>NC_090657.1:144606416-144924668 GCF_040937935.1 Hyperolius riggenbachi
AAATATGTCATTGCTGTAGTTTTAATAATTCTTCCAGCCCCCTATAATCTTTGAAGTCCCTTGGTGTCCTCTGGGTCCCCTCCAATGTCACTGCAATTAAAGTTGTGTACTATGGTGCATCCGTAGTCGATCAAGCTCCCATCACTGGAAGCAATCTGCTTACACACAATTACAAATCTCTATGAACTGTCCATGTGCAGAATGTTTTTGGCCACGCAAGCATGATCAAGGAGGCGCACAGCCAGGACAGTGCATGCACCATAGTGTGTCACCCAGCTGGGTTGCAGACTTTAATGGGGTGACAGCAGAACAATGGGGTGAACCCGGAGGACACAGAGTGACCTCAAAGACTACAGGGGGCTGGAAAAAACCCCAAGGTAAGTAAAAGTCAACTTAACCCCCTGCTTAGGTTTAACATATTTGTACACAGCTTTGTTTAATCACTGACTTTTGATCATTAAATATTCTTTTATTTGACCTCTGTGCAATCAGGATAATGAACCCCGCTGCATCCTACCATACCAAACAGAAGACTCAGAAGACCAGAGGGAAAGGTACCAGCTGTGCCAAGTGGCAGAAGAGCCTCGGGAGCGGTACCCCTTATGCCAGGTTCCGGAAGAACCACTGGAGAGATACACATTATCACAGGTCCCAGAGGAGCCTTGCGAGAGGTTCCAGCTTTGCCAGGTTGTAGAGGATGAGAGAGAACGATACCCACTGTGCCAGCTGCCGCAGGAGCAGAGGGACCGTTACCCTCTGTGCCAGTTACCTGAAGAGCCAACAGAACGGTACCCCTTGCCTCAGGTCCCTGAGGAGCCAATGGTGCGATACCCGCTGGTGGGGGAAGAAAAGAGGGAGCGCTACTCCCTGGTTCCGGTTGTGTTTGGAGAAACTGAACTTTCCCATACTGAGACTTTTGACCTGCATCTTCCCAGTTACTTCCGCTCACGTAGTCACAGCTACCTCCGTGCCATACAGGCTGGCTGCTCACAGGATGATGACACCACATCCCTGCAGTCCATGTCACCCCCAATCACCAGCCGGACCCTCCCCAGACACATTGGTGAGTTCTGCTCAGCGCCCGTGATTGGAAAGAGTTTGCTTATTCATAACCTGTGCATAAATGGATGAGCCACAGCGTAGCACATTACCTCCCCAGCATGCACAACGTAAATGTTGGGTAGAATGGTTGGTGTGAGGAATCTGTGGATGGTGTGTTGTGGATTGGCAATTGCCAAGGGCTACATATCATGTGGGGTGGAATGCGTTACTGATATATATATATATATATATATATATATATATATATATATATATATATATATATATAAAATTGTACATTTTTATTGTTAAAAGAGAGCTGTACATGGTGGCCAATACTCAAGAACATCAGTCATGCATAGAAAACAATCTGTGGAGTTCCTACTATTGTGTTGCGGTGTACTCTAGCGTGATCTAGTAGGTGTGATCTAGTAGTGCATTGCTGCATGTATTTCTGTGCTCTGCCCCATTCAGTGCAATGATTGGGGTCAATGTAATGGCACTGCTGAGGCCTTGTGTTGCAGTCTATTTTGTGAGTACATAACTGTGACGTCGCTGCATCAGTTGGATGCCAGGTGGTACAGTTAATAGTGAAATTTTGATAATTTAAATTACTGATATTTTACTATGCACTATGTGGCACCTATTCTAACCTTAACCCTACACTCTAAGTGCCTAACCCCCCCCCACCCACCCACCTAATGTGTAATCCTACCCCCCTCCCCATAGGTGCCTAACACTATCCCCCATCCTAATGCCTAATGCCCCTGTAAGTGCCTAGCCCCCTCCCACCTAATGCCTAACCCTAACCCCCCACCTAATGCTTAACTCTAACCCCCCTTGTAAGTGCCTAACCCTAACCCTTACTTCCCCTGCAAGTGTTTAACTGTAACCCCCCATCTAGTTCCTAATCTCAACATCCCCCCACAAATTGCCTAAGGCTAACTTAAAATCGAGTGCCCAAATTACCTATAGTCATAGCCGATCATCTACTATTGGCCATACCCATTCAAATCTATGTAATAGCCGCGTCGGCAAATCATTACCAAAAATAAACACAGGTGTCTATTAGATGCCTGCCATTAGTGGGGCCCAACTGACTTGTTCCACAGTTGGTAGCCACCTGCTTTCCCCTAGTATGAATGAAGCCATAGAGTATGCCTGAAAAATAAGGTAGCTTCAACTGGAGATCTCTGTTATAAGATGGTACACAATATTACTGCACATTTCATAAGTACATTCTAGCTAATTAAGACTCATTAAGCAGATGCTAAGTGCCTGTCAGAAGGTATTTACTGTCTCCAAAATGTCTAAGTAAACATGCGAAAATTGCACTGTATGTTGAAGACAAATGATTTTAAAGGCCCCTTCCCTTGTTTATGAATATATTTTCCATTGTGACATTCAGATGGCCTTTTGTAAACCAGAAGAGAACAATGGATAGTTACCTCCAGTAGTGGTAGGGATCACCCTCCATCCCATTGTTCCAGTACTGAGTACCTCTAAACCTATTTAACCAGAATATGCCAGATAGATTTCTTGTGGACTCCCTCCTGCCATGTACAAGCGTATCTGAACTGGGTGGGTGTGTGCGAGTAAGGTCCGCGCATACCCAGTAGAATGAAGTAGTAGTGCACCTCCGTCTTCCCTCTACTGGGAATGTACGAACCTTACTCGTGCAAGCCCGATCTGGACACGTCGTATATGCATGGTGCTTCCGTAGGGGAAAACTGGGCTAATGTCCAAGTCCCAGAGCTGGCTGACACCTCCCAGGTCTCTATTCCACGTGGTTCCCTGGGGCCTCTGCAGAGTTCTCCCTGTGGAGTGAACTCACTTGTCCGGTAGGTGTGTTCCCTCTTCAGTCTGTTTCCTATCAACTTCTTCTTTACCTGCCCCTCATTTCCATGAACCGGCGGCATGTTACATGAGTCAACTTTGGCTATTATCGGCCCTAATGGCCAGGAGAGTGGTCAAAAGATGAAGATGGTCTTGTGCAGGAATGATGGTCTCAAAGAGGTTCTGGGAAGCCTCTGGACTATCCTGAATCCTTCCACTACTGAGGCATCTAAATTTTACCCTCCCAACCTCCCATCACAGTTCTGCTTTAATAGAATAGGTACTTATAATTTTACAATTTGCAAAAAGTATTATATTTTTTAACAACTTTTTATGCATAATTTTAACCATTATTCTATTAAGAGAATTTGCAAGTCTGCAAATGTTTCACCTAGGATCGCAGAGTGGCACCCTCAACACTAGGAGGTTCTGCAGCTGCTTGGTATGTGGCTTACGCTGTGAAATAGTTGTGTCTTTTGCCAAATGTTGACCTCTCTGTGTCTGTTTCTAGAATGTTTAGAATAGTTAGGCCAGGCTGCTGTCTGTGATGAGCGACTGGGCTACCTACAGGCTACAGCCATATGAAGAATATCAGAGTTGGCTAATAACGAAGAGTATCAAGACAAGATTCATAACTGGGGTTTAAATGGAGCAAGCGGAAAGCCACTCAGTATTCAAATAGCATCACATTTATTGCATCATATTTGAGTCCATATTGTGTCAACATTTTCTGGTTTCATATAATATGAAGAACAGTATGTAGCTTCATAAGCAGAATTCAAAAGCTGCCTGACATGTATTTCACAGCTAGAGGCTGCTTCTTCAGAGGCATACATATAGATGCATATAATCAAGTCCAGAAGAAAACTATCGTGGCACCCAAGAGGAATGTAGTGATAGCATTCCAGATATCTGAGACTATTTTTCTTCTGGACTTGATTGTATGCATCGATATGTATGCCTCTGAAGAAGCGACCACTAGCTGTGAAATACATGTCAGGCAACTTTTTAAATTCTGCTTATGGAGCTACATGCTTCATGTTGTATGAAACCAGAAGACATTTATGAAAGAATATGGACTCAAATATAATGCAATGAATGTGATGCTTTTTGAATACTGAGTGACTTTCTGCTTGGTCTATTTTTAATCTTGGTTTGATATATATTATAATAGGGGTGGGAGCTTACTGTGTATTTTGGCTTTATCTAAATAACAAAGTATTTAATACTGGGTCAGCGCTGAATAGTTAATTACTACTATATTCAATTGATCTGTGCAATTACAATAAATGTGCAAATTTATATCAGCCCAATATATGGGTAACAATTGCCCTACATTCACCTAAACATGCACCAGTCACAGGCCATGCTGAGAATCCCCCATGAGGAGACAGGCTAGTCCAAAACGTGTCAGTAATGTCAGATTTCTACTACCTACTGTAAGTGACAGCAACATAGGAGAAAGTAATTTATGTCTCATTTTACTCGGGGGAAAACGTACTTCTTATTTGTATATGTTTACATGTCCTTTAAATTTGACACTTTTCTGCTATAGTACTCCTTTTTAAGGCTGAAGCCCCCCCCCCCCTTATGAAAGGCAGGCAGCGTCAGGCATTGGACTCACTTGTGTGCCTGCAGTAATTAGAGAAGGGAGAGCTGCTGCAGACTCTCATAGGCAAAGCTTAGTTAAGGTGGCCACTAACGGTCCAATTTCTAGCGAAAAATCGTTCGAGCGATCAGAAATTCTGATCGGACGAAAAATCGTTCACTACACCATCAACTAACCAATCATTGCTTCCTATCTATCACGACCACCAAGAAAATCCAAATTTTCGTTCGACGAAAATTCATTCGGTTGACATTTTTTTCACTCGTTCATAATCGATTGTGTCCACCAATGGAGATTATTTACAACCAATCCGATCAGAATTTCTGATCGCTCGAACGATTTTTCGCTAGAAATTGGACCGTTAGTGGCCAGCTTTAGGCTCTTGTAGGCTTGTTAGCTTGCTCCTTGCTGATTCTTATTGCTAAAAAAGCTCTTTTGAGAGCTAATCGTGTGTGTGTGTGTGTGTGTGTGTGTGTGTGTGTGTGTGTGTGTGTGTGTGTGTGTGTGTGTGTGTGTGTGTGTGTGTGTGTGTGTGTGTGTGTGTGTGTGTGTGTGTGTGTGTGTGTGTGTGTGTGTGTGTGTGTGTGTGTGTGTGTGTGTGTGTGTGTGTGTGTGTGTGTGTGTGTCCGTGTGTGTGTGTGTGTGTCCGTGTGTGTGTGTGTGTGTGTGTGTGTGTCCCGCTTGCATTATATACAGCCCTGTCAGTCAGTCGCAGCTGGCCTTTGACACCTAGGTAGTAATTACTACTTTGCCAGGTGCAGATTTGTAATACCCATCACTGCATACACCTACCTGTTGTTCCCTTCAGTGCACCCACCTACCTACGTGAGCGCGCGCAGTGTCACTGTGCCTGTCCGGTACCTGTCTGTGTGTGACAGGTGAAAATTATTATACCCATCACTGCATATACCTACCTGTTGTTCACAGTGCACCCACCCACCTACGTGAACGCACGCAGTGCCACTGTGCCTGTCCGGTACCTGTCTGTGTGTGACAGGTGCACATTTGTAATACCAGTCATTGCATAATTGCTCACAGTACCTGTGTGACCGCACGCTGTGTAATATACCACTCCGAGCATACCTGTTAAAGAGAGTCTGAAGCGAGAATAAATCTCGCTTCAGACCTCATAGATAGCAGGGGCATGTGTGCCCCTGCTAAAACGCCACTATCCCACGGCTTAACGGGGGTCCCTTCACCCCCAAATCCCCTCGGTGCAGCGGGGGAGCGCTTCCTGGTTACCTGGCTACCCGCCGCAGCCCTGCCCCACGCGCGTCTGTCAGCGCGTATCTCCGCCTCTCCCCCGCCCCTCTCAGTCTTCCTTCACTGAGAGGGGCGGGGGAGAGGCGGCGATGCGCCGCTGATAGACGCGACTGGAGGCAGGGCTGCAGCCGTTAGTGCAGTGGGGGGTTTGGAAGTGAAGGGACCCCCGTTTAGCGGAGGGAAAGTGGCGTTTTAGCAGGGGCACACATGCCCCTGCTAACTATGAGCTCTGAAGCGAGATTTATTCTCGCTTCAGAGTCTCTTTAACGGCACCTGTGTAACAGTTGCACATTGTATTGTAATACCAGTCACTGCATACCTTTCACTGCATCTGTGACTGCACATTGTATTATACCTGGCAGTCAGTGCATACCTTTCACTTGAATGGATGGCAGACTTGCCCTCCATAACAGATTTTCGTGAAAGAATTTAAAATTTATTTGTCTCATATACAGCAGGGCCTTGAAAGTCCTCCTGTATTGTTATTTTTTGTCACTACCTCGGGACTTGCATGCCATGCCTGCTGCATTCCTTGGATGTGTGGTGGTAGCTGTTTCTCAGGACCGAAATTGAACCCTGACTCCCCGGCCGTGCGCTTTCTTTAACAATGGTAGAGAAAGAACCATCGACAGTATGAGCAGCAATGGACTACTGGGTGCGCAGGCTTGACCTGTGGCCAGAGCTGTCACAATTTGCCATCCAACTTCTGTCTTGCCCTGCCTCAAGCGGCCTGTCAGAAAGGACCTTCAGCGCAGCTAAAGGCATTGTCACTGAGAAGAGAAGTCGCCTAAGTCACAAAAGTGTTCAGTACCTGACCTTTATCAAAATGAATGAGGCATGGAACCCGGAGGGCTACTGCCCGCCCGAAGACTAACTCAGTCCCCACACACAGCATCTCTGCCTGCAGGCCGCTTGACTGCCTTCTCCGCCACCACCAACAGGGTCCAGGACTCCAGGCGGATTCCTGAATTTTTAAGGCCGCTGTAATAATTTTTCTGGTGCGTGTACATGCCTGCCTAATTTTTCTGGCTGCACTGCAGCTGCAACAACAACAAAAAAGGCATGTACATGTGTCAATTCCCCTTCGTGATCATTACCTTGCCGCGGTGAAGGGGTGTGCGTATCACAATGAAGCAATAACCGCCGGGTATATAAGTGTCTCAGGGGCGGGCACACCCAAGATAATAAGGTCGTTGCTTCATTGTGCACAGACCAAATTTGATCAGCTGGACAGTCACTGTTGTTCTATCATTGAGCTACCACAGCCCAGCGACCATATGGGCTTGAAAACCGCCAAGGCCTGCACTCTTGCCATGGTTCGCACCAGTCCAGCACGGCCGTCACTACATAAACAGCTGTTTGCGGTGCGTTACACAGTGAGTTTGGTCTGTCAGTGTGAACCAGTACTCTAATTACACTCCCTGATTGATGTATATGTTACGGCCAGAACCCGAAGTCTGGCCACTTCAGGTTCTGGCCGGTCACAACGTGAAGTGGCCGGCTAATCCGGCCAATATACAAAACGGACGTGAATTTCGGACTTTGGACGGCCAGAATGCGTTGTGACTTACCGTGGCCGGCCAAGTCCCGAAGTTTCCTGTACCGCTCCCCACCACCAGCTACTCTCCTCTTCCCACCGGCAGGAAGAGGCGGGGCGCTCACTGCTCCTCCCTGCTGCCGTTTCTTAGACCTCAGATCAGGGGGACCGGACCGGGTAAGCAGAGCAGCTCACACGCAACCCGCAGGACGCAAACACTCCAATGAAGAAGTGACATAATTGATCACTTCCACATATGAAGTGTATGGGTCTGGGCGGGTAGCGTGCGTGCTGCTCTGCCTCTCTCCACCTCTCTGGTCGCCCTGATCGGAGGTCTGAGTAGCGCTGGCAGCCTCTAGAAAAGCCCCCCCAGCCTAAAAGGCACCCAGCAAAGACCATCCCCAGCCATGCAAAGTGCACAGCAAAGCCACCCCAGTCATGCAAAGCCGCCCCCCTCCCCACCATGCAAAGTACGCAGCAAAGACCCCCCAGACATGCAAAGCCGCCCCCCCACCATGAAAATCACCCAGCAAAGACCCCCCAGCCATGCAAAGCAGCCCCCCCACCCACCATGCAAAGTGCACAGCAAAGCACCCAGCAAAGCCCTCCCCAGCCATGCAAAGCCCCCCCCCCCCCCCCCCCAGACCATGCAAAGTGCACAGCAAAGCACCCCCAGCCATGCAAAGCACCCAGCAAAGACCCCCCAGCCATGCAAAGCCGCCTGCCCCCCTCCCCACCACCATGCAAAGCACCCAGCAAAGCCCCCCCCCCAGCCATGCAAAGCCCCCCCCCCCAGACCATGCAAAGTGCACAGCAAAGCACCCCCAGCCATGCAAAGCACCCAGCAAAGACCCCCAGTCATGCAAAGTGCCCAGCAAAGCACCCAGCAAAGACCCCCCAGCCATGCAAAGCCCCCCCCCCCCCCCCAGACCATGCAAAATGCACACCAAAGCACCCCCAGCCATGCAAAGCACCCAGCAAAGACCCCCCACCATGCAAAGTGCCCAGCAAAGCACCCCAGCAATGCAAAGCCCCCAGCAAAGCCCCCCCCAGCCATGCATCCCCCTCATCTGTGACTAATCACAACTGTAATTTGATCTCTCCCCGTGTCACCTGACTGCCACAGCAGAGCAGCTAATTTAAAAGCACAGGATGTTAACAATATATCTGCTCCCAAGAAAGCAGGATGTAGACACACTGCAGATTTATTGCAGGATTTGTATCAGCTGTAACTAAGAAATGCTTTTCTTTAAAAAAGATTATTATGCTGTTGTGTGTATTTCAGAGCAGAGAGGAAGTTCCCAGTGCCATTCATTGTGCTGGACAGGACCTAGGATGTTCTGGGATTTGTGCGTTTTGGACTTTGGCCGGCTGACTTTGGCCGTTTCTAGAACTGGCTGGCCAATGTCAGAAATTCCCAGCATTTTGGACTTTGGCCGACGTCAAATCGGCCAGTTCTAGAAACGGCCGGCCACTTCTAGAATTGGCCGATTTCTGGTTTTGGCCGTAACATATACACATGCAAGATGTTTTAAAGCACTTTAGGCCTGCGATTTAGCATTCAATCTGATTTCTGCCCTTAAAACGCTGCTTTGCGTCAAATCCAGATTTTTCCCTGGGACTTTTGGCGTCTATCCCACTCATCCATGCAAAAACTTAGATGTTAGACCCCTTGAAACATCAATTCCATCACTTTTCTGGCCAGCATGAGTGTTTTCAAACTAACTCCCCATTGAAGTGTATTGCTGTTCGCAAAAGTTCGCGCTAACCGAACTTTTGCAGAAGTTCGCAGTTTGCAAACCGAAAATCGGAGGTTCGGGCCATCTCTAGTCTGGACACCTCTTACTATTGTAATGCTGTCTCTGCATGGAGAACAGCATGTAACACCAGAGACTCTTCTGCTGTTACGAACAGGTTTTTGTCAATTACCGAACTTCTACCGCACCTGTGAAAATATTGCTGAATTATCAAAAAAAGTGTAAAATACAGAATGTGGTATTTTAACCACTTGCCGACCGCGCACTCATAACGCGCGTCGGCAAAGTGGCAGCTGCAGGACCAGCGACGCAGATCTGCGTCGCCGGCTGCAGGCTAATTAATCAGGAAACAGCTGCTCGCGCGAGCGGCTGCTTCCTGTCAATTCACGGCGGGGGGCTCCGTGAATAGCCTGCGGGCCACCGATCGCGGCTCGCAGGCTAAATGTAAACACAAGCGGAAATAATCCGCTTTGTTTACATTTGTACAACGCTGCTAACAGTAGCAGCGTTGTACTAGATCAGCGATCCCTGGCCAATCAGTGGCCGGGGATCGCTGTCACATGACAGGCAGGAGCCTGTTAGAGGCTGCACAGGACAGATCCGTTCCTGTGCAGCCTCCGATCTCCGGGGAAGGGAGGGAGGAGAGGGAGAGGGGGAATCCTGCGGTGGAGGGGGCTTTGAGGTGCCCCCCCCCTCCCCCGCCAGCCACACACAGGCAGGAGCGATCAGACCCCCCCCCCCCCCAGCACATCATGTCCCTAGTGGGGAAAAAAGGTGGGCGATCTGGTCGCTCTGCCTGGTGTTTGATCTGTGCTGGGGGCTGTAGAGCCCACCCAGCACAGATCTACAAAATCAGCGCTGGTCCTTAAGGGGAGGTAAAGGCTGGGTCATCAAGTGGTTAAGGAAGTGTATTTTTTCAAACATCCTTTAAATTGAAGCCATAGTGTCACAGTGCATCAAGCAGTAAGATGCTTGCGGCTCCATTGGTGCTTGATAGATTTCTGCCGGTGTAGGAATCTATCTATCTGATTGAATTCCAGTCTGGGAAGGAATGATCCGCTTGCCATATCCAGCAAAAATCGACACATGTATGACTAGTTTAAGATGTTTAAAGGAAATCTAAAGCTAAACAATAAAAAACAGTTTAACTTACGTAGGGCTTCTTGCAGTCATTTTCTGCTTGCGCTGTCCTTCCGAGACCCTCCGGGCAGCAGCAGCAACCCCCTGAAAGCTGGCTGGCCACGCGCCTCCTCGTTGCGTCCCCATGTACAGCAGTGCTCTGTGCATGTGCAGTATGGAAAAATCTCTACTGGGCATGATCAGAGAGCTTATAGCTTGGGGGCTGCGCATGCGCAGTAGCTTCTGACTGACCAGCTGTTAGGGGGTTGCTGCTGCTTGCTGGAAGGTCACGGAAGGATGGCGCAGGCACTGGATGACTGCAGGTAGCTGCAAGAAGCCCCAGGTAAGTTAAACTGATTTTTTAAAGGTTAAGTAACTCTTTAAGGGCTCGTTTCCACTCCATGTGAGTCTCTGTGTTTGTTACGAACTGAAAATGTTGCCTGTTGATAAAACTCTATGGGCTCGTTTTCATTAAATGTGAATCTTCATTTGTTTTTGTCTGATTCTGAATCACGCATAATAATACTCAATAGAGCCGTATGAGAAATGTGAACATTCGCATACATTTTCCCAAAGAAAGCAGAGGAGGAGAAAGTTGTCATATATGCTAGCCGCGTGCAAAGATTTGCACATTTTTCTTTCTTTTAGTGTGAAAATTTGCATATGAATGCTGAGACATAAAACACGAGCCTGTAGCGGAAATGGACTAAAATTTTTTACTGGCATTGATTCGTGTAGCAGGGTTTATATTGCAGAGCGCAGATATTACAAGTCCTAATGCCAGCAGAGTCTCACACATTGTGCAATTAGTACGACCCATGGTACATGCGTAACACGAGTATTGCCACAGTAACAGACATTATGCTACTTGTGTAACACGCATTACCATAGCAACGCATGTTATTTATGTACCATGGGTCGTGCTAGTTGCACAGTAATCTGCTGGCGTTAGTACTATCTGCGCATGGCAATATTATGGCCCTACGTGAATGAGGCCCATTGTTTCCTATCTATATAGCGGTTTGCTTGGAGTTAAAGAGAACCTGAGACTAAGTAAAAGAATTGATACTGATCTAGAGGGCTTCCTCTAGATTGCAGACTAACTGAGTGGCCAGGTAGGACGATGAGGGAGGCAACGGTGTACACAGGGCTGGAGGAAGGCCCGGGTAAGTATCATTTCTTTGACTTACTTCATCTCAGGTTCTCTTTAACTACTTAAAGACCGCGTCACGCCAATGGGCGTGACCGTGGCGGCAGCCCCAGGACCGCCAAACGACAATTGGCGTCAAGTCCTAGAGACGGCAATTGCAAGAGATCGCGCGCAGGCTGCGCGCGCATCTCCTGCTTGGTAGGCGGAGCTCTGCTTGGTAGGCGGAGCTCAGCTCCGCCTTCAGTCTCCCAGCGATCGCTGCTCGGAGACTATTAGACAGCTGAAGCCTATGACAGCCGATCGCCGTGATTGGCTGGTGGGGGGTAGGAGGGCGGGAGGCAGAAAAAAAAGTTTTTTTGTTAAAAAAAATTACAATAAACATTTGTAAAAAAAATAAAATAAACAAACAACTGGGGGGCCATCAGACCCCACCAACAGAAAGCTCTGTTGGTGGGGAGAAAGGGGGGGGGGGGGGGTCACTCGTGTGCTGTGTGCTTGGAATTAAACCTGCAGTGGCCTATTTTGAAAAAAATTGCCTGGTCTTTAGGGGGGTTTAGCACTGTGGTCCTCAAGTGGTTACGTTATGAGCACTTGCTGCAAAACAAGGGGGTTTATTTACAAATACTTATTGTCTGGATTAGTGATATTATTGCTAACAATGTACCTCATCCATTCCTTCATTAGAAGTACCTCGCTGCTTTTATTCTGTCTTTCAAGACAGCAATTTGCTTGTAAAGTATTGGAAGTGGTTTCTTTATCACAAAAATCAGCACACAAAGCAATCACAAATAGAATAATATTTCCCTGTAATAGGCAATGTAACACTTCAATCAAGGTTTACAGTTAAGAGAAGCAGTTACTATAATCAAATGATGAATAAGTGCAAAGAGCAACAAATACATTAAAAGGCTTCTTGTGCATGCGATAGTGATTCCTGGTGTGACTCATATATTGCCACTTATAGAACTACAAATCATTTCCAGGGACACTAGCAGGCTGGGTAGTCTATGCCTGTTAAGCAGCCCATACACTCAGCCGATTTTCTGGCCGACCGATCGATCCCGATCGATCGATCGATCAATCGATTGCAAATCGGTTGGCCAATCGACCGATCGACGGCCGATTTCGATCGATTTCGATGGATTTCCATCGAACTTGCAGGGTGGAAAATTTAGGTCGATCTGATGAGATTGCTTATCAGTTTGCATTGGCCTTAATGGAAATCTGATGGCAAAAAAATGCCATCAGATCGAATTTCAATAGATTTCAAAATGAAATCTATTGGAATTCTTTCCTGGTAAAAAATGTTCTAAAAACGCATCAGATAGATCATCAGATGCATTTCTTATCTATCTGCTGCCAATCTGACGAGTGTATGGGCACCTTTAATGTTTCTGCTTTCCAATTTGGATACCACAAAAGGCCCAGTTTATACTATACTCTACAGATATTCCTTTTATAACCACTTGCTAGTAATGGAGCAGCATACCTCCCAACTTTTTGAGATGAGAAAAAGGGACACTTAGGCCACGCCCCTGACACACCCCTGGCCATGCCCCCACCATACCCCTAATCACACATACCATAAAGATTTTATAAGAAAAATGTTGTTTTATAATTCAAACCCCACTGATCCTTTTTATCCTGGTTCATTTTCTTTCATAGTAACATTTTAAAATTATTATTATATATATTTAAAGGATGGGAATAAAGTTTAAAATCAATCAAACACATTTTTAGTATAGAATTATATATATTTATATAGAAAGAGGGACAAAGTCCTGAAAGAGGGACAATTGAGGGGGAAAGAGGGACAGGGCTCGCCAAAAAGGGACTGTCCCTCCGAAAGAGGGACAGTTGGAAGCTATGAAGCAGAGTGGTCTGCTCTGTACACGCAGATAATAATAATAATTTTTTTTTTGTATAGCACTTTTCTCCTGTCGGACTCAAAGCGCTTATGAGGCAGCCACTAGAGCGCACTCAGTAGGCAGTAGCAGTGTTAGGGAGTCTCGCCCAAAGAACTCCTTACTGAATAGGTGCTGGCTTACTGAACAGGCAGAGCCGAGATTCGAACCCAGGTCTCCTGTGTCAGAGGCAGAGCCCTTAACCATTACACTATCCAGCCACCAGCCAGATAGGCACCCAGTATAATAAGTTAGAACTCTAAACTGAAGGAAATGTGCAGAGATAAATCATACACAACCATCAGGCAATGCAGCTTACTTAGTATACAGAGGAACACACAATAAATACAGGAAATCACAATACCATAGAGATCATCTTTGCATTTTACAGACAGTGACATCTTGTGGTTGCTTTACTATACTACAGTTTAAGTAATAATGTTGCTAAACCCAACAGTTAAATTTCAAGTAAATGTAGCGCACCCGTAGGTGTAGCTACTGTATCTTAGATTGCTCCTGCTCTTTTCCAACTCTGGCGACACCCACAACCTGCAGTGATATATATAAACCAGCAGTATAATGCTAAGCAGTTTTATTGAATCCGGAGACCAAGTAATAAAGATAAAATAAACGATTTACTCTCTAGCGGGGCCGGATTTACCATAAGGCACTGTAGGCACGTGCCTACAGGTGCCTCATGATGAAAAGGCGGCTCACTTCCCTCCCTGAGTGCCTCCCTCCTTCCCTATGCAGAGTCCCGAGGTGAGTGTTAATGAGAGTTTACTCAACCAACTCATAGCATTCCACTGATGAGATCTACTTTCAGCTAGGGGCACCTCTTTATTACCTAATACTTTGGGTCACCTCTAGCTGCTTAATACTGAGGGTGCCTTTGGCTACCTAATACTAAAGGGTACCTTTAGCTACCTATGCCTGGCAGGGGAAGTAAGGGAGGAGTTAAAACTGGGCCAGCCAGCACGTTTATGTTGTTGGTGGAGGGTGAAGTCTAGTGTCCCAGGACATCTGTGCCTATAAGCTCCTGTGATGTAAATACAGGCCTGCTTTCTAGCAATATGTTCTAACAGATAGGTCATAGCATCTGAACTCACAGTTATGATAACAAAGGAATACCAGCAGTTGCTTGCAAAGGGATGCAATACAGAATGACACTTTCAACGTCTCTGGAAAGGGGTTTGGCCAAAAGAAGCAACAGTAAATCCAGAGATGTCATATCCCAAAATCACAGTAAATTATTAAGTGCACTTTAACCCCCTTGGCGGTATGAAAAATACCGCCAGGGGGCAGCGCAGCAGTTTTTTTTTTAATTATTTTTTTTTTAAATCATGTAGCGAGCCGAGGGCTCGCTACATGATAGCCGCTGCTCAGCGGCATCCCCCCAGCCCCGCCGTTCGCCTCCGGCGATAGGCGATCAGGAAATCCCGTTCAAAGAACGGGATTTCCTGGAGGGCTTCCCCCGTCGCCATGGCGACGGGGCGGAATGATGTCACCGACGTCAGCGACGTCGGGACGTCATTGGGAGACCCGATCCACCCCTCGGCGCTGCCTGGCACTGATTGGCCAGGCAGCGCTCGGGGTCTGGGGGGGGGGGGGGGCCGCGCGCCGCACCGGATAGCGGCGATCGGGCGCGCGGCGGCGGCGATCGGGGTGCTGCCGCAGCTAGCAAAGTGCTAGCTGCGTCCAGCAAAAAAAAAAATTAAGTAAATCGGCCCAGCAGGGCCTGAGCGGCACCCTCCGGCGGCTTACCCCGTGTCACACACGGGGTTACCGCTAAGGAGGTTAAATGACAAATGTATAATCAGTCTGCTATAATCAAACTCAGATAAACATTTAAGCTACATTTCCCTAACATTGGCCATTGTTAATTTAAAGGTACCCATACATGGTACAATTTTTCATTTTTTTTTCGATTAGACAATTTAGTTTGATTATTCTGTTAGATCGAATATAAAGATTTTTCCAGCATGTCCGATCAGATTTTTATAGAAAAACAGGGATAATCGTTCAAATTTCTTGATCGAAATATATATATATAATTTTCCTCTTCTGATAGGCCTAGACACCCCAGAGCAAACAGCAAACTATTTAGCAATGAACTGTTTCAGAGCTGATTTTATAGAACCACAAATCCAGCAATAATTACACAGGGAATATACCTTGTACAGGTACTGAATAGCCATGTGGGCAGAATGGCTACATAAACATTTAAGCCACCAAAGAAAAAAGTTAGATGCAGTTAGGTTAGTTGAGTGGAAGGCAGGGGATAGGTAGGAAAAAAGGGAATTAGGCTACATGTGAGCTGCTTACTTTCTCTGTGTGCTGCGTCCCCCAGCTCACAGTTTTTATAGGATCTCCATGCTTATAATTGTGTGCTGCATGCTGCACGACTGCCAAGCTGTAGAGACTTTCACTCACAGCCTGGGCAGCATCATGCAGGGGAGGGATTGGTTAGCAGCATGGTCACGTGTTGCGAGGGGGCAGAGCCGACACAGTACTACAGTTCTCTGAGCCATAGGTAAAAAATCATCTTAATTAACTGTGTTTTATTCAGTTGTAACATTTCTACCTATAAACTTCCCACCTACTTGACAAAAAGAGTAAGTAGTATCAGCAGCTGCCAGCATGGTGGCATAGTGGCATTTGCTGCATCTCTATCCAGAACTACAGTACAGACCAAAAGTTTGGACACACCTTCTCATTCAAAGAGTTTTCTTTTTTTTCATGACTATGAACATTGTAGATTCACACTGAAGGCATCCAAACTATGAATTAACACATGTGGAAACATAGTACATAACCAAAAAGTGTGAAACAACTGAAACTATGTCATATTCTAGGTTCTTCAAAGTAGCCACCTTTTGCCACACTCTTGGCATTCTCTTGATGAGCTTCAAGAGGAAGTCATCTAAAATGGTCTTCCAACAGTCTTGAGGGAGTTCCCAGAGATGCTTTGCACTTGTTGGCCCTTTTGCCTTCACTCTGCGGTCCAGCTCACCCCAAACCATATCGATTGGGTTCAGGTCTGGTGACTGTGGAGGCCAGGTCATCTGGTGCAGCATCCCATCACTCTCCTTCCTGGTCAAATAGCCCTTACACAGCCTGGAGGTGTGTTTGGGGTCATTGTCCTGTTGAAAAATAAATGATGGTCCAACTAAAAGCAAACCGGATGGAATAGCATGCCGCTGCAAGATGCTGTGGAAGCCATGCTGGTTCAGTATGCCTTCAATTTTATAATAAATCCTCAACAGTGTCCCCAGCAAAGCACCTCCACACCATCACACCTCCTCCTCCATGCTTCACGGTGGGAACCAGGCATGTAGAAAGCATCCGTTCACCTTTTCTGTGTCGCACAAAGACACGGTGCTTGGAACCAAAAATCTCAAATTTGGACTCAGACCAAAGCATAGATTTCCACTGGTCTAATGTCCATTCCTTGTGTTCTTTAGCCCAAACAAGTCTCTTCTGCTTGTCGCCTGTCCTTAGCAGTGGTTTCCTAGCAGATATTCTACCATGAAGGTCTGATTCACACAGTCTACTCTTAACAGTTGTTCCAGAGATGTGTCTGCTGCTAGAACTCTGTGTGGCATTAACCTGGTCTCTAATCTGAGCTGCTGTTAACCTGCGATTTCTGAGGCTGGTGACTCAGATGAACTTATTCTCCGCAGCAGAGGTGACTCTTGGTCATCTTTTCCTGGGGCGGTCCACATGTGAGCCAGTTTCTGTCGCGTTTGATGGTTTTTGAGACTGCACTTGGGGACACTTTCAAAGTTTTCCCAATTTTTCGGACTGACTGAACTTAATTTCTTAAAGTAATGATGGCCATTTGTTTTTCTTTACTTAGTTGCTTTTTTCTTGCCATAATACAAATTCTAACAGTCTATTCCAGGTATGTCAAACCGGTCCTACGAGGGCCGAGGTCCTCACACATTTTTGACACAGCTCAAATTAATTGATGGGTCTGAATCAGAAAAGGTGTGGTCCATCAGGTAGAGCACATTCCTCTCTTTCTCAGTCCATCCTAAACACTGGCATGGATCTGGCCCTCCAGGCCTGGAGTTCGACACATGTGGTCTATTCAGTAGGACTATCAGCTGTGTATCCACCTGACTTCTCCACAATGCAACTGATGGTCCCAACCCCATTTATAAGGCAAGAAAACCCACTTATTAAACCTGACAGGGCACACCTGTGAAGTGAAAACCATTTCAGGTGACTCCCTCTTGAAGTTCATCAAGAGAATGCCAAGAGTGTGCAAAGCAGTAATTAAAGCAAAAGGTGTCTACTTTGAAGAATCTAGAATATGACATATTTTTAGTTGTTTCACACTTTTTGGTTATGTACTATACTTCCACATGTGTTAATTCATAGTTTGGATGCCTTCATGATTTGTGGTTACGCCTCTGGCAGTGGTAATTCGTAAAATATTAAATATTTTAAATGTAAATATTACAGATATTTTATTATCACTAAAATTTTATTCTCACACAAGCCCTCACTCTTCCGATGCCTAACCCTGACCGACACCCCCCCCCCCCCCACACACACACTGATGCCTAACGCTAACTGAACCCCGAGCTTAGTATTTTGTCTGCACAACTTTTGTTCTAAAACTAGTATCGGAAACAATCTCTGAACATTGTTTTAGGTAACAATAATTTTTAGTAAGTACTTTAGTTACTCTAGTTTAATTAGCAAAAGCAGAGTTAGAGTCGGACAGCTTTTGCGAGGTGCTGGACCATATAAGTAACAGTTGAAAACAATCCAGAAAGTCCACACACTTAATCTTGTAGAATAAAGCTTTTTTTCATGCACACATCATGACAACAGGGACAACAGTCCATTCAGAGTAAACCAACAACCATTTCAGGGCCATGGTGGGTCCCCTTTGTCAAGGTATTTGACAAATTACCATTGAATTACCATTCGCTGGGCCAGTTCTAGACTTTTTTGCTGCCCGAGGCAAACTTGTGAAGATGCGCACCCCCCCCCCCCCCCCCCCCCCGAGTTGGAATGATCGCACAGCACCTGACAATTTGCACCGCACATCATAGCCTAGGTGCACCCAAACCCCTCCCCCTTAGTATAGGTAGGTAGGTAGACAGGTATAGGTGCCCCCTGTATAAGTCAGCCAGGTGTAGTCCCCCCCCCCCAGTTTAGGTTAGCCAGGTAGATGCCTCCAGTATATTTGCTCCCAGTATATGTAGCCAGTATAGTTGCCCCCAGTATAGGTTAGCCAGATAGTTGCCCCCAGTATAGGTTAACCAGGTAGGTGCCCCAAGTATCAGTTAGTCATGTAGGTGTCCCCAGCATAGGTATCCAGTATAGTTGCCCCCAGTATAGGTTATCCAGATAGTTGCCCCCAGTATATGTAGCCAGTATAGTTTCCCCCCATGCCCAGTATAGGTAACCAGTTTAGTTGCGACCAGTATAAGTTAGCCAGATAGGTGCCCACAGTATTGGTAGCCAGTATAGTTGCCCCCAGTATAGGTAAACACTATAAACCACAATAAAATTCAGGAGTTCTGTTCCACCCCTACACGTTACACACAACACAATTCTCAAAAACTGGGGTTTTTTTTTCAGAACAGTTTGTCTATTTATTCTTCATTCACAATATCTTCAAAAATTGTGGACAAGGTGTATGGATAGAAGTTCAGAGTTCCATCACAAAAAGACAGTCTGACACGCGTTTCACTGCCAACAGCCGCTTCTTCAGAGGCACACTGTATGCAAACATCGACAATGGACCAAGACAAGTGACGCCGCAATCTGTAATCTATGGAGATGCTGTGCTCAGCGACGATTCCATGTTAAAACATGGACTGCAAGAGAGGTTTTAACATGGTATCATCACTGAGGGGGCAACTATCTGTCAGACTGTCTTTTTGTGATGGAACTCTGAACTTGTATCCATACGCCTTGTCCCCAGTATAGGTAGCCAGGTAGGTGCCCCCAGTATTGGTATCCAGTATAGTTGCACCCAGTATAGGTAGCCAGTATAGTTGCCCCAGTATAAGTAGCCAGGTAGGTACCCACAGTATAGTTGCCCCCAGTATAGGTAGCCAGATACGTGCCCGTGTCCCCAGTAGGTAGCCAGCCTGCTCCTCCCTCCCTGCAGCCACCGCTCGTCTTACCTTCTCGGCAACCGCCTCCTCTATGACAGTCCCCAGCCCCTCGCTAGTCGACATTAGATCAGTGATGTCCCTGATAATGGCGGGTCACTTCTGATCTAAGGTCTTGTGTAGAGGGGACTGTCTTGGAGGAGGCAGCCACCAAGAAGGTAAGAGGAACGGCGGGCGCAGGGAGGTAGGGAGGCGGGCGAGATGCCGCTCCAGCCACACTGGCTACTGATGCACAACTTTCACCTGGCATCATGGGTGGCCCAGCGCTGACAATTCGGTTCTGATTCCTTGACCAAGGGGATCCACCATGACCCTGAAACAGGCGTTGGTTTACTCTGAATGGACTATTGTCACAAAACTTTATTCTGCAAGATCGAGTGTAAGGACCTTCTGGATTGTTTAGTTTAATTTGCAGGCATTAGTCAGAATTCTTCCTAAAGACAGAAGTCGAGCATTATTCAGAAGGACAAAAAGATTCATTGCCATCATTTACAAATTTTATTCCCTTTTATTGCCAGTCACAGTCCATGGATTTCTCCTTTAAGGGACTGAATAAGCCATGTTTTTGTAGAAACTCAAGCCGTGTAGTGTGCGCTGTAGGTTCAGCTGTGATTGTGATTGCTTTATGTTCTGCCACAGCTGGGCGTGGAAGTGGCTGAAATGCTGAGACTGCAGTTTCATCCATCTGATCTGACTACGATCAGCCATTTCTGTACCAAGCAGATTGTCGCCATCTAGGCCGGTCTGCTCATAGAGACACTTTCCAATAGTGTTGCTAAACATAACAATAATGGGAGATCCATTTTAAATTCTGGTCTTTTTCTCTTCCCTGATCCAGCCTGGCCAACACAATTATTACAGCGTCCAGCTCTGGAGACACAGCTCTGCTCCTTGCTTTCTCCTTGTTCTTTTGTGTAGCGATAAGCGTATTTTATTTTGTTTAATCTGATAAGTGATTTAGCTACACAGCCATGGGCCACACTGCAGATTTTACACTGGGGGCCCCTCCCCTTCTATTTGCCTGAACTAACATCAGCTGCTTCTTGTTTCATTACGTTCTTAACCCAGCAGTGTTCAGCTGATGTAATTAAACAAAAAAGGATCAAGGGAACCTCACTTTGATTATAGCTTCCAACTGTCCCTCTTTTGGAGGGACTGTCACTCTTTGGGAATCCAATCCCTTTATCCCTCTTTCCTCCTCATTTGTACCTCTTTCAGGACTGATGTACAGATTTGTGTAAATATATGTATTAGGCTACAGAAATATGTGTTTAATTGACTCTAAACTTTATTCCCGTCCTTTAAATTGATATATTTCTTATTTTTATGGTATTATACTGGTAAACGGAAATTAACCAGGATAGAAAGAACCAGTGTGGTTTGAATTATAACATAATTTTCATATGAAATCTTTATGGTATGCGTGACTAGAGGTGTGCTGGGGTGCGATTAAGGGTGTGGCTTAAGTGTCCCTCTTTATTATCTCAAAAAATTGGGAGGTATGCTCTGGTTACTGTTATGTCCTGTGCCTGCGCTGTCACTCACCGATTCTCCGGTACCCCCGGTAATATGCGTACATAGGTAGTATGCGTACCGCGCAAGTGCAGGGCGGCCATAGGGACAGGAGCGCGATCAAGGATGTGCGTGGCCAGGGCTGTGCAGGCGCAGTGTCTCGGTGACTGGCCAGTTGCCGAAAACGAAACTGAGCCATGGTGGGGGACCGTATGATCGGTGAGTAACGGCCCGGGTACAGGATGTCTGCAGGGGGCTGGTGGAAGCCCCAGGTGAGTGTAACTTTTTTTTTTACATTCGGTTAAGGTTCCCTTTAAGCAGTAAAAGAACGACAGCACACTGCCTTCCCATCCAAAGGAGCACACTTGTGACAAGTTTCTGGTTTAAACTGGTTTGTCAATTTGAGCAGTAGCAGAGCAACAACCAACAAGGCCCTCCTAGAAAAATGGGCATGGGGCCAACACCTGGTATTCAAACTCCTCCCCTTTCCCAGGTTGCTGGTAAGAGACACGCACGCACGCTCACACACACCCTCCTCTTGCCCACCATCACCCACTCCCCTCCTTGCAGAGTAGCATAGTGGAGTCATGTAATATTTACCTGCTCCATCGCTGTGTCAGGTCTCTTATGTTCTCCCTGGCAGCTGTACACTCTATGCTTACTTACTTCCAGCTACCGATCATGTGACATGCATTTTGACCCAGAGGTATGCAACATAGAGTATGTGACTGTCAGAAAGAACAGAGGAGACCTGACTCAGCACTGGAGCAGGAAAATATTATACTGCTCTGCGGAAGGGGAGGATGAGCAAGCCACCATAGCCCCCTACAGTCATTGTTGCGCACACTTTGTTTGAGACAGTTAGAGACTGTTAATAAATGTTAAAACTTAATAAATAATTTGGCCCAAATCTCTTTCACCCTTTATGCGATTAACGTGTTACAAAAAAACCCCATGGCTTATACCCAGTTTTACCAACCAACATTTTATGCCTTGTGACCCGTCCCACACCACATTCATCCCCTTTCAACCATCGCCAACGTTCTTAGGCCTCCAATCCATCCTCCTGTCCCCACAGTCTGTCTGTTTGCACAATCTCCAACCTGCCTGTGCTCGATGGGCACCAGTTTGCAAGTATAACAGAAGGTGACTCATGAAATGCCAATTAAAGCAGAATTCTCTACACTCCTGACTCACTTCCACTGAAGGTTTACTTAAAGGGGAAGTGAAGTGAGGAAACTCACTTTAGGTTAGAATCTATATACCTAAGTAGAGGGAAGGCTCTGTAAACCATACAGTTTTTCCGGACTTGGTCCATTCCATCATTCTTGCTAGGTTGAATAGCTCTTCGTTATTCCTCTGGCAGCCTACAGAAGTGTGCTGCAATGTGTTACTCAATCTGCAATGTCAAATTGAAAGAAGTCTTTTCTGCTGCCTGTCTGAATCACATCGCATCCTGCGTGTGCTGAGAGTAGCTGAGTCCAATTTGACGTTGCGGATTGATTGACACATTGCGGCAGACAGATAATTGCCTACGAGCAAATGTTGCCTTGATAAAGGGGTCCTATGTGGCTCTGAAACGTTGTCGTTTTTATATACAGAATTAATTGAGATACATATTGGATGTGCGAAGTTCCTGCTTTTTTTAAAGCCTACAGAAGTACTCATGTCTCAGAGAACTTTCAAACACAAGTGCATCCATACTCATGCATGCACCAGACTCATGCATGTGCGCTCGCCTGTGCAACTACTCAGGGACTTAAGTACTTCTGAATGCTGTTAGAGGAGTACAGAAGACCCAATGGGGGATGGTGTAGGAACAACGAGAAGGACCGAGGACCAGGAAGGCTCTATGACATCCAGAACCTTTCCCCTACCTAGGTATATATCAAATCTGAAGTGAGTTTCCTCACTAGCCACCCAGCAATATGGGAAGGAGCGTTATACTGACCACCCATGTGATGAATTGGTGAGTGAAGTTATGCTGGGTGCAAAGTTGTTGTTTTTTTTGGGGGGAAAGGGGGGAGGGGCGTGAGAACATTATGTTGACCACCATTGTTGGGGGGTGGGGGCATGAGAAGAGGAGTGTTAACATTTGTTATGGGGAAGGGAAAGGTAGCCACACGTGAGCTGGGGGAGAAAAAGGGGGTTATCGTGGCTACGCACGTTATGGGCCATGATAGGGGGCACACCTGATGTGGGGGAGGGGAGTGTTAAGGCAGCTACACTAGTTATGGGGTATCTGCAACCACACCTGTTTTAGGGTGACTGCACTTCTTGGGGGGAGGGGGTTTGTGCATGTGTGTGTAGGGGGATCACATTTTTGCAGGGGGACCTCATGGTTTGTAATTATGCTCCTCAATGTATCAATATAGCAATCTCTAACGTGGCCAACTTCCTCTTATGGGGAGATTTAAAGTAAAGCTGAGATGGGCACTCTAAAAGATTTTATACTTACCTGGGGCTTCCTCCAGCCCCATAAGCACCGATGCGTCTCTCGCCGTCCTCCCGAGTGCCTCCGGTCGCGTGATATCGGTCTTGATAATCTGGCTCAGTCGCACCAGTCGGCTTTTCTGCGCATGCGTGACCCCTCCGAGCATGCCCAGAACAGCCCGACTGGTGCGGCTGAGACAGTTACCAAAACTGGTGCCAGGTGAACGGAGGCACTTGGGAGGACGGCGAGGGACACAAAGGTGCTCATTGGGCTGGAGGAAGCCCCGGGTAAGTATAAACATTTTTAGTATGCCCAGCTTAGGTTTACTTTTAGGCCGTTGGGTATTAAGTGTAAGGTTAGGCTTGGGTAGGGTGTGTAGCTTCCCCTGTAGTGGTGTTATATCAATTATTTAAATAGTTATGAATACATATATTTATTGATTGGCTCTTCAGAAATATACTGAATATCCACCACAGAGGCTTCACCGATCATGCTGCAGCCTACCTATCCAGCGCTTTGTCACTCTAAACATATTTGATGAAAAGCTTGTTGAATATGCTTCTCATGGCTCTCCAACTTTGTATTCACACATCTGTACTGGGCATGCGCAGATACTTTCCATGCATGTTCAGTAGAGCAAAGCCGCTCCTGCACAGCTTTTACCTCCGTGCATGAGTGGTTTTGTTCCACCAGGCATGCCCAGACTGTATTCATGCATGTCCAGTACAGATGCACTTGTATATGGCTGGGGGCGTGGCGAGAAGAAGAAGAGAATCTTGGGCTCAGGTGGATCTGGGAAGGTGTACAGAAGACTGGTTTCAAGTGTACATGCAAGAATTTCTTTCAACGTAGATGGAAATGTGAAGCTCGAATTACCCAAGCCACCAACCATCTCTAAAGGGAGACTCAAACCCCATTAAACCCAGAATGAGACAGCACACAACTAAAACACTTGCAGGCAGGAGTGACAAAACTCGTAATAGACAGTCTCAGCTCAGTGTGAGCCACTTCTCCATTTCTACCCATAATTTGTATATAAAAAGGTAAAAAAAGGAGAAGAGAATACAAACATGTCCCGAAGATAAAGCAAGGGAGGTGTAACCAGGCATCTGAGGCATGAAGTGTTCCAAATGTGGTCAAGGTTTTCAGTATTGTCCCGTAATTCCAAGGGGAGCATTGCTGTTGCAGTGTTAATCTGATCTAGGACTAAGCCTGGTTCACACTGGCACTAACATCGGTCCGAGATCGTAGCGGAACGGATCCAAACAGATGCGAACAGATCCAATGTTAACCTATGTTTCTGTTCACATTGGTCCATTTGAACTGATCCATTCCGCACGCTCCACTGAATGGACTGCAAGTTTGGTGCTGCAGCAATTTTTCCAGACAGAAGAGCCCAGCGGAACGGAAACAGAGGCTGAAGCACTGCATGGGAGGCAATAAGAAATGGATCGTTAAAAAACACTGGCTAAAAAACAGATCATTCTAGCCACCATAAATGTACTTTGGTCATGGGGGTCTGGGGGCATATTGGGAAACAAAACTGCACCAACTGAAGGGGACGGAAAAAGATCTGTTCAAACGGAAATTGGATCCATTTTCACAAATCCGTTTAACAGATAAGTGCCATTGTGAACTGTTCCTTACTGTTGTCCATTCTGGTGGTGTCGATGTACACTGTCTTGGAGTGAGAGTAGGAATCTTGTCATTACCCTGGCAGAATTTCTCCAGCATATTGACAGTCTTGGTGGGCCTGCTCACCAAAATGATGTTCCTAGTAAGGGGAACGAGTAGCCTAAATTGAAAGCCCAATGCCAATGATAACCTAGTCTTGTGTTTAACAAGTATACTGTTGAGTGGCTTTTAGCCAGTGTGGAAGGTGCTATATCAGGGTAATGATTGTCGACTGAAATTATCCGACAGGACAGATGATGTCCGATTCAAGTAGTTGGTGGGCATCGTTGTACTTCTGGCGGTGTTATTTTATGAGTGATCGACGTTGAATTCTTGCAGATCTGTCATTCTTAAGGGCTTTGCAGAAATATTTAGCCAATGTGTGTACATAACTTTAAGGTACCCCGTGCCCATTAACAGTTTAACTTCCAAATGATCGACAACACGCTTTTGTTCCAGCAATCCAAATTTTTTATTTTCCTCTCCGTCGGTGGGCTTGAACGATCGTTTCCGATGGAGCGTAATGATTGGATTTGAAGGTCGGTAGTTCGGGAAATTGGATTGTTAATGGGCAACTTTACAATGCTTTCCTCAGATGCGATCATTCGATCAGATTTGCGGGAATGTATGTAATCGGAAGGTAGATATCGATTGTTCCCATATATAAATAAGTCAATTAGGGCACGTTTTCTCTTCAGATATGATTGTAAAATCCAACATTCCAATTGACTAAATTTTGTATTACAGTCGCTCATAAAATCGTTTCAAATCGATTATCTCCTTACCCATTTGTAAAAATTTGATCAAATAGTTTTATCTGAGGAAAATATTGTACCGTTAATGAACACCTATAGGTTAGCAGCAGATCCGGCTGAAAATATTTGACAGGACGGATCAGGTCCGATTCCAGTAGTTGGTAGGCATTGTTGAATGTCTGTCGGTGTTATTTTATGAGTGATTAACGGTTGAATTCTTGCAGATCTGTCATTTTTAAGGTGCCTATTGACAGTATAATCTTTCAAATGATCGACCATGCGATCAATCAGATAAGATACCATTAATAGTGCGAATCAACAACAAGCTATTGTTCCGGCGATCCAAATTTTAAAACGATTCTTTTAGTCTGATCAGACTGCCTATTATTTTCCTCTCCTTTGGTGTGCCTAAATGATCGTTTGCGATCAAGCGCAATGATTGGAAGGTCGGTAGTTTGGGAAATTGTCTTGTTAATGGCCACCTTTACAATATTTTCCTCAGATGCAATCATTTGATCAGATTTGCGGAATTTAATACTAGGTACACACAATGGGCTGTAATCACAATCGCACAAGCGGTAAGAGATTTTTTTACCGCTATATTACCGCCAGTGATGATTTCCGCATTTTTTCTACATTCACTAAAAATGTTCTGCATTTTCCCCCGCATGTGGGAACAATGCGTAGAAAAATTGGGGAAACATGCGTAATTACATAGTAAATATGCGGAAACTATGCGTAAAAAAAGTGACATAAAAAAATGAAAGTCCAGAAAACAGCACTCAAGGCTCCAGACTCCATTTAAGTCAATGGGAAGTGAAATATATCACCAAGTACTAGTAGGTGATTAAAAAAAAAAAAAAAAAAACAGTAGTTAAGTCAGAAATAAGGTGCCCCTTTTTTTGTGAATTTTGATTTTTTTTTTTTTGCGGGAATTACCGACTTTTGTGGACTTTTACCGCATTTTTTATGCATGCGGGTAAACAATGCGTACAATTTTCTGCATGCGGTAAATAAACATGCGTAAAAATTTGTGATTGTCAATATGGTCTTTTTTCAGTCTGGAATTTACCGCAAGTGCATTTCCGCATGCGGAAAATGATTGTAAATAGAGCCCAATGAGATTTACTGGCAGAATTACTGTCAGATTGATTATTTCCAACATTTCCGATCAATTTTCCATAGGAGTGAACAGAATATATATTGGAAATAATCGATCTGACAGTAAGGGTACTTTTTCTCTTCAGATATAATTGTAAAATGCGAAATTCCAATTCACAAAATGTTGTATCACAATCGCTCATAAGGTGCCCATACATTAGAACGAATATGGGCAGATTCGACCAAGAGATAAATTGGTACTTTTCCGTTAGCCGGGCGCATCCACTAGGTGGCGATAATTACTATTCCCCCTCCAGGCCGCCATGCATAGTAGGGAAAGATGTAATTCCGGTGGAGTTTTATCGCCACCTTGTGGATGCGCCCGGCTAGCGGAAAAGTACTAATAAATTTATCTCTAATCGAAACTGATTAGAGATAAATTTGTCTCTAGTTGGAACTGCCCATACACTACAGGCAGATTCCCGTCCGATTTCAGCATGAAATCATCAGGGAATCGGCTGAGCCGCAGCGTCCGCCCCGCCGCTGCCCCCAAAATGTATAAATGTATGTAGTGTAGTGCATTTATACATTACCTGTCCTGTAGCAGCTCGCCAGGTCCATCCGTCCATATCGCCGGTAAGCCGCATACACGCTATGCGCCTTTGTGACGTCAGACATAGTGCCGCCGGCGTGTATGCGGAACCCGGCGAGATGGACGGAAACCGCGTGGAGGCTGACACCAGACAGGTAATGTATAAATGCACTACACTACATACATTTATACATTGCAGCGGCGGGGGTTTCGTGTCGTTGCTCGTTCGCAATTCGTCCGCCGTAACCGCCGCGCACCCGACCAACCAACTTCGGCACAAAATTTTCCAGCATGCGCGATCGACCATGCGGCCAATTTCTGTCCCGAAATTGGTCACTTTGTCAGTCGGGCATGCACTTGCCAGCACCAATTTTCATCTAATTCGATTATAATAATCGAATTGGATGGTCAATTGGTCGACTAGTGTATGGCCCCCAACAGAATCGTTTCAAATCGATTATTTCCACATCCGATAGTAAAAAAAAAATTGATGAATGATTGTTTCTGAGGAAAATATTGTACCGTTTGGACATAGAAGTTTAGTCTGCGGACCGTCCTGCGCCCACTGGAGTGCATCATGGTGAGGGAGGGTGGCGTTGCCTAACGTTTTGCTGATGGAGAAAGCATGCCATCCGCGCTCCCTTTAATTAAAGCACAAATGTGTCATTGCTGTCACGCCGGGCTTTTAAACGCCCACGTCACAATGAGTAAACGGTAGCCACGCCTGACAGGCTCTGCATGACGTCAGGGCTGGGCGGGCTCTTTGTCTCGGTTTTTAAAGCAGCCCCTCCTCTTAAAGGGGATACGCTGCGGAGGTAGCGGGCAGCAGGGTGAGTGTGCGTGTGTCCCTTGTCTGTGTTACCCAGGCCGGTTCTGTCTCCCCCCCGCGATCGGTGCCCGGCCAGTCTGCCTTCCGGCCTGCTCAGCCCGCACATGTGCTCGGAGTCTTTCTAAGGCTTTCTCCAAGCATCTGCAGATTTCCTATGAATGAGTAGGGCGGATCCCCTGCTCTACATCCACGTCTGCCCCCCGCTGCCCCTCTTCTTGTCCTATCTGGGCACCAGGAGGCTTTCGTGCTCACCATCTAGAGACCCCAGAAGCCCCCGTCTCTCCCACCCACTGATTCCATCACCCTGGCTTTGTTTCAAGTGCTGTGGAGGCAATGTGAGTGCACCCTTTTCTAGATCTTCTGTGTATTGTTGCCCCCACCCCCTCCCGTGCATGGCATGCGCTCCATACCCATTGTGACCAGGCTGTTTTCAGAGCTGGACCCTCGGATGTGCCCCCCTTCCCCAATATCTGGGCTCTGATGGCTGCTGAAAGCTTTTATTCCCTTGGATCTCCCTATCCACTCCCCCCTCCTTGTGCTGTTGAGCTATAATGGCAATGTGATGCCAGCTGGGAAAGGCAGGGGAAGATGGCATAAAGAGTGTAGACAATAAAATACACTTCTGTAATTGTTTACATTATAGGGTTGTTAACCCTTTCCATACCAAGGTAGATTAAGCCTGGTAGTGTTTTTGTGAAGGAGTGATAAAGTCCTTTCTTTAAATGGTCTGGGCAGAGCTAAGAGTGAACTGATTCTGGCATGGAAATGTGGGCCATGCTTGTACTATATTGAGCAGATTCTGTTAATGGGTAGGCAGAGGATGGTGTCTTTATTTCCTCCAGAATTAGACTCAAGTTGGTGCTGTGCCAGTCTTACTGCCCTCACTAAGTGTGGGTGTTCTTCATTTCTGAGTGGGTTGAAATGCTTTGCTTGTCTTTGTCATGCATGCAAGAGTGATCGTAACCCATTGCCAGTTGGCATCGCTTCCCTCGTTGGCGCATGGCATTTTAGACTGGCACTGGCTGTGATGATAATGCCTTGGGTTACGTTCTTGGCTAAATCAGCCGGGACATAGCATATGACACGCGGGGTGCAGTGGTTTGTGCCAGAACATCAAATAAATTAAATGGCTCTATATCATAAATTACATTGGAAAGGATAGGTTTTGCCTTTGATCCTTTAACGGTATCACTTTTGCCTCATGTGCACTAGTCTGGCTTTTTGTAATCCTAATTATGACTTAATCTGTGCTGTAGACCTTATGATGCTCTGTGGGCATTCCTGTTTGTCTGCTAGTGCAGTTCTCTGCAGTGGTCCTTTGTCAGAAGCTTAGATGTCAAATGTTCCTGCATGTGGTCTCAGCCAGCTTTCCTGTAGTGGTGTGGTTCTTTTAATAGCTATCAGAGGCGCTCTGCAGGGAATACTGACTCCATTATAGGTGTGATTCCCGGTATGGCTGTGTGCTTGCAAGTCACTGTAATGCTCTGTAGAGTGCAGATGGTTCACATAGAGTGCATAGCTGCAATTGGACAACTTCAGGACATGTGCTGCTGCTGCTACTACTACTCAATCTCCCAAAGAACTATTACAATTTAGGACACCCCTAAATTAGGGAGCATTTAGATGCCAGTCATACTGTAGGCTAGTGATATAAAGTGTACCTGAATGGAAAAAAAATCCCCAAATGGGTACATGCCTAAGTAGAGGGAAGCCTCTGCATAATCCAGAGGTTTCCTCCATCCCCTTTCACCACGCTGTTCCAATGCTGGGTTCCCCTTCAGCAGGACAAGGGCCTGTTGACGGAGCTTGGCTGCACAGTGAGGCACCTCGCGTGGTAACATGGTTACCAAAGCAACAGGTAAAGAAAGATGAGCAAGATATCCCATTCATAGCCTCTTGTTCAACTGACTCTTATCTTTTGGACCTGTTAGTCAAGCTATATCTCTCCAGACTAAAGGGTGCATACACAAGCACAATTTGTCCAGTGTCTGTCGCCTGCCTGGATCAAGTCTGATCCTGTGGGTGACACGCCATGGTCCCAGTGCTTACAGACTAGTTGCTAGGTAACAGCCAACTGATGTGTTCTGTGTCTATGAAGATAGGAGGAGGGGCAAATGAGCCAGGAACAATGGAGCTGCTTCTGGGGGCTAGTTAAGGAGGGGAACAATAGACTTGGCTGCCAATTTGCCACTTAGGATCTGGCATGCCAGAACAATATGCCACCAATTCTCAGCCAACAATGACTCAACTGGCCGCTTCGGCTGAGGACTGTGTACAAGGCTTGAAACTACATACAGACTCTAAATTCAGGTTTCCAGGTATAATCATTAGTGACCGAACTGGATAACATTTTAGAAATGTTTGTCATGCACACACGTGCTGCTTGATTTTGAACTGGTTCATATGAGCTTCTGGCAGTTTTCAGCATTTATTGGTATTTTAAACCCCCCACGGGGACATGGAGGCACGGTAGTAAGGGCTTCCAGTGTCTGCTCAAACGACTGGATGAAAACGTGGCATTTGCACAAATGATGGTAAGCTGCGAGAAAATGATACTGTTGCTGCCCATCCTCTCGAATGGACAGTGCTTAAATGATTACCGTTGTGGCCGGTGGTAAACTGGGTGCAACTGTCCATGTAAACCGGCTTTGAAGACTGCTCTCTGGAGGAGGGTTTGATGAGCAGCAGATGAGAAAAGGAACCAAACCATGAAAGTAACAATATAATAAATGCACTTGTTTGGCAATCTGTTATGACAGATCGTTAAATGATGGCGTGGAGCAGTTGTACTGTTGCACGACTTTCTCACAAACTTTTCATTCTAGTGGTGAGAGTGAAGCATGTCTCTGTAAGTAGTACACCGGCATTAGTCTGAAGACGGAGTCAAAATACTATTCTGTAATTCTTGTTTCTGATCAATTTTAAAGAGTGAAAGAAAATGGGTAAAAATGAGGCCAGGGCACACTAGTAATCGCACAGCGCAATCACTAACTTTGTTAGCGGTTTTGTTGGCGATTTGTGCTGCGTTTTTCAATAATTAAGGTAACTCCTATACTATGTATTGGAGCCCAATCACTCACAAAATGCTGCATGTCCTGCGTTTGCAATTTCCAAAATCACAAGCACTCTAGTGGGCTCAAACTAGAAAAGTGCTTAAGAAAGCCCCAGCGATTGTCTGAACTTCAAAAACGCGTCCAAAATTGCTCTACTGTGTCCCAGCCCTTCTAAATGTTTCCACTTCAGTTGCACTTTGTGGCATTCTTCTTTAATATGTATCTGTACAATAATGACTTCCTACATCTGGTTCTTTATTAGCCCTGTGTCTGAGCTGTTTAGCTGTTGATTGGATTTGGGGGGGATCTGTGCGAGGTCAGAACATTGGATTATTCTGTGCTGTGAAGCACTTGCCAACTAGTACTGTTGTAAATGTAGGATGAACTTCTTTATCAACTCTTTCTTTCATTTGTGGTAATACTGAAAGCAGCTAGAAAGGCCAGTGGACAGAAACGGCCACAAGTTATCTAGACCAGGATTGGGGTCCCTGCAACCACCCATTCAGCGACAGATAAAAAGCACATTCCTGGTATATGGCAGGAGTGTTTACTAGTAGATGTGATAATCTGTTAAGTGTAGCATCAGACCGATTTGTGTCTTATCTTCTTATAAACCTACAAAGCATCATAAATTTGATTTTAAAAGATATTGCCTTAACTCAAGCGCCAATTTACTTCTTGCCCAATAAAAATGCTCAGATCTCCTTTTTTATGTGACATATTATTTATTAAAATTCTGAACTGCTGTTTTGAATTTTTTTTATAAGCACTCAAAGATACTTGCCTAAGAAGAGTTAAGCTTCTGCATCCTGCAGAGGCTCCCACGTCCTCCTGGCCACCACTATTGCAATGTGTGAACCCTTAAAGGGAAGGTTCAGGGTGGCTGTTAAAAAAAAATAAAAATGCCCATCCACTTACCTGGGGCTTCCTCCAGCCCGTGACAGCCAGGACGTGCCCTCGGCGCCGCTCCGCAGGCTCCCGGTGGCCGACCTGGCCAGGCCGGCTGCCAGGTCGGGCTCTTCTGCGCTTCAAAATGCGCCTCACGGGGGCGCGCTGACGTCATCGGACGTCCTCCGGGCTGTACTGCGCAGGCGCAGTAGTTCTGCACCTGCGCAGTACAGCCCGGAGGACGTCCGATGACGTCATCGCGCCCCCGTGAGGCGCATTTTGAAACGCAGAAGAGCCTGACCTGGCAGCCGGCCAGGTCGGGTCGGCCACCGGAGGGGACCAGGAGCCTGCGGAGCGACGCCGAGGGCACGTCCTGGCTGCCACGGGCTGGAGGAAGCCCCAGGTAAGTGGATGGGCATTTTTATTTTTTTTAACAGCCACCCTGAACCTTCCCTTTTAAAGAGAACCCGAGGTGTGTTTAAATACAATACAATACAATAACATTTATATAGCGCTTTTCTCCCATAGGACTCAAAGCACTTAGGCTCTCTCAGATTCAGTAATTAGTAGGATGAAGTATTCACACAACAAAAGTTATATTTCTGCAAATGCCAAACTAAACAGGTGGGTTTTCAGTCTGGATTTAAACACGTCCAGGGATGGAGCTGTCCTGATCTGTTGAGGTAAGGAGTTCCAAAACGTAGGGGCAGCATGACAGAAGGCTCTGGGACCAAAAGTTTCCAAGTGGACTCTGGGTATGACTAGATTATTAGAACCTGTTGATCTGAATAAAGAATGTTATCTGCATACAGAGGCTGGATCTGCCTATACAGCCCAGCCTCTGTTGCTATCCCAAACCCCACTAAGGTCCCCCTGCACTCTGCAATCCCTCATAAATCACAGCCATGCTGTGAGGCTGTGTTTACATCTGTAGTGTCAGTCTCAGCTGCTCCCCCGCCTCCTGCATAGCTCCGGTCCCTGCCCCCGTCCCTTCCCTCCAATCAGCAGGGAGGAAAGGGATGCAGGCGGGGACTGGAGTTCTGCAGGAGGCGGGGAGAGCAGCAGACTGACACTATAGAGATAAACACAGCCAGCTCTGACAAGCTGTTTGTCAGCAGCGTGACTGTGATTTATGAGGGATTGCAGAGTACAGGGGGACCTTAGGGGGGTTTGGGATAGCAACAGAGAATGGGCTGTATCGGCAGATCCAGCCTCTGTATGCAGATAATATTCTTCAAACCCACCTCGGGTTCTCTTTAAAGCCTCATTCACATTGGAGCTCTTTCAGTCCGTGTTTTGTGCTTTGCTGATTTCCACTGATCGCTAACGTGATGCGGCATTTTTCAGGCGATTGCGTTGGGAATCTCATTCACTGGAATGAGAATCGCAAACTCGGGAAAAATAGCAATGCAAAATTGCAATCGCTTATTTGCTGTTCCAAGTGTGAATGGGGCCTAAAACCTATCCAAAAAGAGCTTGTAGGATTTATTACTGAACGTGTCTGCGATTTTCTTTATGTGCAAGTACGGCCGTACTGCGCCTCTGCGACTTTGGCTGCTCCTGCACAGTAAGCCGGAGTGGCTCTGGCTTAATGCACAGGCACTGCTATACTTGTACAGGTGTAGAGGGTCACACACATACATGCTGTGGCAGTGACCCCCCCCCCCCCCCCTCAGTTTTAATCCAGGGTGTATATATAGCTTTGCGATGCACAATCTAACTGCATCGGTAACTCAATGCATTTTATTTCGTAATGGTACATTCAGATCTGCGCGCGTAAGCAGTGCAGTGAAGCGGATTCCATCAGAATAATGCAGGGAATGCTGTGCATTATTGGATGAATTGCACATTTAGGCCTCTTTCACAGTGCAACATTAAAGTCGCATGATAGAAAATGTTTTAAATGTAACGCATGCGCTGTTTTTGTTCCATCACTGTGCAACGAAAATATCGCAACAAACGTAGGGCTAAAGAATGTACGGTACTATAACGTCCAAATCATAGTCTTTCAATGCGTTGCATTAGGGGCACGTTATGCGACCTTAATGTTGCATCAAACGCACCGCCCCACTGTGAAAGAGGGGAACTGAAGTAAGAGGTATACGGAGGCTGCCATATTTATTTCCTTTTAATCATTACTAGTTGCCTGGCAGCCCTGCTGGTCTTTTTCTCTGCAGTAGTATCTGAATAACACCAGAAACAAGCATGCAGCTAGTCTTGTCAGAGCTGACTTTAAAGTCTGAAACACCTGATCTGCTGCATGCTTGTTCAGGGGCTATGGCTAATAGTATTAGAGGCAGTGGATCAGCAGGGCTGCCAGGTAACTGGTATTGCTTAAAAGGAAATAAACATGGCAGCCTCCATATACCTCTTCAGTTCCCCTTTAAGGTAGCAGTGTAAGAATACTTTTCTGCACTGTATGCCTCAGTGCATGCGTTGAACTGCACGTGGGATGCACGATGGGAATTTTCCACTCCGTTGCGTTATGATCCTGTTTTTCCAGGATACACAACACCCAAGTGTGCAAGTAAAATGCTGAGGGAGAACAATGTGGAGCCTGGCTGTCATTGTGCCTAGTCACATGATCAACAGCCTAGGCATCTATCATGTTTTCTGTCTGCCAAAAAGGAGCGTTCTCTTCAGGATGTGCTAAAGTGTCCCCCTAGACTAGTTATAGTAATTTCATCAATTAAAATCTGTTTTACACATTCAAAAGTTTTCTCAGTTGTGTTTTCAATTGTTACTGAAAACCGCATTTCCGCCTAGAACCCACTAAAATGTGCAAAGCGCAATCGCAAGCGATTTGTGATTGCGTTTTGCTAGCGATTTTGGGATCGTTTTCCCATCTCCTATACAATTCATTAAAATGGAAACGCTCCCAAAATGCTGAGTTTTCTACGATTGCCTTAATCGCAATCGCTCTAACGGAATCTGTCCCATCCAATTACATTGCAGAGCGTTGAGGGCCTGAGCCCACTAACGCAGTTGTGTGCTGTTGTGTCCGCTTTTCAGCAACACATCAATGTTACAGATGCTGAAAAGCAGACACAACCGCGCACAACTGCATTAGTGAGCTTAGGGCCTAAGGGAAATCGCTAGCGATTGAAAGCGCTCCATAAACGCAAAAAAAACCCGCTCTAGTGGGTTCCAGGCCTTCTGCTGTTAAAAACACAGTTCAAGGAATTTTTTTGCTAGGTTGAGAGAGAGAAGAAGCTAATCTCAGAGATATTTGAATTTGGACAATTACAGCTATATTCCACTCCTTCACCATTTTACTGCAGCATCTTAAAGCCTGGAACCCACTACAAATCGCAAATTCGTAGCGCAATCGCTAGTGTTTTTATTTAATTAGTTTTGTAAGCCATTTCATAAGCGTTTTCTGGGGATTTTGGTAGCTATTTTAAAAAGTGTAAGCTTTTTGCCAGCGGTTGTGTAGAGCTTAGCAATTGATTGGTCCTTTCAATTTATTATGTTTTTTACAGTTTACAGTAATTTAAAATTGCACACAAATCGCTATGTGTAGCGATTCATGAGCGAATTGCCAGCGCTTTAATACTTGAAGTGCAAACACTCCCAAAATGCTGCATGTTCGCTACTGTAGAATTTGTTATATTTATTTACATTGGCAAAGTGTTTAGGGAAATTGCTAGCTATTTAAAGGGCTCCATAAACGTTCTAGTGGGTTTCAGCCCTTTGTTGGGCTTGTCTCAACCCAGGTGTTCTGCCAGAAATGCTCACATGAATCGCCTTCCATCCTCCTCTCAGTCATAGCATTCCTGCAGCGTTAAGGCTGGTTTTACACCTGGCCGTTGCGGTGCAATGCTCCGCCCCATCGCACCACAAAAAAAGCATTCATATGACCTTGCGGCAAAGTGCACCAACAGGCTCAAGTGCATAGCACTCTCCCATCCACCCACCCCCCGCATAACCTTCGTGCCCTTGTCGATATGTCACCCTGCAGTAAAACAGGCTAGCGCACACTTGCAAGGCGAGTGTAAAAGGGCCTCAAGGAAACCTAAGGTGAGACAAAGGGGGGCAGTTTTAACTTACCTGGGGCTTCTTCTCTGTAGTTCTTCAGGTCCCACACAGGCATTCCATGCCGATCCATTCATCAGCAGAGCCACTCTGGAAGCTGAGCCAGTCGCAAGCTACTGTGCAATTTTTATGAACTGCACATAGACGGATGTGCATGGCCTTTTGGCTGTGCATGCAGCTTTTGGAGGGGACAGCTGCTGAATAGAGTGGAATGACTGTGAGGGACCATAAAAACTACAGGGGGCTGGGAGTAGGCCCAGATTAGTTTTCCTTTTGTTTTTAAACTGGCCACCTTTTTGTTTCACTTTAGGTTACCTTTAAGCTTTGTACACTGTACTCCGCAGAGACAGCCAGTGGAGGAGGCCTCAGCCCTGCCCCCCCCCCCCACCCCCCATTCATCAGCAGTCGATCAGCATTGCGCTGGATGAGGGGCGTTTTCTGTCTCCCCACCTGATTAGTCGTGTGAACTGTCAGCTCCCCCCATACCATCAGAATGCTATGTATGTACAGACCTCGGTCTCAGCTGTCATCTGAGGGGTCAAGTCCTGATCTCCGCTCTGTGACCTCTATCGTGCATGTGTACCTAGAGCAGAGTGGTCAAGTTTGTCAGGAATCAAAAGTAAAGGTAGCCACACATTTATCTGAGAGCTGCTCACACTCTGAGAAAAAGCCGTGCACTCGCTGCTCTGTGCTACTGCACAGACACAGGCTGTACTTTGCACCTGCGCTCGTACATGTAGTACGCTTGGCCGTAATCAATCTTTGACTTTGTGTCGAAGATTTTTTTTTTTAAAGGGTCTAAGTGCATGAAGGGTGTATGGAGTCTGGGAAGCCTCTTATTAAAGTACCTAACGTTGTAATGTCACAGGTACTCTTTAAGAAAGCTTCCTGATATACAGTGGGATGCGAAAGTTTGGGCAACTTTGTTAATCCGTCATGATTTTCCTGTATAAATCATTGGCTGTTAGATAAAAAAATTAAGTTAAATATATCTTATAGGAGGCACACAGTGATATTTGAGAAGTGAAATTAAGTTTATTGGATTTACAAAACGTGCGCAATAATTGTTTCAATAAAATTAGGCAGGTGCATAAATTTGGGCACTATTGGCTTTTTTATTGATTCCAAAACCTTCAGAACTAATTATTGGAACTCAAATTGGCTTAGTAAGCTCCGTGACCCCTGACCTAGATACAGGTGAATCCAATTATGAGAGATTTAAGGGGATCAATTGTAAGTTTCCCTCCGCTTTTAATTTTCTCTGAAGGGTAGCAACATGGGGGTCTCAAAACCACTCTCAAATGACTTGAAGACAAAGATAGTTCACCATCATGGTTTAGGGCAGGGGTCAGGAACCTTTTTGGCTGAGAAAGCCATAAACGCCACATATTTTAAAATGAAATTTTGTGAGAGCCATACAATATGTTTCAAACTGGGACAGTGCGCATGCGCAGCAGAGGGCTCACGTCCCAATTGCCAGGTGATGTGTATACAGTTGATTCGTCAGGCAGCGGATGTGTCAGACACGTCTTCAGCTTCTCTTGGGTTTTAGCAACATTAGCACTTTCCCTGAAAGCTAGACAGGAGAAATGCTGACTAAGGGCTGGAACCCACAGGAGCGCTTTTGGCAGCGTTTTGGCAGCGCTGCGATACGCTAGCGTTTTGCCAAAACGCTCAGCTGATGTTAATGGATGGGGCAACTTCCACAGGAGCGTTTGCGTTTCCCAGAAACGCAAACGCAGGACATGCAGCATTTTGGGAGCGTTAGCGCTTCAATGTAAAGTATTGAAACGCTAGCAGAAACGCTCAGCAAAACCTAAACTGAGCGGTTCTGCTAGCGTTTTGCGGTTCAGCACACTGTAACAAAATGAAAAATAATTCACAGGACCAATCAGGATAAAAACGCAAAACGCAAAACGCTAGGCACCCGCTGGGGAAAAAAATACACTGTTGCAAAACGCGACCGAAAACTCGCATGAATCAGCTTGCAAACCGCTCAGGCAAAACGCTAGCGGTTGCGTTTAGCGTTTGCGGTTTGCAGTGGGTTCCAGGCCTAACAGCTTGTTTAATAACCTAGCTGACTTGGAAGTTGATTTACTTTGTAGGACAAGATCCCCGCACTTTGGCCCAATAGGCTGCCTGTCAAGTAGCCTATTGGGCCAATCAAAGTGCAGGGATCTCGTGCTACAAAGTCACTGGACCTGACAGTGTCCAGAGTGGAACAATTGGGGAAGCCATTCATTTTGGGGTTGCGCGAGTAAGTTAGTAGTGCATGCTACAGCAGTAGTGTGTATACTTTGAAAATTTACTTTCGCTGCCACACTAAGCTGCACTGCTTGAGCAGTGTAGCTTAATGAATCAGCCCCTACTGATTTGTCTGTGAGCCAGATGTAGCCATCAAAAGAGCCACATCTTGCTCCCGAGCCATAGGTTTCTTACCCCTGGTTTAAGGTAAGGATACAGAATGCTGTCTCAGATATTTCCGCTGTCTGTTTTCACAGTTAGGCACATATTGTGGAAATGGAAGACCACAGGCTCAATTCAAGTTAAGGCTTGAAGTGGCAGACCAAGAAAACCGCGGATAAACAGAAGCGACAAATGATAACAGTCAGAGTCAACCCACAGATCAGCACCAAAGCCTACAACATCAGATGTAGATGGAGTCACTGTGCATCGTTCAACCATTAGGCGCACTTTACACAAGGAGATGCTGTATGCGAGAGTGATGCAGAGGAAGCCTTTTCTCCGCCCACAGCACAAACAGAGCCGCTTGAGGTATGCTAAAGCACATTTGGACAAGCCAGCTTCATTTTGGAATAAGGTGCTGTGGACTGATGAAACTAAAATTGAGTTATTTAGGCATAATAAGGGGCGTTATGCATGGAGGAAAAAGAACACAGCTTTCCAAAAAAAAAAAAACCTGCTACTTACAGTAAAATGTGGTGATGGTTCCATCATGCTGTGGGGCTGTGTGGCCAGTGCAGGGACTGGGAATCTTGTCAAAGTTGAAGGATGCATGGATTCCACTCAGTATCAGCAGATTCTGGAGACCAATGTCCGGGAATCAGGGACAAAGCTGAAGCTGCGCCAGGGCTGGATCTTTCAACAAGACAATGACCCTCAACGCTGCTCAAAATCCACTAAGGAATTCATGCAGAGGAACAAGTACAATGTTCTGGAATGGCCATCTCAGTCCCCAGACCTGAATATAATTGAAAATCTGTGGTGTGAGTTAGAGAGCTGTCCATGCTCGGAAGCCATCATACCTGAATGAACTAGAGATGTTTTGTACAGAGGAATGGTCCAAAATACCTTCAACCAGAATCCAGACTCTCATTGGAACCTACAGGAAGCGTTTAGAGGCTGTAATATCTGCAAAAGGAGGATCTACTAAATATTGATTTCATTTATTTTTTGTGGTGCCCAAATGTATGCACATGCCTAATTTTGTTCAAACAATTATTTCATACGTTCTCTAAATCCAATAGATGTCATTTCACTTCTCAAATATCACTGTGTGTTTCCTATATGATATATTTAACTGACATTTTTTTTATCGTAACAACCAACAATTTATACAGGAAAATTATGACTATTGACAAGGTTGCCCATACTTTCGCATCCCACTGTATATAGAGTGAGATGGTTCTGCTGGGCTGGTCATATTGATATAAATGATGCTGCAAGATGTATAACTGTTTATGTAGACACACCCATTATCAACATAATTAAAGTGTACAGTTCTTTCCAGGGTGGATAAAAAGTCCCCAGACTTTTTCTGTCTGTTAAGCTTAGATGCAAAGCAGAAGCAAGATCCAGAAAAAGTTCCACTAACCTAAGTAATAAAGGAACCAGGAAGACAGTTCCTTGAAACCCCTTCTTGAATAATCTGAGTGCCCAAACCTTGCCATTTAAAAGCACACCTGAAGTGCAAGGGATATGGAGGCTGACATATTTATACCCTTTTAAACAATACAATTTCCTGGCTCTACTGCTGATACTTGCTTCTTAGGCTAGGAACCTTCTAGGAGTCGCTGCAGTGCTACGTGCAGCAATTCTAGGGCGTTTGCGATGACCTAATACTTAGAAGTGCACAATGCAATGGTGATGTAAGCTGCATCGCAACCTACCACTGCAATATGGACAGTTCAATGCAGCTTACAGGTCTCAGCCCATAGACCTTATGGTTGCAACTGCGCGCATCGCTTAGTAACGCACTTCATGCTATGCGCTATGCCACTGGAATTTGTTGCATTGCAAAAGTATGAGTGTGAAAGACTCCATTGAAATATCATTCCATCATGTTGAGGTGCGATTGTCGGTTAATGCTACAAACGTTGTGTGAAAGGAGCCTAATACTTTTAGCCATAGACCCTGAACAAGCATGCAGATCAGATGTTTCAGACTGAAGACTGACTGGATTATATGGCAAAGCCAATTAACCCTTCACTCACGTGCAAATGTTCATACAAATGCTTTCACAGAAATAGATCATTCAGGAACCACTGCTATTCCTACAGCTAAGATAAAAGATGGGGACTTGGTACAAAAAAATACATTCTCTTGCATAATCACCTACACTGTGTAGGGGTACCCCAGTATCTGTATGGTTCATAACTCTAGCCCTGCAACATGCATAGTGCAAACATTGCATCAAACCTATACAAAGATAAGGAGCTCCTATCCTGATGTCTTCTCTTGGACAGATAACAGTGCATCAAACTAATCACACAAGGGAGCTAACAAAATATATCCATCTGCACCATGCCAGAGTTAGGACACATATGAATACTGGGGTTTCCTGGACAATTTCCATGAAAGAATTTGCATGTGAGTGTGCGCAGGGTTAACTGACTTTGCCCTTTAGCACCTCCCTTATAACTTATTTAAATGTGCTAATTTGAGGTGGTGTCTGGACCTACAGTATGTTATGTATTTTTTTTTTCTTGTATTATATGGCAGCCTCCATATCCCTCTCACTTTAGGTGTCCTTTAAAATGTACATCTAATTTCCTTAAAAAAAGTTATCTTTTGTATATTAGAAGTTTATTAAGCTGCATTGACATACTTGCAGGGCTGCCATCAGAGTTTTCTGGGCCCCATACTAGACAAACGTACTGGGCCCCCGTTACTCCTCTGTGCCTCCACATGTGAAATCACAATCTCTCCCTGCATTGTCGCGTGTCCTCCAATTACACGGCAGGGGGAGAGGAGACCTACAGCTCATGGCATCACCACACAGTTGGAGTCCATGTGGAACTGCGACTATTTGGGCCCCAGACTGTCTTGAGGCCCCATACAGCAGTACCTCCTATAGTTACCTGAAGGCAGCCCTGCATACTTGTGATTAAATCTAGTGTTATGATCTTGTGAACTTCTCTGTATGCCCTGTATTAAGTCACCGAGAAAGCTGCCTTGCATGGATGTGATAGGCTACGTTCACACTTTGCGCGTTGCTGCATGTGAGCGTACAACTCATACATATGAGTATGGGCATGTTTACATATCTGTGTTGTAACAGATGAGATAATTCTGGACTTTCCTAACTGCCTTTTTAGGATAACATGTGCGTTAATGAGCATCTTACATAGCAATTTTATATGCAATGGAAAATACTATGCATGCTATGGTGAGTGTGCGTTGCATAATGCCTGCCGATGTTATGAATTGCAGGTAGTGTGAACTTAGCCTTAAAACAAGTCGGAAGCCAAATAGGATTAAAATAAATAATACATAGCTTGGTAGGTCAATTCAAACCCAGCATAATCGTCCACAAACTGCTGCTCCACCACCTCCTATTCACTGGAAAATTTGGAGTCAAAAAGCTGTACTTCCTGGTTTAAAATGGTCGTGACCTTTGGAATAATGTCCGGGTTATGGCTGCAGTTGCCTGACTAGCGCCTGCATGCCCCAGAGGGCCACCCTGCTGCAAGACCCAACTGTGCATGTTGCTTGGGTGGGCTGGTTGTGTGCGCGTGCTCAGATCGATGTGCCTGTCTCTTCCTGATGCATACTGCAGTGATACGCGTCTCATGGTGGGAATACACAGTTCGTTTTTGAGGCAGATAGATGGCTCGATAATTTCCGCCATGTCCGATCTCCCGTTCAATCGTTTCGCTGCTCGATTTCTGAAAGAAGTGAATGGAAAAAGATAAGAAAAACGAGCGGAAGATAAGCAAATTCACTGCAGAATCGGGCGACAAACGATCGATGCGGAGAATCAAGCGGTAGAAACTAACAGTGTATGCCCAGCATCACTGCCTCAGGAGCACGAATAAGAGAATAAGATAGGTGGTGATATTGGAAGGAGAGGGGCGGCAATTGACGTTCATAAGGCAGAGCTACAGAGAACAGCATTGCCTCCTCCTGTTCAACAGTATTTGAGTGGGTCGAGGGGTATAATAGTAATTTTAGGGTTCGGGGGGCCTCGTATAGCTACAGGAATACTGCAGAATGACATGCAAGTACCAGACAAACAAAATATACATTTTAAATAGAAGATAAAATAGAAAAAAAATTGGCTTAAGATTTACTTTATTTCCTTTTAAACAATACCAGTTGCTGGCAGTCCTCCTGATCCTGTGTCTCTTCATTTAGCCATAGACCTTGTACAAGCATATGCAGATCATGTTCTCTGACTCAGTTGATTTACTGGATTAGCTATATGCTTATTCCAGGGTTTAGACTCACACTGCGTATGCCAGAAGATAAACAGGACTGCCAGGCAACTGGCATTGTTTACAAGGAAATAAATACGGCAGCTTCCATATCACTCTTCACCTCGGGTTCCCTTTTAAGCTGCATACACACATGAGATAACTGTGGTGAACGAGTAAGATATACCAAAAATTCCAGAAACGTACTCAACCTTCTGGGGACCGGCTGCCTAACCCCCTTTAAGGACCGGCCATTTTACATACGGGGGCGTGTTGGGGGGGAGGAGAGGTCAGGCAGCTGGATCCCCAGTATAGTTAGCTAGGCATGGTGTCCCCCGTGTGGCCAGGTGTCCCCCCTATTGCCAGCAGCCTTTACTCAGCTCCCAGGCTCCAGCGATGAGCAGCTCTAGCCCCCTCCGCTCTGTCCGGCATCCCTGCCCGTACTACCGCTAAGTTTCTGGTTGTGATTTGTCGACATTAAGCCGGGACCTAACACTTAAGGCAGAACGTGCGGGGATGCCGGCTAGAGCAGAAGGGAGCGACGATCGCTGGGGGAATATTCGGAAGGTGAGTACCCGTCCTCCTCTTCCCCCTCAGACCTCCGCTGCCAATAGTGATCACTATGATCGGCCGATTGCAGTGATCAGGAGCCAATCGAGATGGCTCCTGATCACTGAGGCGAGATTTCAGTTGTCATATGACCACTTAATCTCCCTTCTCGGATGCGAACGATCGCGTAGAAAGCGGAAATAGCAGGTGGCGTAAATCCTATGCCACATCAGTTAGGCAGCCACAAGTGCAGCGTAGGATTTACTACATGCGGTCCCCACAAGGTTAAAGGGGTTCTGTGGGGGGTGGTTGGAAATAAAAACGGACACTTACCTGGGGCTTCTATCGACCCCCTGCAGCTGTAATGTCCCACGCTGTCCTCCAATGATGCTCCATTCCCCACCGCCAGTCCCAGTCTGATATTCGTCTAAGAGGATGAATAGTGCTCGCACCCGCGCGTGACATCGGGAGCTTACTGCGCAATACAAAGTTTTCTTGTACTGCACCTGCGCAGTAAGCTCCCGATGACACGAGCGCAGCCGCAGTCTAATTAGATGGCGGATTAGACCTGCGGTGGGGAATGGAGCATTGTTTGAGGACGGCGTGGGACATTGCAGCTGCAGGGGGCCAATAGAAGCCCCAGGTAAGTGGCTGTTTTTATTTTCAACTCCCACCACCACCACAGAACTCCTTTTTAAAGCGGTATTGTCACCATAAAAATCAAATTTCAATAGCAACTGGTCTGAGTGTATTAAGTGATAAAGATGCTAATCCTGCATTCAAAACTTGCAAAACTTTTTCTGCTGTTATGGTTTGTAGTTATCACATACTTTAGGAGCACTGGCCCTAGTGCCAAAGAGTTGAATGCTGCGAGTTCCTTTTATCTATAATATATTCCTCCTCTTCCACTTATTTCCCTGCCTAGCTGCTTATCAGAAGCACCCTCTTGTCTACTTGTGTTTACAAGGAAGGCTGAGGTGACTCAGTGATTGGAGGATAAGACAGTGCAGTTGCTAGTATACACCTCAGTGGGAGTGTCTGAAGACTCTGGGAGGAGGGCAGCTAATGAATACACAATGAGCAAGAGAAGGGAGGGGGGGAAGACATGAGTCAGGGAGAATATTATGTCAGCATTAGCTTGGCAAGATGGCCACTGCCTAGAATAGGATTTTCTGTTTTTCCTTTATAAAATTCACAGGAATCATTATGTGGACAGCACAATACATCTGTTATGTAAGTAGAAGTAGTATTTATCTACTTTTATATGTGTTTTTTTTATTTCTAGGGTAGCATGGGTGTCACTTGTTCTTTAAAGAGACTCCGTAACAAAAATTGCATCCTTTTTTTTATCATCCTACAAGTTCCAAAAGCTATTCTAATGTGTTCTGGCTTACTGCAGCACTTTCTGCTATCACCATCTCTGTAATAAATCAATGTATCTTTCCCTTGTCAGACTTGTCAGCCTGTGTCTGGAAGGCTGCCAAGTTCTTCAGTGTTGTGGTTCTGCTATGCACTCCCCCCTCAGGGGGGAAAGAAACACACAAATGATCTCTTGAGATTCAAAAGGAAGGCTGTATACAGCCTGCTTGTGTATGGATGTATTTTCTATGTGTGGACATACTGTACATCAACCTACTTCCTGCTTTAGTGGCCATTTTGTTTGTTTATAAACAAACTTTTTAAAACTGTTTTTAACCACTTTTAATGCGGCGGGGAGCGGCGAAATTGTGACAGAGGGGAATAGGAGATGTCCCCTAACGCACTGGTATGTTTACTTTTGTGCGATTTTAACAATACAGATTCTCTTTAAAGAGAGTACGAGGTGGGCTCATGAAATGAAGAAGAAAAAAACAAAACAAAAACTAGGCTAACTTATCCAGGGGTCTGAGTGGATCAGGTAGCCGCCAAAACCGCTGCTCCTGTGGGCCGCAATGGCCCACTTTCACTTTTGTGACCTCTGGGTCACGACGCTGGCATGAAAGATTGATTCTCTCATTCACAGCATGCAGGGAGGAGGGGGAGCGGCAGGGGGCACAGCCAGGGAGAGAGAGCTGCCCAATGGCAGCTCTGGAAACCCTGCAGGAACGCCCCCTAGGGGGCGTTTTGAACATTGAAGCCCTCTCCTACATGTTTCCCTCCAAAATAGCGACAAATCTTGTCACTAATGTGCATAACTTGCATAAATTTATAAGGTCTGTCTGCAGATGTTGGGTTTACCATTCCTTTGTGAATACAGCCCATGGTTACAATATTACTAGATAGTGAAGATCTGTGTTTGGATTTTGCACAGGGGAATAGGGACCCTTTTAAAGTTTAGGAATAGCTTCCTAATAAATGGCACATATCTGAAATTAAAATAATAAAACAAAATGACCCTTACTTGATCTTGAAGAATTGTTTAGACCAGAGGCAACTCTAAAAATGCATTTATGTGACATTTGGGTTCAATGGGAAACATTATTCAGGGTCATACAGGAGGAGAGAGGACACTGGTACAGCAACTTCAGGACCGAAATAGGTTGATATGACAAATACTTCGAGCCTGGGCATGTGGACAGCAATAATGTTCTTTTTCTGTGACTAGATAAACTAATAAAATGCAGTTCATGTGTGTAAAATTGGATGAATAGATGCAAGTGTTGAGCAGTCTTGGTTTATTTGTACTTGTCGGCTGATCTGTTTATTTGCTGCTTGGCTGATGTACAGGAGGATCATGTGTCTCAGCTGTGGCAAGGCCCAGAAGGCTCAGTGTCAGTGATTGCCGGCTGCTCTGTTGGGAGGAATGTATACAGGATGGATGAATAGGGACATGACTCTCTAGTGAGGGGTTGTTAGGGAGATTGTATCACTGGGGCTGTTTCCATAGTGCTAGTTTAGGTCGGCCTGCTGTCGTGGTAACCGAGAGCTGCGCGCTGTTAGTCTGCATCACAGCTACATTGTAACTTCTCGTGTTTGCATGCTACGTAAACCAAATGATAGTGATACTACTAAAGGATAGTGATACTTTCGTTTGTTTTTTTTTTCTTGCTGTGTATCAGGGATGGTGGATGATGAAAATAGTTACTCAACCAGTCTGTATACATCAATTTAGTTTGCTTGAAGATAATAGCGGGCCAGTAACTACCCCTGTTGGCACTAAAATGGTCCCTGAACTGACATGACAAGACATAAACATAGGTACATGTAGTACTAGTTTTGTTGAAAAAATGTATTAAGGCCCTTTCTATTTTCCTTTTTCTAGAAACACTCAACATTTTAGTTGTGGATAGTTCAGAGTCATTACTTGTCTCTGTTTTGCAACTGAATGAAGAACACTTAAGACTGTCATGGCTACTGGTTAGAATTCAATCCTTTACAAATTCCGATCTGAACATAAATATAACTTTGTTACTAGTAAAAAAAACTTCAGCCATTTAAAAGGAACCCAAGGTGTGAGACCTATGGAAGCTGCCTTATTTATTTCCTTTCAACAATAGTTGCTTGGCAGTCCTGATCTTTCTGGTCAGTAGAGTCTAAGGGCTCGTTTCCACTATAGCGAATCTGCATGCGGGCACGCATACTTAATGTTAGTGGATGGGGCTGTTTCCACGTGTGCGGCGGCGGCGTTTTTCGGTGCGGGAAAAATCTGCACGAAAGGGTCGTCAGATTTCGCGTGCGGCAGGAATGCGGGCAAATCGCCGCTAATGCATTCAATAGGGAAATCGCATGCGGCTTTGTCATGCGGATTTCCCCGCGATTTCGCATGCGATTTCGCTTGAAAGGCAATGGAACTTTACACAGGCAGTGACATGGCTAATTTCGCCTGGCTCCTTGCCATGCGAAATCGCGGGTAAATCCGCATGGGGAAACGCAGCCGCATGCGATTTCTTCAGCGGTGGAATCCAGGCGATTCCGCACCGCTACAGTGGAAACGAGCCCTAAATCGCACACATGAAACAAGCATGCATCTAATCTTGTCAGATTTGTCATAGACATCAGATCTGCATGCTTGTTCAGGGTCTGTGGCTTAAAGTATTAGATGCATAGGATCAGCAGGACAGCCAGAGAATGTGCATTATTCAAAAAGAAATAAACCTGTCCACCGCCACATCCCTCTCACCTTGGGTTCCCTTTTTAATAATGGGTGTTAGGCTTGTGGCCCATATGACCTTGCTTGCTTGGCTACAGAAGCGTAGCTAGGTAAAACGGCACCTATGGCAAACACTGAAATCCGCCCCTGGGGAATGAGGTGCACACTCCAAATAGTTAGTCTTGGCTGAATTGGTTGTGTCCAAGGTTAAGCATGGCACGTAAGAATGGGGTATTGCAATAGGTCAGCCTATACCTATCCTCCAAATAACACACGCCCACTCATGAACGCTCGCCCGCATGCTGCATATGCACAATAGACAGCTGGAACAGACGCAGGAGGACACGGACTGGGGAGTTATATAGGATGTTCTATTTATCAATACACATACCGTATATACTCGCAAGCAAGCCGAATTTTGGACCCACAAAAAGTGAGTCAAAAGTTGGGGGGTCGGCTTGCTTGCGAGTGATGTGCCTGTCCCCCGCTCCCCCTGCCCTCTCCCACCCGCTCCCCCCGCGGCCGCTGCTATTACCTTAGCTCCGCGGCTTCCTATTCCCTGTCCTGCTCGTAATTAAACAGCAGCTCGCCCCACAGTGGCTGCTGCGTGATGACGGAGGAAGTGCAGAGAGAGGTTCCCATAGTAACCAGGAAGCCGCTCTCTGCGACTTCCTCCGTCATCACGCAGCAGCCACCGTGGGGCAGAGCTGCTGTTAAGAGCAGGACAGGGGAATAGGAAGCCGCAGAGCTAAGGTAACAGCAGCGGCCGTGAGGGGGGGTGGGGGAGGCCTTAAACTCTTTATCCTGGGCACGATACTAGCTATCCTGGGCACGATACTAGCTATCCTGGGCACGATACTAGCTATCCTGGGCACGATACTAGCTATCCTGGGCACGATACTAGCTATCCTGGGCACGATACTAGCTATCCTGGGCACGATACTAGCTATCCTGGGCACGATACTAGCTATCCTGGGCACGATACTAGCTATCCTGGGCACGATACTAGCTATCCTGGGCACGATACTAGCTATCCTGGGCACGATACTAGCTATCCTGGGCACGATACTAGCTATCCTGGGCACGATACTAGCTATCCTGGGCACGATACTAGCTATCCTGGGCACGATACTAGCTATCCTGGGCACGATACTAGCTATCCTGGGCACGATACTAGCTATCCTGGGCACGATACTAGCTATCCTGGGCACGATACTAGCTATCCTGGGCACGATACTAGCTATCCTGGGCACGATACTAGCTATCCTGGGCACGATACTAGCTATCCTGGGCACGATACTAGCTATCCTGGGCACGATACTAGCTATCCTGGGCACGATACTAGCTATCCTGGGCACGATACTAGCTATCCTGGGCACGATACTAGCTATCCTGGGCACGATACTAGCTATCCTGGGCACGATACTAGCTATCCTGGGCACGATACTAGCTATCCTGGGCACGATACTAGCTATCCTGGGCACGATACTAGCTATCCTAGGCACGATACTAGCTATCCTGGGCACGATACTAGCTATCCTGGGCACGATACTAGCTATCCTGGGCACTATACTAGCTATCCTGGGCACTATACTAGCTATCCTGGGCACTTTACTAACTTACTGAGGCACTACCTTCCCATACTGGGCACTATACTAGCTATACTGGGACACACTGGGGCGGATCATGCGGCCAGCATTTCCTACCCCCGGCTTATATGAGGGTCAATCATTTTTTCCTGTTTTTTTCAGGCAAAAGTTGGGGGGTCGGCTTATATGCGGGTCGGCTTGCTTGCGAGTATATACGGTAATTATCTCCTAAGTTTATTTTCAGCTCTTTTTCTGAGGCAGTAGAGAGTCCATCTGAGATGATTTGGAAAGTGTCAGCAAGGATGTCATTAGGTCATTGTCCTCCATCACAAGAATGTGGTGCAGATATGCAGGCAGTGCATTGCCCTTTCCCTTACTTCCCTAGCAGAAGGGAATCTTGTCAGCACAATGTAGAAGGTACATGGGGAATTTTCCAGTTATAAACCGTAAAGATCCATTAATAAACCATAATACACAGAATCTTGTGTGTCTATTTATCGGTTGCAGCCAGAAAGTGTCACTGTAAGAACTCCCTATGTAATAATTCATTAAAAAGAAAAACCTATGGCAAATCATGTGACACATTTGATCATGCGATGACCTGAGCTGCATCCATGGGGTTAAATGGATCACCTGCATCTCCATGAGTTTATGTATAGGTAGTGCTCTTTAACCTCTACAGTCTCTCTATTAATTTTATTTTAGTGGGTGTGTCCAGGCATGCTTTTCTTATTTAAAATACTCCTGAATTGAGAGGGATATGGAGGCTGCCAAGACAGAGGGGCACTCATGTTTGCTACACAGCCATAGCAGCTAAGGCATCTGTTTTTTCACAGACTTGAGGAAGCATGCAAGCACCTGCAAAACGCGTTGTCAATGTTATGTGCTCTAATAAGACCTTTTTTCAATAAACTGGTCCAAATTCTTCGAAAGGTAAGGTTACCACTCTGTATATAAGATTAACAGCTTATTAGCCTATCTTTTATGCATTGGGTGCCTCCACCCGTATTTAGGGTCGTATTTAAAATACACCTGAACTGAGAGGGATATGGAGGTTGCCATATTTGCTTTCTTTTAAACAATACCTGCTGCCTGGCAGTGAGCAATTTTGTTGCAAGTTGAAGCTGAAAGACTGCTTACCCTGCTCCTGCTAAAATTCCTGGCAGGCTTTAATACCATTCGGAGACCTGTAGTTCGGGCACCAGTTATTGCAGCCCTGTGCCGGAAATTGGCTGTTTTGCTGAACTACACCTCTAAAACAAGCATGCAGCTAATCACGGTTCACATTAGCGTTTGTAGCCAAAAGAATCCGGTGAGCGGATCCGGTCTCCGCTTCACCGGATCTGGATGGCTCTGTCCGCGGCCGGTTCACATTGTGAAAACTGATCTGATCAGTGATTGATTGAATCCGGTTTCACTCAATTTCCCCAGCAAATACATCCCTAATCTTCTGCAGCAGCCGGCGGTAGAGGCTTCCTCTTCTTCCGCTGTGACTACATAGCACGTCATGTGACTAGTCACATGACGTCATGTACTCACATGACGCGGAAGAAGACTGAAGCCTCTACCGCTGGCTGCTACAGAACATTAGGTATGTATTTTACCCTCCCTCACCCACCCGCCCGGCTACTGCACCCTCCCCTCACCCTCCCGTCGCTAGATTCGCATCGGCACATGCCCCCATCCCCCGTAGAGCGGTCCGTTTCTTCACTAGTGTGAAGAAACGTTCCATTTTCCATTGCCCCAATGCTGCAGCATTTTTTGTTCGGATCCGTTCCGCTGGGCAGAACGGTCCGGAAAATTAGGGCCTTGTAACGATTGGTGTCAGCAAAACAGATGTCTGATTACTGAGCAATCTGCAGTATCACCAATAATACAAGTATAGCAACACACAGAAGGTATACAATGTATAGTGCTTGGTGCAACAGTAGTACTTGATGGATTCAGCTATACCTCACCAGAGGAGCTGGTGGGTACCATCAGTACAGAGGCCCTCACCAGAGATCAGGGCTCTCTGGTGGGGAGGCGAGGTCAGATAGGCAAGATCGGCAACAGACAGGTAGTAACGGTACAGAATCAGATAGCAATAGGAAGGTGGTTATACAGGCAAAGTCGGCAACAGGATCAGATGAGCAGAAGTACAGAGTCAGTAAACGAGATAGAGGTCAGAAGCAAGCCAGAGTCATACACAGGTATCAATAAAGAGTAATATAAACAATAATATTCCTATCTAGTTTGAAATCCCCAGTTTCCTCCCGGATCAAAGCACACCGGATCTATCTAAGGTCTGAGCACTAACACGTAGTATTCGCAACAGCAGACAGTTTGCGAGTGAAGCCGAGAGGCTTAAGAAGCAGAGGAGACCCAATTGGCACGCCCACTCCTCTGAGCTAATGAGGAGCAGCGAACGTCTCCTCTGATGTCAGCTGACCAGCTGGTCAGCTGACGCGCCTCTTCCCCGCATAAAGGTCCTGTCTGTGCGCACGCGACAATGCAACCCTATGTGCGTCTGACAAACCCGTCCTCGGTGTGCTAGACGCCGGAGGCACGGGTGACATGCTAGGCAGAGGAATGGAGGCAGCTGCGGAGGATGCCAGACTGCCCGCAGCTGCTTCCTCCATGTTTCTTACAGGCCTGCAGCAAATTTTAGATCCGGGGACCGAAACATATCCGTACCCAACGGACGCATGTGAATGGATCCATAGGTTAACAATGGATCCTTACACATCCGTTCTGCAAAAAAATGCAAATGTGAACCGGGCCTTAGTTCAGGTGAGCTTTAACCTCTTGAGGACCAGTGGTATATACCCTTCTAGTGATCAGACGATTTTATTTATTTTTTCTCAGCACTTCGCCACTTTAACGATTAATTGCTCAGTCATACAACTTAGCACCCATATTAATTTTACATCCTTTTCTTGCCTCTAGTGGAGCTTTCTTTTGGTGGTCTCTGCTGCTGCGATGTTTTTATTTTTTTATTAAAATTAGCCTTAGACAGCATCCATACACTATCAGCCTATGCATGGGATCAGATTGTGGGCCTTTGGGAGGGACAGTTAAGTGACAAGGCTGTCCCCTGTACAGCGCTGTGCTAGATCACAGTGCTGTATAACTGTTTTTTTACCCCCCTTTTTTTTTTTTTTTCTCCCGCCTGCCAGCTCCAATAGCGGCTGGCAGGCTGCCCTGCTAATCCTGCCCACCACACTTTGACGCCAATCGGCGTTAGGTGGTCCCCAGAGAGCCACGCTCCCACCGCCGATCGGCGTTAGGTAGTCGGGAGCTGGTTAAAGGAACCCTGGATTGGGTAAAAAATATGAAATGGGGGGGAGGGGGAAATGAAGCCCATGGTGGCCTAGATTACCTCCCACTCAGTGGCCAGATGCTGCTTGTTGTCTTCAGGGGGCCCTCCCTCTTCCAGTGCCCAGTACTCTGCTGTACACTGAGATTTTCTGGCAGGTTTGCTGTCAGATCGATTATTTTCAACATGTCCGATTTGATTTCCTATCAACTTCCGATAGAAGTGAATGGAAAATCGTTCAAAATCGATCGGAAATGAGATCGGACATGTTGGAAATTATCGATGTGACGTAAATCTGCCAGAAGATCTCATAGTGTGTACCTAGCATAACAGGATCCTTCAGTCAAATACTTTCCTGAGAGTTCTCCCAAGCGATGCCACACGATTTAGAGCTGTGCAAGTACCAAACAGTGCATGCACAGCGAAAGTAAGTGCTCATCTAGGAGGGCTTTATTTCACTAAGCATGTGCAGTTCAAAGCTTGCACAGTACAGAATCCTTCAGGGAGGCTTTTGCAAACCAATGGGAGCCTGGTGCTTCTGATTGGGCTCTGGGATTGGTATGCCAGCATTTCTAGTGTGCAGGGGAACCAGACAGCGGTGAAGAAATGAAAACTGAATGGATACAACTTAGTGAAAAACTGACGCCATTGTTAGAAACTGATCAGCTATAGCTGGAAAATGGATCAGTTTTTCCTCCAGTACAGTGTGATACCAGCCTAAGCTAAGGCCATACAATGGTCATGACTGAGAAACAGTCTGATTGTCAGAACACCACACAGTGAACAGTCGATTAATTACTACTTCATGAACGTACCTTACCGTTTCCTTCATACTTCCTCAGTTTTGGCTGGATTGCATAAGCTGTCATATTGTCACAGATATTGTCATAACAAGAAATTGTACTTGCTACGAGAGAGACTGAGTCATTCTGCAGCAAAGCCATCAACCTGTGTTATATGCCTTGTTAAAAATATATTTTTGGTGTTGAGCGAAAACCCAACAGCCTTCTGCATCCGCCACCACACGCAAAAAAAATGCTTTACCCATGTATTGGTGGTTCTTGTCTGCTTTCTTCTGGGTGTGGCAACCTTGTAAGTTGCTAAAAATATATAGTGGCACATAATTAACCTGACAGTTATCTTGAAGCTTTTTTTTTTTTTTTTTTTTTTATGTTTAAATTACTACTTCTATTCCTATGTCCACCTTCCAAAATAGCTTAAAAGAGAACACAAAGTGAGAGGAATATGGAGGCGGCCATCTTGATTCTCATCATGAGAAGTCTCTGTATTCCTCTCACTTCAGGTTCCCTTCAACCTAAAGCCTTGTGCCACTTACACACATCCAACAGAATGCACAACCAACCGCACAACGAGTTTATACAACTAGTACGTACACACGCCAAACCACTAAACAACAAACTCGCTTAAATACAATGCCCGCAAGCTAAACGACAAAATGCACAATGTGTCTGCATTCAAAAACAAAGTTGTTCAAAAGACTTGCAGGTTGATCCACTGGTTAGATCTGGTCGTCTAGTTGTTTGCCAGCTGTACACATGCCAATCTATCTTCCAACAGACCAAGTTTAGAAGATAGTTGTTCAGATTGTTGGGACGTGTATGAGCCTTTATTCCATTATGTATATGTACATTACATTTCCTGTTAAGTGGACTGTTTAGTTTTACTGGAAATAGAGGGAGGAGACTGGACACCTTTATTTCATCATCACCCACATAAGGTATGGTAGTATAGATGAACCATGTCATGCTATTTTTATTTTTTTTTCTGACTTGCATGCAGATTGTGATACAGGCCAAATTCAAATAAGGTGGTGGTTGAGGTATCGGCACTGGTACCTTGGGTTAAGAGCTTTGGGGGTTATGGGGTGAGGTGCGGCTGGACTGCCACTTGCATCTTGGCTTAGGAATGGTTGAGTTGAGCCATAGATCCACAGCACTGTGACTGTGAGGGCATGCCTCTGTGTGCCCTTCGCTCTGCTAACAGCCCCCCTGTACTGCGCTAGCCCCCACCCTCTTCCAGAATCTGGCAATGAGCTTGTTGGCAGACTAATGGGAAAGGGGTGTCCCTTGCAAGAGAGGAACTCCTGAATAATGCGCCTTTCCTGCCTCTAAGAGCCTTCTCATTGTCTCTTCTCTGCCTGTCACCCTCCTCTCCCCCGTCCCTTGCTCATCAACCATTGCTCTGTGCTCTTGGAGAACACAAAACTACATTTTCAGCGTTCTGACCCCAGGGATCAGCTAGTAGAAAACTTGATCATCGGAGAGGCGGTAATTTTTTTTTTTTCTTTTTCCTCATGACTGGGTTTGGTTCTCTTTTTTTTTTTTTTTTTTTTTTTATTAAAACTAACCTTAGACATGCGGGATAAAATAATTCATACTTTGGGCGTCCTCCAGCCCTATGTCAACCGCCTCCTCCCTTGCCGCTCTCCCGGATGCCTCTGTTCACATGCTATCTGGCCTGGTAATCCACCTTCAGTCACGTCAGTCAGGCTCTTCTGCTTATACGCGGCCACCGCGTTCACATAGCCGGGGGGGCGTTCTGTGCCTGCGCAGGTAGTACTGCGCGGGCGCAGAACACTCTCGGCGATGTTGCCTCACATTTTTATGCAGTCGATTTGTTCACTCTGAATTAAAACTGAAAGTCTGCACTTCAACTGAATCTGTTTTTTTTTTTTTAAATTCATTGAGGTTATGTACAGAACCAAAATTAGAAAAAGTTATCTCTATCCAAATATTTCTGGACCTAACTTTAAGCTGTGTCCGTGGGAATCGGAATGAAAGCGTGTAGGGACTGAGAGATCAGATTCTTTAATAGTGTACCTGTGTCCATTCATACGTTCGTTTACAAGCAGACTTCAGAGTACACCTGGCAGAGGAGACACCAATAAATGAGAGTAGATATTGAAGCAGCTGCACACCAGCTGTCCATGTGGCGGCCTGTGCAGCCAGGAGCCAACAGCTGACAGGAAGGCAGTTGTATGTGTCTCTCAGCCTCCTGGCTGTAGCTGCTGCCTTATGCACATAATGCATTGACACTGTCACTTCCTGCATAGTGGCCTCTGTAGTATGTGCCGCATGCGTACAATTCTGCTGCTTTGTGTCACATTCACCTTCCTCCTCCCTCACTTTTCCTTCAATATCCCAGCAGGATGTAAGGAAGCAGTGAGATCATTTTAGGGTCTGACGTAAAACAGCCGTAGAAATCCTCCGTTTCCAGGCAGTTGTAGTGAAATCTGTGAAAACCGTATAAGCCGACTTGAGGAAAACAACAATATGACACATGCTGGTTTTGTTTTTTGTTCTACCGGCCTTTTCTGACTCACAGCCTGAGACGCTCATCACATGGTGCCTTCCTCTTTAAAAGGGGGAGTGGCTGCCAGCTCAGTACTTTGACAGCAATGCAGTTAACCCTTTGGACACAAGGTTGTCTGTTTCATCATCGTTGTGTTTCAGAATAAAGGGTTATGTCTGCTCTGCGTTAAGTTGCCAAGCGATGAGCGGTTCTGTGGAACGATGATTAATGCCGAAGTCAGAGGGAGGCCTTTTGTCATGGTGAAGATCTGTGCTTTGCAGTGGTTGCTGTTCCACAGTATGGGGGTGCAGGGTGCGGTGTATGTGTGCCATTACTCACCAGTTATATAAGCCTGTGTAATTGAACAGAACACACAATAGGGTTGGTAATAAGAATACACCCAGCACAGCATCTCACAAGGCAGAAGATCTACATCAAGTGCAGAAGACAACAGTTCAGGTCTGTTTTTGCCATCAGCTGTTAACCAGTGCATTTGTTAGTGATTACAGGACCTACCTGTGACCCTAGCCTGGTGCATTTGCTTGTGATAACGTCTCAGCTAGTAGCTGTGAACTTTAGTCTGCTGCATTTGCCTGCGGTCACAGCTGAGCCAAAGCGACAGATCTAGTGCATCTCCTGGCAATCCTGGATCTACGAGTTGTCATGCCCAGTGCTTTTGCCAGTGATTACAGATCTGATAACCTTTGGCTCATTTTAATAGCCGGATGTCCTAGAAAGCTTTTTAACCTATGAGTGGCAATGCAGCACATAAATGCATTTGTCTGTTCACCAGCTTGTGTGCACTACATTGATGTTATAGCATGCATGATTGTTTGTTTGCACAATTGAACAAGTATACCAATGTAAATATTTGCTAATGCTTTTGCCAGTGGTTCTCATGGATGTTGGGGATTTTTATTTTTTGCACTTTCTAGAATTGCTTTAATTTAGATAGACTTTTTTTTTCCCTGCGTTTCCAATAGTTACAATTGTATCTCTGGTTGGATTTAAGTTTGGACTTTTACTTACCAAGTATAAACCTTTGATTTATTTTGTCAGGCATTTAGAAGTAGACTTCGTTTTCTGTTTGGCATATTACTGTGCAGTTTAACCATGCTTCAGGTCACAGATAGATGATGAAGATTGTACTTCAGAAACTTCTGGTACAGTGCAGAATGTTCCTGCAATGATGGCAACCTTGTCAAATCCTGCAGCTAACCCTCCCCACAACAGTACACTATTATGTGTGACTGACTCTAGTGAATAATATTGCTTTTTTAATTTTTATAAATTAGTTTGAAACCTATTGTATGGCTCTTACAGAATTACACTTTAAAAGATGTGGCGTTTATGGCTTTCTCAGCCAAAAAGGTTCCAGACACCTGCCTTAAAGCGAACCTTAAGTCAACTAAAAAAAATGAGATTTACTCACCTGGGGCTTCCCTCAGCCCCCAGCAGCCAATCGGTGCCCTCGCAGCTCCGCTCCGATGTCCCAGGACCCGCCGGCGAGCACTTCCGGTTTCGCCGTCACCGGCCGACAGGCATGAGAACGCGAGTGATTGTTCGCGTTCCCAGCCGGTATATCGCCCCCTATGCTGCTATTGCGGCCAGGAGGCCGCAATAGCAGCATAGGGGGCGAAATACAGGCTGGGAACGCGAACAATCTTTAGCGTTCTCATGCCTGTCGGCCGGTGACGGCGAAACCGGAAGTGCTCGCCGGCGGGTCCTGGGACATCGGAGCGGAGCTGCGAGGGCACCGATCGTCTGCTGGGGGCTGAGGGAAGCCCCAGGTGAGTTCATCTCATTTTTTTTAGTTGACTTAAGGTTCGCTTTAAGCTGGCCACTAACGGTCCAATTTCTAGCGAAAAATCGTTCGAGCGATCAGAAATTCTGATTGGATTGGTTGTAAATAATCTCTATTGGTGGACACAATCGATTATGAACGAGTGAAAAAAAATGTCGCCCGAATGAATCTTCGTCAAAATTTGGATTTTCTTGGTGGTCGTGATTGATAGGAACGAATGATTGGTTAGTTGATGGTGTAGTGAACGATTTTTCATCCGATCAGAATTTCTGATCGCTCGAACGATTTTTCGCTAGAAATCGGACCGTTAGTGGCCACCTTAAGTGTTTGCTCTTTGTAAAATCTTTCCTCCTCCTGATATTACATTCTGAAATCCATCACTGGTAGCGATATCTTTGGTTCTGCCATTCTGTGCGGAATGTTTGTTACTGGGAGTTCTATGCACAGAGGGAAATGCTGCTTGCTTGGCAGTTGGAAAAAGCTGTTATTTCCCACAATTCAATGAGGTTCACAGGCAGCAAACTATCAGGACTGGGGTCCTCACATCACACTGTGGGAGGGGTTTCACCACAATGTCAGCCATACAGACCTCCTTGATAATCTATTTATTTAAGAAAAGATAAAGATTTCTTGTGGATACTGATTGGACTAAGTTCAATCCTTGGTTAGGCCTCTTGTTAGAAAATTTTATAACGCAGACTAAGGCACAGCAATACAAAGTCTGTGCGACATTCACAGTGCACACGTTGCGTTGTGTGTAACATGTAGCAATATTTAGAAAGTGCTGCATGCTGTGCGTTAAGCAATACATTTGCTGCGTTATGTGTGTTGAGCATGCTCAGTAAGGTGTGTTTTTTTTTTTTTTGTTTTTTTTTGTTTTTTTTTTTTAAAAGCGCACCGAGACACAACACAGTGCAAAATAACGTCCAATTTCATAACCTACATGTGCTGCGTTAGGGACACGTTGTGCAACTTTAACGTCGCATCAAACGCAACGTCTAAATGTGAAAGAGGCCTAAAGTTCCTCTTTCACTTCCCACCTTTTGGGTGTAAGGGGTTTGGGATATACACCCTGGTAGTCCAGGGGGACAAAAAAACAAACTGGTTTCTACTTTATTCTCTCCATATGTGAAACAGAGCAAACATGGTCATTGACGCGGTTTGGGGAGTTTTGGCAGAAAAGGAAGCAAGGGAGGGTTTCAGACGGGTAGACACAGATGGCAATAAAAAGCCAAAGACTTCCCCACCCTTTGCTACACTGTCCAAGTCTGACATAATGCTTTTTCCTCAAGATTGTGTTTGAATTATAACTCCACATTAAAATCAATTATATATAATGTAGCATAGCATACTAATACAAAACATCGCATAGAAATTAAGCAGCGGCGAATTGAGTAAGTACAGCAAAAGGCAGACATTAGTCTGCAGCAATACAAACTGTCACTAAGTCTTTTTCAGTACCGGACAACTTAGAGCGACAGCGCGTTCCACTTCAGGTTTGGCTTACTTGGCGCTGTGAGTATTGGAGACTAGTGTTTTGTTGTACTGTATACAGCTAGAAGATCCGTATAAGGAATAACTGTCACTCCATAGATAGGAAAAACAAAAAATTTGCTTTCTTAAAGGGATACTGTAGGGGGGTCAGGGGAAAATGAGTTGAACTTACCCGGGGCTTCTAACGGTTCCCCGCAGACATCCTGTGTTGGCGCAGCCACTCACCGATGCTCCGGCCCCGCCTCCGGTTCACTTCTGGAATTTCAGACTTTAAAGTCTGAAAACCACTGCGCCTGCGTTGCCGTGTCCTCGATCCGGCTGATGTCATCAAGAGCGCACAGCGCAGGCCCAGTATGGTCTGTGTCTGCGCAGTACACTCCTGGTGACATCAGCGGGAGCGATGACACGGGCGTGCAGGCGCAGTGGTTTTCTGACTTTAAAGTCAGAAATTCCAGAAGTGAACTGGAGGCGGGGCCGGAGCATCGGTGAGTGGCTGCGCCAACACAGCATGTCTGCGGGGGACCATTAGAAGCCCCGGGTAAGTTCAGCTCATTTGCCCCCGACCCCCCCCCCCCCCCCCCTACAGTATCCCTTTAAAACAGAAAGAATTTGCAATAATTCAGGTTGGAGCGGGCTTGAGATGTCTCCCAGTGCATCACTGCTGAATATATTCCAATTAACCATTGTACCCTTAGAAGCTAAACACACCTCCAGAACCGCTGAAGTGCAATGATGTGTCATCTTGTTAGTTTGTCCAGAGCCATAATAATCCAACATGCATACAGACTGTTTCGGATTGTTTGATCCTCATCAGTGCATGGCATGGCATGGATTAATATTGCTCTATGCCATGCACTGATGAGGCTCAAACAATCCGAAACAGTCTGTATGCATGTTGGATTATTATGGCTCTGTACAAATTAACAAGCTGACACATCATTGCATTCCAGCGGTTCTGGAGGTGTGTTTAGGTTCTAGGGTAACGATGGTTAATTTGCATATATTCAGCAGTGATGCACTTGGAGACATCTCAAGCTCGCTCCAACCTGAATTATTGCAAATTCTTTCTGTTTTAAGAAAGCAAATTTTTGTTAGCATTTTAGTAAGGGGGCTTTTAGGACCATGGTAGCACCTTACACACTCCAATGAGTTCTGGTTCACCATGAGCGTGCTGGGTAGTCTGTACCCATAGATGGGACGATTAGAGTCATTACGGATATCTTTCCAAATATTAACCATTACATTGTATATCTATACACTCAATAAGACCAAAAAAATAGATAGAGAAACCTTTTTTTCTTCACACTTTTTTTTTTTTTTTATTGAATTTTTTTGAGGAACCAGTGTGCTCTGGTGTGAAAGAGGGTGTGCATGTATGTTTGTGACGTGCAAGACTATTTAATCTTTTTTCAATATACAATAGAAATGAAAGCTATATTGAACACAATCCCAGCACTCCTATTTAATGATTTATGTTTGATTGTTTGTTTCTAAAAGGCCACACATTTTATCTGCCAGTTTGTCCTGGTTATCCCAACATTTTAATCACGTCCCCAGTACAAAGTATGGTGACAATATAGTATTTGGAAATAAAGGTGCATTTTTTCTTTGGTTGTTTTTAAAACTTTTTTTCACGTGCACAGAAATGCACGCGTGCACGCGCATAGTGGAAGCAGCACTGTCTGACTTTAAAAAACGTCCTGGAGCCATTAAGAGCCTCTAGCAGGATGTTTTTATAAGTCAGCTTGTCATTAAGCGGTTAAGAGATATAAGGACCTAAAAGCTTGTCTGCATCAGCAATTATTCCAGTTATGCCATTGTTTAGTGTGTAAGAATAGACTGCGTTCCTGTGCATTGCTGGAATACTGAAATATGAGCGGAGCAGTTGATGCATGATGTGTTAGTGTGCAGGTAGCGCATGTATCGTATGAATATATGAGAGCACTGGGTGTTGAGGCTGACAGAACACTGGCATGAGGCCAGGGGAGCAGGGGAACTTGCTGCTTTAATTTTATGGAATCTAGACCGGTTGGCTGTAATTAATATTATTATAAGGCCTCGGTTCCAGAATTAGCAGCTTCCACGCCCAGCGCCCTGCTGAGCTACTCCTATACATCTGATGCAATTGTGTGAAATGAGGATAATGGGGTGCCTCCACCCTGCGTCATCCTGCCTGGTAATATCCGATCTAGGAAATGATTGGGGAACAAAAGCTTCCCTTGTTTAGTCTGAAGTCGTTTTATGTGAAAATATGACAACTATTTTCCCTGGATGATTTACAATGAGCCCTCGTCCTACTTGTGCTTGACCCAGGCAGCGACTACAACTATAGAGTAGAATAGGACCACTATTCTATGTTACTGGAAAAAGGGACAACCTTTTTTGTTGCGGGGATATGTGACTGTAAAATTACACACAAACTTGTACACCTGATACTTTAATGATGGCTTCATGCCACGGTTTAGGAATAACTGCTTTACAGACATGCTGCCTGCCTGTTCTGTGGGGTGGGTGGAGCCGGTTGAGTGGCTAGTAGAAGACCGCCGCTGTTACAACTTGACAACAATACTATGTTGGTGGACACCTGTGCTGCTCGGAACTATTTACAGTGGCTTGCAAAAGTATTCGGCCCCTTTGAAGTTTTCCACATTTTGCCACATTACTGCCACAAACATGGATCAATTTTATTTGAATTCCACGTGAAAGACCAATACAAAGTGGTGTACACGTGAGAAGTGGAATGAAAATCATACATGATTCCAAACATTTTTACAGATAAATAACTGCAAAGTGGGGTGTGTGTAATTATTCGGCCCCCTGAGTCAATACTTTGTAGAACCACCTTTTGCTGCAATTACAGCTGCCAGTCTTTTAGGGTATGTCTCTACCAGCTTTGCACATCTGGAGACTTAAATCCTTGCCCAGTCTTCTTTGCACAACAGCTCCAGCTCAGTCAGATTAGTTAGACAGTGTTTGTGAACAGCAGTTTTTGGATCTTGCCACAGATTCTCGATTGGATTTAGATCTGGACTTTGACTGGGCCATTCTAACACATGGATATGTTTTGTTTTAAACCATTCCATTATTGCCCTGGCTTTATGTTTAGGGTCGTTGTCCTGCTGGAAGGTGAATCTTTGCCCCAGTCTCAAGTCTTTTGCAAACTCCAAGAGGTTTTCTTCCAAGATTGCCCTGTATTTGGCTCTATCCATCTTCCCATCAACTCTGACCAGCTTCCCTGTCCCTGCTGAAGAGAAGCACCCCCAGCGCATGATGCTGCCACCGCTATATTTGACAGTGGGGATGGTGTGTTCAGAGTGAAGTGCAGTGTTAGTTTTCCGCCACACATAGCGTTTTGCATTTTGGCCAAAAAGTTCCATTTTGGTCTCATCTGACCAGAGCACCTTCTTTCACATGTTTGCTGTGTCCCCCACATGGCTTGTGGCAAATTGCAAACAAGACTTCTTATGCTTTTCTGTTAACAATGGCTTTCTTCTTGCCACTCTTCCATAAAGGCAAACTTTGTGCAGTGCACAACTAATAGTTGTCCTATGGACAGATTTCCACACAAGAGCTGCAGATCTCTGCAGCTCGTCCAGAGTCACCATGGGCCTCTTGACTGCATTTCTCATCAGCTCTTTCTTTGTACGGCCTGTGAGTTTAGGTGGAAGGTCTTGTCTTGGTAGGTTTACAGTTGTGACATACTCCTTCCATTTCTGAATGATCGCTTGAACAGTGCTCCTTGAGATGTTCAAGGCTTTGGAAATCTTTTTGTAGCCTAAGCCTGCTTTAATATTTTCAATAACTTTATCCCTGACCTGTCTGGTGTGTTCTTTGGACTTCATGGTGTTGTTGCACCCAATATTCTCTTAGACAACCTCCTGAGGCCCTCACAGAGCAGCTGTATTTGTACTGACATTAGATTACACACAGGTGCACTCTATTTAGTCATTAGCACTCATCTGGCAATGTCTATGGGTAACTGACTGCACTTAGATCAAAGGGGGCTGAATAATTACGCACACCCCACTTTGTAGTTATTTATTTGTAAAAAAAAAAAAAGGTTTGGAATCATGTATGATTTTCGTTCCACCTCTCGCGTGTACACCACTTTGTATTGGTCTTTCACATGGAATTCCAATAAAATTGAAGTTTTCCACATTTTATCACATTACTGCCACAAACATGAATCAAAGGGGCTGAATACTTTTGCAAGCCACTGTAGTATTACAGATTGCTACACTGACCTGCTTCTCAAAACTTGGCTGTGCAGTCTGTTCTGTGGAGAGGGAGGAGGAGCCAGACAGAGGCACACTGCTGCAGGAGCTACAGTAAAGGCAAGTGGGCATGGGAGGAGGAGCCAGAGGCGCACGGCTGCAGGAACTCCAGTAGAGATTAGTGAACATTTGAATGCCAATGAAATAATCAGAGAGTACCCTGATGTATTGGGGAGGGATCAACTTGCTGGGCCATCTTATCCAAGAGCAAACCCAGGCCATTGTTTCCATTCCCCCCCCCCCCCAGCCCTGTGGCACTCTTATCACATAACTCACCATTGTGCCTTCACACTCTCCCTCCCCCATAGCAACAGTAGAGTAGCAATGCATCTGTGCACCACTTTACCCCCAACTGTCGCCTGTGTTCTGAACCCAGCGGAGGACAGTCTTCAAACATGTTTACGAGGCTTTATTTGGGAGAAAGGCAATATACAAGCTGTAGTTCAGTGTCAGGACATACCACAGGAGATGTCTGCAGCAATTATCACATAGTTCCAAGGTCTATTAAAATTAATTACATGTAATAATAGGCTGATGGAGATTTGGCTGCCTAGCACTTCTTCCTGTAAACTGCCTGTCACTAGTTGTGCACACATTTATCGGCATGGATGTGAAAGCATTGTGAGGCCACAGCAGCCTCTGCAGCGGTCCTCTGGGCATCTTGGGCTAGACAGGTAGGCGGAGCACTATTTGTCATCTGGCGGATTCACAACCGTTCCAGGCCAGCGCTGTGGGATGTGAACCAGGTGGGAGGCTCAGCTAAGTTGGTTCAGATGTATAATTTAGCAATCATCACAGCGAGTTCAATTTCAACATTTCATTATTTTGTCAATAAAAAAGTTTATTTTCTTAAATCCACTCAAGACTCACCTGGCATCTATTCATTTCATAATCTGATAAACTAAAAAGCCACCCTTCTAATTTGCTGCATACCCGTAATCTGCCTCTTTATGGGGCAGTTATTTGCTCCAGGACAACTTAGATTTCCTGTTAATTTTGGGTGGTTTCCCCTCCCCCTCCCTCTTTTATGGTATCGGTGTATAAACAACACTCTAAGCATATAAATGCCATTTTACTAACCTTTCAGCAGTCCCACTAAGGTCTAATATGACCCAGACAAAGGTTGCAAACCTTTGGTTGGATTTTTTAAATCTTCAAATTTCCCTGCTGTTATGTGGAACTTATGCTGATTTTGCTTATGTCCACCATTGTTTTTATATAGGAGGCTGAACTGCTTAACACTTTTGCCGTGTCGGCCAGTTCAGCCTCGAATCTGCTCATGGCTTAGCGCCGTTCAGCTAGAATGTTTAATGGAGCCGGATGGCAATTTTGGTAATCCCCATCGTAGTTAGCAGTTGACACTTTGCGGGTTACTTGGCAACAAAAAAATGCTTCATGTTGCATCGGAGTCTGGCTGCTGCCGCACTCACATGTGACTCCATGTGAGGGTCGCACTAGCACACTGCCAGCTGGTGCACAGGGGAAAATTGAATGCACCCCATTCAGCTTCCCTAGTGAAAGAGCCCTTAAAGCAAACCTGAAATGGAAATTAAAAGTCAAAATTAAACATAAACACATCATACTTGCCTCTAGTGTAATCAATGTCCTGTTTTCAGCTTATGAGAGGAACTGACAGCAAGGTAAGTATGTAATATTTATTTGCAGGTACATCATGTGTTTGTTTTAAATAATTGTACTCAGTTGAGGTTTCCTGTTAAAGAGGAACTTTAACCCAGGATTGAACGTCATCCCTATCAGTAGCCGATACCCCCTTTCCCATGAGAAATCTTAACCTTTTCTGACAGTTTTTGTGAACCTCATTGCATAGTGGGAAATAAAGGCTGTTTTCAACTGCCAAACAAACAGCATCTCCATCTGTGCGTAGAACTTTCAGCAAACGAACATTCCGCAGAGCTCACCTGACAGCACCAAAGATGTTTAATATGTCGGAACCCGCCACACCGTATGTGGAATGCCCCATAGGAATATAATTGCATTGCGTTACAATGCAGTAATATTGTCCATTATAATGGACTCTGTTTGGCCCTAAATGTTAGCGTGCTCATACACTGATGGATGATCGATGGGAGCAGTGGCAACTGACTTTGCTCTGCATCGAGTGGGTTTGCTTTGCATAGATTGGCACCTGTGTGAATTTAAATTGCAGCAAACTCTGTAAAGCTCCTGGCAGGCCCTGTTCAGTGGTCAGTTGCGTTGCAGAAAAAAATCTGCAGGTCAAGTCACTGCCCATACAGTTCTGTGGTCCTGTTCACAGTAATGGATCAACTATTCTAACTCGCTGCATGCAGGCTTTGTATTAATGTCTATGGCCAGTCTCCATTGCAGTTCAGTCATTATAACAAGTGAGTTATGCAACTGATCACTGTGAACCTAGCCTCAAACTAGATCCATTGCGGTGCACAGCTACAGAAAAAGGAGCACCCACAATGGTGATGAGTTGTTTGCAATGCACCGCGTATAGTGCAGCGCAGAGTCCATAGACTTCTGCTTACACCACACCACGCGCGTCGCCTGCATTGTATTGTCTGGACTCTCTTTATTGGAAATGACCAGTGTGAAAGACCTGTTGAACTCTAACTGCATTATGTTTCTAATGCTGGGTACACACGTTGAGATTTCCCGCTCGATTCGCGGTATCGAACGGATCGATTCGATTATTTCAAACATTCCAGAGGCGCCAATAGAATAAAAGTCACTTAAACAAGCTTAAAACCGATGGGGCAGTGGTGGACCTATCCCATCCATGCGGATAAAGCAAACAAAGGAAGGACTGTGGCATCAACAGTCAAACAACAATTTATTTATACTCCACAGTAAAATTAGGCAACGCGTTTCACGGGCTCAATCCCGCTTCATCAGGCCAATCAAAAAGGAGCATACAGCTTATCAGCATCAAAACCACATTGGGTGCCTCTGTGAGGCGCTCAGTGTGGTTTTAATGCGAATTTTACTGTAGAGTATAAATTGTTGTTGACTGTTGATGCCAAAGTCCTTCCTTTGTTTGCTTTGTCCGCATGGATGGGATCGGTCCACCACTGCCCCATCGGTTTTAAGCTCTTTTAAGTGACTTTTATTCTACTGGCGCCTCTGGAAAGCTTCTACATATTGCTAAGTCCACCCTTCGTGGAGGGTTGTACCAGGGCTGTGGAGTCGGAGTCGTGGAGTCGGGCAATTTTGGGTGCCTGGAGTCGGGGAAAAATGCTCCGACTCCTAATGAATTTGTAACTGTATTTAAAATAGAAAATATGATAAAATGTTCTATTTCTCAGATAATAGTCATTAAAAATAATGTGTATATATACAGTATATATACAGTAATAGCTGTGCTTAGTCCACAAAAATGAAATAAACCAATCAAAATTAGTTACTTGTGCTGCTTCAATAAAGCAGTCCCCGTATTTTTAAGGTCAGATATACATATCTGATTGTGACTGTATATGATGTGTACACAGGAATCTCTTATATATACTAAAAACAAAAATTTGCTTTCCTAAAACAGAAAGAATTTGCGATAATTCAGGTTGGAGTGAGCTCGAGATGTCTCCCAGAGCACCACTGCTGAATATATGCAAATTAACCATGTTGGATTATTATGGCTCTGTACAATTTAACAAGCTGACACATCATTGCATTCCAGCGGTTCTGGAGGTGTGTTTAGCTTCTAAGGGTACAATGGTTAATTTGCATATATTCAGCAGTGGTGCTCTGGGAGACATCTCGAGCTCACTCCAACCTGAATTATCGCAAATTCTTTCTGTTTTAGGAAAGCAAATTTTTGTTTTTCTTAACATCTTAGTAAGGGGGCTTTTAGGACCATTGTAGTCCCTTACACACTCCAATGAGTTCTGGGTCACCATGAGCTTGCTGGTTAGTTTATATATACTAAATAACATCTATGCTGTAAGAATAAAGCCTGATGTGTAGCTGTGTCACTAATAGAGATGGTCAATAAGATGGAAATAATTCTGCACTGATGCTGATTTATGCAAATGTATGCACTCCCTTGGCTGATGAAATCAAATAATTTGATATGTTGTTAAAATTTGGTTTGGTGACTACAAATTAAAGGGTAACTGAGACGGATGAAAAGTAAAGTTTTATACATACCTGGGGCTTCCTCCAGCCCCCTTCAGGCTAATCAGTCCCTCGCTGTCCTCCACCACCCGGATCTTCTGCTATGAGTCCTGGTAATTCAGCCAGTCAGCGCTGTCCGGCCGCATGCCGCTCCCACAGCCAGGAACATTCTGCACCTGCGCAATAGTGCTGCACAGGTGTAGTATGCTCCTGGCGGCGGAGTGTGTGCATGCGCACTACGCCCGACTGGCTCAAGTACCTGGACTCATAGCAGAAGATCCAGGTGGGGGAGGAGGACAACGAGGGACTGATTATCCTGAAGGCGGCTGGAGGAAGCCCCAGGTATGTATAAAACTTTAATTTCATCTATCTCAGGTTTACTTTGTTACACAGTAGTACTATACTCTACATATGCACTCCCCACAGAGCTGCAGGGAATCCACTGAGAATGCTGTGCACATTGAACACAGAGATGTTGTCTGTTTACAATCTCCTCATTCCCCTGCAGAGTACCTGCACATCATTCTTACATGTACCCACACTTACATTGCCTAGGGCTTGATAGATGTTCTTTGTTCCGGTTTGTACCTTTTACAAGTACTCTTACCAAGGACTAGTTTTAGTCTAAAGGGAATAAATATAGTAGTCTACATATCCTTCTCACTTCAGTTGTCTTGTAAAATTCCTAAGCGTTGGCAGTTAAGAGACGAATAATTTCATGTTACATACTTTTAATCAACAAAATTGTAATATGCAAATTAGAGGAGTCGGAGTCGGTGGAATCCTAAACTGAGGAGTCGGAGTCGGTGGATTTTTGGACCGACTCCACAGCCCTGGGTTGTACCCATCTTTTTCCCATCTACAGAGAACGACTTTTAATCCTGAGTGGGGGTCAGGTTAATCTCCCCACCTGCCTTCACAGTGGTTGCCTAATGGTAACCCTGGTTTATGAGTATTAAATTGTTCTATTACTCATTATTAATTTTCATCTATACAATATCACACTATTGGGCTCTTGGTGTCCCCCCTCCCTTTATTTCAAACATGCTCGATTGGATTTTGATCGTTTTTTTTCATGTTAAGTATGCAAAATTGACAGCAAGAATAATTTGTAATCTAATCGAGCATGTTTGAAATAATTGAATCGATCCGCGTATCGAGCTGGAAATCTCAACGTGTGTACCCAGCACAAGTGTTTATATTGTCTGTTGTGTGGCGACAGAATGGACATAGTGTGAAGGAGCCTAAAACTTTGCAGGGCAGCGTTGTAATCCATTCCTGATCAAGGTCAAATACTGCAGTTTTTTTTTTGTTTTGTTTTTTTCATTTTTTTTGGAGAGTAATTGAATAATTATCAGTTCGCTGTAAAATAAATCGACTTTTGCCAGCAATTTAAGCGCTGGCACGGAGTCAGTAATAAGTCTGCGACTGTCCCAAACAACCCTTTGGCTCAGGACTGACCTTCCTATAAACCTCAGAGAAAACAGAAGTCAAAGTGATTTTGTAAAGCCACAAGCTTCAGTCTGTTAAGCATTTACTACTAGTCTGGCTGAGCGTGTTGACAGAAAAGATTAATGCAACAAGATGTTGTACAGGCCTCAGATGTCTGCCTCAGCGTCTAGGCAGTTATGCTACAGATGGTCAGTTACCTGCTTTTTTAAAAAAAATGTTTTTGTATTACTGTAATCTAGTCTTTTATATATATTTCATTTCAAAGTACCTTCTGGCTGTCAGGTTCATGCTCCGTGCAGACTTGGGCCTAGTCTGTTGCTATAATAACAAAGGAGTTGAGAGGGGGACGCTTGGCTTAGTGTTGTCATGGCAACACTGGAGGAAATGGGGCTGTTGCTAAGAGACCAGGATCAGAGACCTGGCGGCCATTTCCTGGAGAGTGATGGATGGGATACTGTACGCAAAGTCTTGCATAGGTATTAACATACTCTGCAAACAGTAGTCTGTATTGTTGATGGGAAGCAGGCTATGTTAGTTGCAGTCTTCAAGATTGCCCTAAATTTAAATCCAGCGTTTTTTATTTATGAAGCGTAAAGAAATATGGCCATGCTAACCTGAGATGATGGCGACAAATACTGCAATTAGTCATTCTTGGGTTTTCTGATCAATCTTCATACATTGTCCTAGCTAGAAAAACATTCAAGTGAGGGACTGGCAGAGGTGGAGGGGATGGGTCATTCACATATGTAATGGTGTTGAGAATTGCACTGCCACACCTCGTGGAACTGTACATCAGAATGGTGACTGCAAGATTTATAACATTAGTGTGAATGGGCAGTAACGGCTATTAGCCAGTTTGGCAAGTGGTGGGTGTAGATGGATGGTGCAGAGTGGTGCTGAGCAGTGTAGAATGCTTGACACCACGTGCAGTATGACTAGACCCTCAGATGACTGGGACTGCACAGTGACACAGACACTGACTGATTTGGTGACTGTTGACATGAAACAAAGCCAAGAGATGTGTGTAATGGCCCAAATCAATATACTATATATAATAGTACATGAATGGTGCCGGTGAGCCACATTGTCAAAATAAGGCCTGCTGGATTTCTTATGATGCACCACTGACTTAAAGAGACACTGAAGCGAAAAAAAAATGATGATATTATGATTTGTATGTGTAGTACAGCTAAGGAAAAAAACATTAAAGAGACTCTGTAACAAATTTTTCAGCCTTAGTTCTTCTATCCTATAAGTTCCTATGCCTGTTCTAATCTGCTCTGGCTTACTGCAGTCTTTCCTAACTGCACTGTCTCTGTAATAAATCAATGTATCTTTCCTCTGTCCTGTTTGTCGGGCTAAAGCTTGATTGTGTGGAATGTGCAGGGCTGCTTGTGATTGGTAGAAGCGATACACACCCTCTGCAGGCCCCCTGCATACTATGAATGACTCACACACTATGCTTAGCTGAGCCTATTAGAAGCTGGTTAGTTTGTTTGTAAACACTGCCTAAAACTGTTAATTACAAGCCAGGATTACAGCAGAGAGTGGCAGAAACAGCACAGAGGGGCACAGGAGAAAATAATGAATAGAATGGTATGCTTTTTATTCTAAGAATATTAGAGTACAGATTCTCTTTAAGATCAGATACATCAGTCTAATTGTTTCTAGTGCAGGAAGAGTTGAGAAACTCCAGTTGTTATCTCTATGCAAAAAAGCTATTAAGCTCTCCGACCAACTTGGTGGTGGAGAGGGCTGTTATCTGACTTTTATTATCTCAACTGTAATTGAACTGTTTACTTTTCCTCTAGCAGAGGAGAGTTTATTACTTCACAGACTGCTCTGAAAGACTCATTTTGAATGCTGAGTGTTGTGTAATCTGGACATATTATAGAGTGATGCAATGTTAGAAAAAACACTATATACCTGAAAATAAAAATATGAGAATATTTTCTTTGCTGCTAATCTTCTAGTAATTATTCATAGTACACAACCAATTCATTATATCATATATTTTTTTTCGCTTCAGTGTCTCTTTAAGCTTTATTTTAAAAGGGGAACTTCATGTCGCCATATGCTCCTCATGAACTGCTCAAATGCCTCAACTGAGCATGCTTGCACCTCATTGACCATCTCTTCTACTAAATCTTCACGTTTGCTCAGTGGGGATGCAAATTAGGGCCATTCAGAACAGGTTGTTTTACAGGCATCATATGACGTTTTGCGCATGGTGGGGAACTTAATAAAGCTTGGTGGGTACTTCTGAAGGTGATCATTTTGAGCCAGATCTAATTAGGGGTGGGGGTGGGGGGGGGTGGGGGGTTTCATGGCAAAGAGGATGAATCTATACACGCTCTAATTTTCATTCCCTTTTGGACTATATTAGCCCAATACATAAAATCCATTTAAAGTGCACCTTAGTCAAAGCTAGCACAATACTTCATACAGCCCCCTGCAGTCCATCTACTCCCTCACTGTCCTCTCCTGCTTCCCTCTGTTGCACCTCTGTTAGCCCCAGTAAAGTCCCTGACTGAGACAGTACACATGTGTGGTCACATATATAACACAAAACACAGAACAACAAACGCAGAACATTTATATCGTGCTTTTCTCCTGGCAGACTCAAAGCGCCAGAGCTGCAGCCACTAGGACACGCTCTATAGGCAGTAGCAGTGTTTAGAGAGACTTGCCCAAGGTCTCCTACTGAATAGGTGCTGGCTTACTGAACAGGCAGAGCCGAGATTCGAACCCAGGTCTCTCGTGTCAGAGGCAGATGATTTTGCTACAGATGCCACAGCCCTGGGTAACTGGATAGTGTACTGGTTAAGGGCTCTAACTTCAATTCCGACACCTCAGTTTATGATGCCTCTGACTCCAACTCCACAGCCCTGCAAGCACCTTACTCTGTTTCTTATGATTCCTTGAACAACAACTCCTAAAGTGAATGTTAGGTTAAAACGAAAAAATGATTCTAACTTACCTGGGGCTTCTTGCAGTCCCCTGGACCCTTCCTTTACTCACGACGCTGGTACAGCAACATTTTTTTTCTTTTTTAGAATAGCACTTTTCTAAGCGAAAATCCCTCAGAAAGTGCTTGGAAAAGCGCTTCAAAAATAGCCCTATAAATTGCTCAGCGCTTGCGATAGCACTGGCAATTTATACTGTGAACAAGGCTTTAGGGTGCACACGTGCTCTTACAACAAGGAAGTGGTAAAATTGTGCAATCAAAATTGGTTGTGTGTACGCACCCTAAATGCATTCATGTAGGTTTGCTGGATCACTTGGGGTGCGTACACATTTCCCATTTTCATTGGCTAATGTTACCACTTCCATGTAGTACGACAGATTTCCTACACCATCTGTTTTAGTATTGAAAATCAGTTGTCCCTCATACTAAATAGAAGTGGCAATACTGGCCAATCAAAATTAGATGTATGTGCACACCTGTGGGGCTGGGACCTACTAGAGGCGCATTAGCTGCGTTTTGTCGATTGCCAAAAGCGCTACTCCAGTGGATCCCTATGGGGGTGGTCCCACTAGCAGCGTGGGGGAGAGAGAGGAATGTGATTGGGGGCTTCCACAGGTGGGGGGCAGTGAGTTCCTAAAGATCTGTCTGTTTAGGCAATGTTAGGTGGCTGATGTACAAACACTAAATGCAGGTGTGATCAGTTATCTGCCTTCTCACCAAGTTTAACTCTTTTGAGACTGGACGGCTCTGATCCTTTAAAGGAAAAATGAAGCAAGAGGGATATGGAGGCTGCCATGCTTATTTCCTTTTAAGCGATACCAGTTGCCTGGCTGTCCTTCTTATCCTCTGCGTCTAATACTATTAGCCATATACCCTGAATAAGCATAAGCAGACCAGGTATTTCTGACATTGTCAGATCTGACAAGATTAGTTGTATGCTTGTTTTTGGTTTTATTCAGACACTACTGCAGCTAAATAGATAAGCATGGCTGCCAGGCAACTGGTATTGCTTAAAAGCAAATTAATATGGCAGCCTCCATATCCCTCTCACTTCATGTGTCCTTTGAGGACCAGAGCCATCCTTATCCTATTGAGCCCTGTGATTACTGTGATTAGTTCACAGTAATCACAGGGTCAGGAGTCAATCAAATTTGGCTCCTGACCGAGATGCAGAAGCTGTGCTGTCACTGAGACAGTAGAGCGAGCAGGTGCAGCGAGGGACCAGTGGCGATAATGACGTGGCAGTTAATAGTTGGAATCTACATCCTGTCAGAGCCGCACAGCCACCAGCAGTACATAGATTCCAACTACATTGGTACTAAATCAGTTAATCTATGTAGCTTTAGAATGCATGTTCAAATGGGTGTCCTGCGGCCCTAACCACTCTGTCCATTCAAATAAATGGATAGCGCCTGTATGATCATTTACTGTCGTTACAGTGAATGCCTTGCTCCTCGATTCAGGTGATCCTGGAAGCAACATGCAGCTTATCTGGATCGCTAAGAGCTACGCCTCCTTGTCCCCCTGGAAGTCACTGAAAGTTCCCAAATGCTTTTCTGCACACTTGCAGAAAAGTTTTTGAACGAGATGCTGCAGGACGCCTATCTGAATCGGGCCTAAATCAGATCTCTCCTGTTTAGGTCTGATACAGTGATTGCTATTCCATTTACTTGTCTGCAGACTCCTCCTCTGTGTTCTCGGGAAGTCTTCCAATCTTGAATTGCGGTGCCTCAATTTCTCCTCCATCCCTTTCCCATGTCTGTCCAAATTCTCAACAGCCAATAAAGTACCTCTGCTTGGATTCTGAATCTGATCAGACAGCCCGTCTTTATCTAACCCTTTCTGTGCTGACATGATGATAATGTGACTTGCATATTTGTTACCGTGCTTGTTTTTTTTACCCTCTCTTTAATACGTATCAGATTATGAAACTAACACACTCAGTTGCGTTACAGTGTGAGCGTTAGAACTCGCGGTGTTGCTATGAGCTTAATCAGTAGGCCTGGATATGTCACCAGCTGATGAGAGCAGGAAATGTAGGTCACACATCAAGGGAAGCAATCAGGATACAGAGTCAGACACTAATCCCATCAAGTGTCTGTGCTGGGTGTGTGTCTGCATATGTGCGCTATGCAGAATGTAATGGTTTGTGTCTGGTATGCACTACGCACAGCTGCTGCTATGCAGTGTGAGGGTGTCACTGGCTATACAGTGCACTGTCTGATTGCTGGGATCTCTCTAGTCCTAGCATTTGGCTGCAGTGTGACTGGAGTGTGCGTATTTCTCTTGTCAGTGAGGCATTCTGAGAAGTAATTGCTGGAATCCAGATCATCCTTCTTTTCCATACTGGTGTATGCTTCAATTTTTCCACAAAGTCCATAGTCTCTCACACAGTTATAACTCACTGGAGGCCTTTGGCTGTATCTAAAATCCTTATAGGGATATTCAACGTCCCTATTGTGCTCAAGCTTATGTGCACACAGTGTGCTTTATAATGCTTATATTTGTACATCTGAATAGAATAATGTTTAGTGGTGTTTAACCTTCCCTTCCTCCGATACAGGGGACTATTCTTCAGATCAGATTTTGTGGCTACACTTGTTATGGGTTGTGAAGATCACGATGGCCGCTCTTGTTTTATGACCTTTTGTGAGATGGGCCCCAAGGCCCTGAAGGGCTCCAAGGGGGTAGGCAAGTTAAGGTTGTGCACATTGGGGGGGGGGGGGGGGGGGGGGGGAGTCCATCAAAGTTTCACTCAGGGGCCCTATGAATTGTACTTGGGCCACTGCTGGGGATCCACTGCCATTAAGGCCACTTTCGAACATGACAGAATTTTTGTGCGATTTGCATCTTTGTGAATTCAATTCGCCACACATCTTATGCATGTCAGCGGCATTGCATTTGACCATGCGTTGCTGCCAGTTGTGAGAAAATAAAAAGGCCTACATGTATGTTTCCTCCCATTTTTTTCCATCAGATCTCCATTAGGGCCAATGCAAAATAATAAGCCATCTCAACAGATCGACCTAGATTTTCCAGCATGTCAGATCGATTGAAATCAGCCACAAATCGATCAAATTGGTCAATCTATTTGCGATCTATCGATCGGCCGCTAATTGGCTCAGTGTATGGCCACCTTAACATTGATCTGTTCAAAGAGTGTCAAGCCGGGCACCAGTGTATGATTTCTTCAATGCTTTTAGGGCGCGTTTCCACTTGAGCGTAAACCGCCGCGAATCTGCAGAGTTTCCCCGCAGGCGAATAGTGCGGGGGAAACTCTGCCATAGGGTGCAATGGTAACGCCGGCCGAATCGCTACCGCTATCGATTCGGCCGGCTTTTCCATCCGAATTGGCGCGGGAGGCTGCGGATCACATAGCCGTGCATGGCACGGCTGATGGTATTCGTCTGCTTTCCCCGCAGACCCAGAAGAGGCGTCTTGCGTCTCGCAGACACTCGCCGCTCAAGTGGAGTCGCGCCCTAAATCCATAAGGTACATATAGTTACCGCAAATCATAAAGTGACAGAGCGACCTGACAGCCGTTTCATGGGTCTCCCTGCTTCGTTAGAGGTCAGAAGCCCGTCAAACGGCTGTCTGGTTGCTTATTCACTTCCTGATTCGTTGTAACTGTATGAACCTTGTGGGTAAAAATGTTGAAACAAGAAGTCATACACTGGTACCGAGTTTGATCCTCTGAGGCCTCATTCACACCTAAAAAACGCAAATGCAAGCGTTTGCATTTTTGTACGCATTTTTGTTTTTTTCCCTTCCCGGCGCTCCACTGGGCGCTGTGTTTTTTTTTAAAAAGCGCTTTGCTAGAGCAGTTTTGAGATTCACTCCCTGACGCAAGTCAGGAAGTGAACTCTTTGACCCGGAAAAGAATAAATACAATGTATTTATTCTAAAAAAAACGCGGCATAAAGCGGTTTTGTGAGTGTCTAGCGATCTTCCTATACTTTCTATTATAGCAAAAAAACGCCCCAAAAATGGCACAGCGCACAACTGCACTGATATGAACCTTCTCATAGAGATTCATTGCACAAGCGGTTTGTGGGCGATTTTTAAAAATTGCCAGCGCTTGAAAAAAGCCCGAAAACGCCCTTAGTCTGAACTAGCCCTTAATGTGCTTATTGGAATTGTTTGCAACTGAGTGCACAGAGTGTGTGTGTGCATTTTTTAATGCGTTTTCAATGCGTTACAGCACATAGGAAAACGCAGGTAATTTTCTTTTTAGTTTTCAACTTTCTACATTGTTCCTCTGTTGCATTCTGGGACTGATTGCCTGCGTTAACGGTTTAAAACGCGCATAGTATACATTTTTACATTGACTAACATTGTAACGCATAAAGCTAGCGTCGGCCGAAAAACTGCGCCTGGGTGCAGTGTAACGCAACGCACAAAAATGCAGTGTTATATGTAAAAGCTAAAATGAAAGTCTATGGACTTTCATTTCACCTTGGGTAATGCAAACTTTACCCGTTGCGTTGAAACGCAGAAAATCTGCCCTAATGTGAAAGAGCCCTTAGCCCTGCCAGGTGCAGTTCTGCGGAATGTTTGTTTCTGAGAATTCCACAAAAAGATAAACTTTTATGTAACTTTCTTCCTTCCTCCGCTCTGTTCCTTTCTTCCTTGGCATCAATTAAATGAATCTTAAAAAATATGGGATTGGGGATTAAAGAGAGAGCTTTGTTAGCTGTTATTTTCTCCCAGGCTTTATTAGGTATGATTTCTAATGGATTAAACAGAGATCATCTCTTTTGTATGCTAGATTAGGTGTGTTTGGGACAATTACAGGAACTTGATCTGCGCTGTTTACCCAGTTACTAAGTCCTATAAAGATTGCTTTGAAAGATTGGCTGCCTGTCTGCTATAGTCATGTGATTGGCCTGCTTTGACCCGTTTGCTGCAGCATGTGTTTCTGTGATTACTGCCCACTTTAACTTGTCTTCTCCGTTTTTTTTCTTCCTTAGGTTCTTCTTGTCTGGTGGGTTACAAGAAGACCCCCCCGCCGGTGCCTCCTCGCACCACCTCCAAACCCTTTATATCTGTGACTGTACAAAGTAGCACTGAGTCTGCGCAGGACTCTTACCTGGATGCACAGGAGGGGCAGAGTGAAGGCAACAGCCAATCAGGGCTCAGCACCTCCACAGAGAGCCTTGAAAGTACCCGGGCACCCAGTGTGACCCGTGTTGGCCCCCCCACCCCCATCAGGCAAGTCCCTCCTGAGATACCCCCAAAAAATGCAGTCATAAAAATTGTCAAAGAAGAGCCTCGTGCCCCCGAGCCCCTCCCGAAACGCAAACTGTCCTCCATCGGAATTCAGGTGAGACATGACATTATTATTATTATTACATTACAAAGAACTGCTATGCTAGCTAGTAAAACAATTCCATCATTGCTATATTGATGATGATTATGCAGCACTTTGCAGTTACGCTGTAGTTGCAACAGGAACATCTGTGCTTCCTATTTATAGTAGATTGCGTCCAGTGGATATACTATTTTCCTGTTTTGCAGTGGTTTGCATAGATTCTTCCTACCACCTTGCTGAAACCGTTTTGCATTTTAAAGGACACCTGAAGTGAGATGGATATAAAAGCTGCCATGATTCTTTCTTTTCAAACAAGGCAAATTGCCTGGTTATCCTGCTTATCTTTTCTGCATCAGTAGGGTCTGAATCACATACCTGAAACCAGCATGCATCAAATCCAGTCAGACTTTAGTCACAGCACCTGATCTATATGCTTGTTCTGGGTGTATTGTTAAATGTATTGGAGGCAGAGGATAAGCAGGACAGCCAGACAAAATTGAATTGTCTAAAAAGAGATAAATACGTCAGCCTTTCTATCCCTCTCACATCAGATGTCCTTCAAAGTGGACCTGAACTGTTGCCCAGGACAGAAGGAAAACATAGGAGATATGCACCCTGTGTGTATTTAAAGAGTTTAGACTAATTCCCCCTTATCTGTGACTAAGCACAACTTGTAATTTGATCCCTCAGCTGTGTCAGCTGACTGCCATGGCTGAGAGCTTATTTGTAAACACAGGATATAATCAATATGTCTGCTTCTATGAAAGCAAACAAACTGCAGATTTGTATCAGCTGTAGCAAATGTTTTTCTTAAAAATGTTGTTATGCTGTTTCTTATCTCGTAGGCCTCTTTTCCACGAACTGTTTACAGGCAGTGAAATGCCTCTCAAACTCTCACAACTGCTTGCTGCTGCCTGGTAACTGCTCGCTGCTGCCTGGTAACTGCTTGCTGAGCACACAGCTCAACAGTCCCTGGAAAAGAGGCCTTAGAGCAGAGAGGAAGTTCTGAGTTCAGGTCCGCTATAAGAGCTTCTCGCTGCCTGAAGTAACCAGTAGAGTGGCAGGTTTATTGGTCCACCAGGGTTGTAGAAGGGTGTTAAATTTGGCCCTGGTGCAGGGAAGTTACTACACGACATTTCTTTGACAATCTGATCATGCAATATTGCCACATCTGTACCCTGATGGTTGGTTTTCCTAAACAATTCATGCAGTAGATATTTTCTCGTACTGCGCCTGCGCAGGATGCTCCCAGGGACGGGAGCATGAACGGGAATGCGCGCAGCCATGCAGGTGCAGTGACCAGCGATGGGCTCAGTCAGCTAAATCAAAACTGAGCCACGCCGGGGGACATGAAGATTGCTGAGGACCAGGCAACTGCAGGGGGCCGGTAGAAGCCTCAGATAAGTAAAATGGTCTTTTTTTTTTTTTTTTTTTTTCCCCTTTCGGCAAAACCATGGTAAATCGAATTGAATCCCGATCGGACATGTCCGATTTAATCGGATCGTGAATAGAATCGTAATCTAATCGCACAAAGAATCGGATCGTGTAGATGGGGCTTAACATTGTCAAACACCTGATCTGCTGCATGCTTGTTCAGGGTCTATGGCTAAAAGTAGGCAGAGGATCAGCAGGATTGCCAGACAACTGGTATTGCTTAAAAGGAAATAAATATGGCAGCCTCCATATCTCTCTCACTTCAGTTGCCCTTGAATTGTAAAGAAAATGGCTAGTTGTATCAGGGCAACCTATGCAGTGTCATTGATGGTGGAATGGTACCAGTATTATGTGGATTGTGAATGTGGTGCTAAGTAATGCAGTTCCTTAACAAGCTCACTGGCTTCATTCAGGGATGCAGAAGTTGGGGCAGCAAATTAAGAAAATTCTGCTAGAACATGTATGCCAATGTGATTTGTCTGCCCCAACTTTTGCCAGTCGGGTGGGGGTTTTGGCAGGTTATAAGTTCTGGTGCGTCTGTGTTTTTTGTTTGCCACCAGTGTGTATAATACATTATAATTCTTTTCACATCAGGTGGATAGTATCCAACCAGTGCCTATCCCTGAGCCTCCCCCTCCTGCCAAATTCCAGTCCATTGGGGTCCAGGTGGAAGAGGAGTGGAGGTAAGTCTGATATTGTCTGATAGGCCGCTTTTTACTATGTTGAGGCACTTCCACCTAATGTGCCTCATCGTAATTCCCGCCCATAAACAAAAAGGGCCACACACCTCACCCCCACCCCCATGGCAACCGTGGATGTAATTGGATCTTTGCTACTGCAAAATAGACGTTTATAAAACGTCCTCTTTTTTTTTTTTTTTTTTTTTTTTTTTTTTTTTTTTTTTAAAAAGATCATATTTTTGCACTTTTTAGTGCAATGCAAAGTCCATTTTGCGGGAAGTGGTTTTGCAGGAAAATGACACACTTCCTGTGATGCGATGGAAGTACTCTAGCTGATGTTGAAGCTGCAGTGCGTAATCACACACGGCATCGGAAGCAAGTCAGCGGTAACGTCGACATTTAGATTTTCAGATGACTTACTTCCTGTCCAGCAAACAAAGATGGGATAATTACCCTATTGTGTCTTGGAATTTTTTTTATTTAATAGCTTGCACTTATGCTGGGTACACACCATGCGTTTTTCCTGCTCGATACCGCGGGTCGATCGGGATCGATTGGATTATTTCCGACATGCTTGATTTGGATTTCGATCGTTCCTGCCGTCAATTTTGCATACTTAACATGCAAATCGATGGCAGGTACTATCGAAATCCGAATCGAGCATGTCAGAAATAATTGAATCGATTCCGATCGACCCGCGGATCGAGCAGGAAAAACGCATGGTGTGTACCCAGCATTACATTTTTTTTTTTTATCATGTTACAGCTGTCATTGTAATCACCAGTTCTGTATTTTGTACCAGTGTCCATATTTGATTTATATCATTGGCCTCAATTCACTAAGCTTAACTCCTGTCTTTAATAACTCTTCAGAGCTGTTTTACAGTTATCACAATTACATCACCATGGTGATAAATGTAAAACAGCTCAGAAGAGTTATTAAAGACAGGAGTTAAGCTTAGTGAATTGAGGCCAATAATTGGCTGTATCATTATGTACCCCATGTTTGTTTTCCTATTTTGTACAGCGCCATGGAATATGTTGGCACTTTATAAAAAATAATAATAATGGGTGTACAGACTTGGAGGTTTTTTTTTGTATATAGTGTTATATTATGTTGTATAGTTCTACTTTAAAGCAGGGCTGTGGAGTCGGTACAAAAATCTTCCGTTTATGAAACCACGACTCCAACTCCTACTCCGGGTGCCCAAAATTACTCCGACTCCACAGCCTTGCTTTAAAGAGACTCTGAAGCCTCCAAAAAACGAGGTTTTTACTTTAAAAACCTCTAACATAATTGCCCCTCCTAAAACGCCACATCCCCATGGCTGAAAACTCCATAAATCACCCCAAACTCCCTGGGGCACATCGCGGGGCTCCTTCCGCATAGAGCCAGAGCTTTTGGCAGCTCTGCCTCTACATGCAACGATCAGCGTGGATTTTGCTGCCCTAAGGAGGCAGAGCTTTGGGCTGTAGCTCTGCCTCCTTAGGGCAGCAAAATCCACGACCAAGAAAGTTGTGGATTTTGCTGGGGGAGTTAGGGATGATTTATGGAGTTTTTAGCCGCGGGGATGCAGCGTTTTAGGCGGGGCAATTATGTTAGAGGTTTTAAACTATTTCAGCTGCCCAGACGTGATCCACATGTCTAGGCGGTTGCTCTGCTGCAGAGGCGAGCTCCTGCGCACCCCCTTGCCGTTCCATGGTAGCCCTGAGATCAGGGAACGGGAACATGGTTCCCGTTCACCGATCTAAGTCCCCAGCAGAAAAAACGACTGTCTCTTATCAGAGGCTGCAGTCTTTCTGCAAAGAAAAAAGTTTCCCCGTCCTCCGGGAAGTGAGAAGCACAAGGTACAAAAAAAACACAAGGTGGCCATCTTGTGGCCAAATAGTAAAACTAAATCTACATACATTTTTCAAGCCAATTTACACACATTATAGCATTTAAAAATTAACTCTTTATTTACCAACACCAAAAAATTACCCAAATAACATTTTTAATGGAAAAAAATACTTACAATTAAAAAAAACAAAAAACAAAACGCATAATTAGTTACCCAAGGGTCTGAACTTCTTAAATATGCATGTGAAGGGGGTATACCACGAACATTTTTTTTAAATTATAAGCTTGTAAATAGTGATGACGCAAAACTGAAAAAATGCACCTTTATTTCCAAATAAAACATTGGCGCCATACATTGTGATAAGGACAAAATTTAAATGGTGTAATAACCGAGACAAACTAGCAAATAAAATACATAGCAGTCTTAAGAACAGAAGCGCCCCATACTGGTAGTCTAGTTAAACTCCACAAGTCATAATTTGCAACAGAGAAAAAGATAATCAAGGAGCAACTTCGCCATTCAAGTTTTCATTAAAACATCCAAAAACTTTAATGCAAATCTTCCAGTAAAAAATAACAATGGATAAATGACATCAACAGCAATACTTATCAGTAGCTACCAGAAAGCTCTTCCACCTCCAGAGATCCCATATAGGTGCAGCTCAGTACACAGGATATAATGAAAAGGGAATCTCTCAGTGGAAAAATATACAAGACACTTTTATTTGAGCATATGTCTGCAAATATGCAGTTAAAATCACTCACATTAAGAGTGTCCTACTCCAGTAGGGATCATCTTGGCACAAACACTTCCCACTCAACGTGGTACTGAGCCAGCACCTATTTCAGTAAGGAGTTTCTTGGGCAAGTCTCCTTAACACTGCTACTGCCTACTGAGTGCGCTCTAGTGGCTGCCTCGCAAGTGCTTTGAGTCCGACAGGAGAAAGGCGCTATACAAATACTGCTATTATTATTATTACTAAATTACTAAATCTACTTGCGATCAGTTAATGCAGTACATGCCCTCTCTCGTCCCGACTAGTTTCGGCGTTCCGCCATCATCGGGGGATAAAATACATAGGTTTTCATTATGGTAATTATGGTAGCATGTATTTTAAAGCTATAATGGCCAAAAACTGAGAAATTATGATTTTATTTTCCATTTTTTTTCAATATTCCTGTTAAAATTCATTTATAAAAAAAATAATTCTTAGCAAAATGTACCACCCAAAGAAACCTAATTAGTGCCGGAAAAAACGAGTTATAGATCAATAAATTGTGATAAGTGGTATTAAAGTTATTATGAATAAATAGGAGGTGAAAATTACTCTGATGCATAAGGTGAAAAATCCCAGCGGGCTGAAATGGTTAACTACTTCAAGACCGCCCCACACCAATGGGCGTAGTCACGGCGGCAGCCCCAGGACCGCATAACGCCAATTGGCGTCAGGTCCTGGAGCCGGCTACTGAAGGAGATCGCGCACAGGGTGTGCGCGCATCTCCTTCTTGGGGGGGGCGGAGCTCTGCCCTGTGTTCAGTCTCCGAGCAGCTATCGCCGCTCGAGAGACTGTTAGACGGCGTGATCGCCATCTATTTACACAGTACGGCGCTGCGATCAGTAGCAGCGCTGTACTGGGGACAGCTCTTGACACTACTGTCCCCCTGGGGCACAAAAGAGCGATCGGCATTGATAGGCTGAAGCCTATCACAGCTGATCGCTGTGATAGGCTGGCTGGGGGAGGCAACAGAAACTTCGTTTCAAAAAAAAAAACCACACTGCTAATATTTATACTAAAAAAAAAAAAACTGGGGGGCAATCAGACCACACCAACAGAGAGCTCTGAGAGAGCTCTGTTGGTGGGGAGAAAAGGGGGGGGGGGGAATCGCTAGTGTGCTGTGTTGTGCGGCCCTGCAGCTTGGCCTTAAAGCTGCAGTGGCCCTTCTAGTAAAATATAGCCTGGTCTTTAGGGGGGGTTTAGCACTGTGGTCCTGAATTGGTTAAAGTAAAAACCTCATTTTTAGGAGACTTCAGAGTCTCTCTTTAAGCAGTTTTTTTGTTGTTGTAATTTGTGCTGGTTGGTTAAGACTGCTGGTTGGTTGAGTTCCGGATAACCGGGAATCTACTGTAGGTGCTTATGCCTTCCTCCTACAGCCGCTCAAGTCTTATTTCATCCCCTTTACAGGAATAGCCGCTCCAGCAGCATGACCTCCAAGCAAGAGACAGACTCCGACACGCAGGAGCCAAGTAATTCGTCTGACAAGAGTGTCCCAGAGTGCCCACCTCCCCGGCAACCCACCCAAGGACCTCCTGTGCCCCTTCCAAAAAAGCACCTCTCCTATGGAGATGGTGTGGATGCGGAGGCCTCTGCCCTTCCCCCTCCTGACCCCTGGCTGGACTCTGCAGCCTCTCCCCCTTCCACAGAGCCAGCTCAGGCAGGGGCCTGCCGCAGGGATGGACATTGGTTCCTGAAGCTCTTGCAGGCTGAGACAGAAAGACTTGAGGGCTGGTGTAAACAGATGCAGAAGGAGACTGGGGACAACAACCTGTGCGAGGAAGGTATGGGTTATACTCACGCAATATTACTGTTTTTGTGTTCTGAATGCATTGCCTTTATTCAATAGATCCTTTTTTTTCCCCTTAAGACCTGGGTAAAAGCCAAGCTACTGAATGTACATACCCTCTTGTGGGTCATGTTCACTTACACATTCCCATTGATCTTCAAGGAGGCCCTGTTAATCCAGTCTGGATCGCTTGTGATGTTTGTCTTTTATAGATCACTGTGAACTGAAGTTTTCATTGCCAAATTATAGACTTCTCTCATCCATATGTTTGGGTTTTGTTATTGTACTCGGCCCCCATTGGAGAGATCGCCTCCTTCCCTGTACTAGCCACACTCATATGGCTTCTGTGAGCTGAATTTCCCATGGCCCTTTTGCTATAAATTCCTGTACTATATTTATTAGAGCAGTCTTCCCTGATATTATGAGCACCTATGCCCAGGGTGTCATCAACACAACAAATCTTTACAATGGAAACAGAGCAATAGCCGCTACATAGCATTTCAAAGTCTTTTTGGCATTATCCATAAATAAATAAATGCACAAAGAGCGCACTTCTCCTGCGTAGACTGGCTCTGACTGACGGAAGTGCAGGGACCACGTACCGGAGCACGGCAGCGTGGGAGCGATCTGAACAGATGGGGCTGGAGGAAGCCCCAGGTATGTATAAATCTTTTTCTAGTCCTGAGCTCTGGCTTCCTTTAAAGAGAAGCTCCGACCAAGAATTGAACTTTATCCCAATCAGTAGCTGATACCCACTTTTACATGAAAAATATAATGATTTTCACAAACAGACCATCAGGGGGCGCTGTATGACTGATTTTGTGCTGAAACCCCTCCCACAAGAGGCTCTGGTACCGTACGGTACTCTGGGCAAACTGCCACAATGTAACAATGACACACACAGGAAATGGCTGTTTATAGCTGTCTGTTAAAGCCAGAACAGCTACATAATCTGCCCACAGTAACAATGTCACCATGTAATACATGTCAGAATGTGAATCTGGGAGAGGAAAGATTTTACAATGAGCAAACTCTGACTAAATCATGTATACATAATTATTGTAAAAATTAAGCACCTTTTTATATTAAATTATTTTCACTGGAGTTCCTCTTTAAGTGCAAGACACGCACACTACACAATGGTCTCATTCCAGTGGTTATAACATTCCAGAATGTTGCATTAGTTGGTCCATAAGATAAGCCAGTGCCCAGATTTGTGAATGAGTGATCATTCTGGTACCACCTAGATGGTACTGAAGCAGAAACTCCTATGAGGGTGCAACAGAGCTTGATCTGCACAGTGCGGGAACTGTGTCTAGTATTGGCTGTGCTGGAAGTTATGGGAAATCATCCAAAAGATTGTTTCCTAATAGATCGATTATTTCACTTTCTCACATATCATGAAGTAAACTTACTTTTGTGAACAAGGTTGTGGTTTAACTTAGGCACCTGGGCCCTACACCACTGGGGGTTAGTCATTTTTCTCAGCTAAATAAAGCTGTGCAGATGTTTGTCTATTTGCCTCCATACCTATTAGTATTTGCCCATATCTAGGGTATAACCGAATGCTTGCATGTAGTAACTGCAGCTATGCTGAACTAAAAGTTTAGTTTCACAAATCACAGCTTAATTCCTTGTGTGCAAGAGTGAAATGTGCACTGTAAATACATGCATCTAAGTGACTATGGCCTCAATTCAATAAGCTTATCTCCTGTCTTAACTCTTCTAGAGTTGTTACCATGGTGATAAGGCATGTAGTATTCAGGAAACCTTTTTACCTCAGGCAAACCTAAAGTTAACTCTTCTGTCTTTAAGTTAACTCTTTAATCCTTAAAATAACTCCAGAGTTAAAGACAGGCTGTTCATTAACTGCATGTGAAAATAACTACAGAGGAGGTAAATTAACTACAGAAGAGGTAACGTAAGGAATGAAGAGATAAGATAACTCTCTTACTGTGTGGAGGTAAGTTTTCTCTTGCCTTATTATCTCCAGCATGAGCTTAGTGAATTGAGGCCTATGCGTGAGAAGTAAAATATTCCACCCCAGCCTCCACATTAAATGGTATGAAAATTATACACTGTTAGCCACACCCACCACAATATTTGCAGAAAGTCGAGCAGTCTGTTTAGACTGGCTCTCCAATATACACATGCTAGATTCTTGGTACAGATTGCCCCGACTGGCCACCCTGGCCCGAGAGCAATCTAACGTGTGTACAAGGCTTTGTCTCTCACAGTGCTTTTTGAAATTGGCATGGCCCATGTTGCTACTCTTCTTCCATTGGGCTGTTCATAGATTGGAGGAATGGCATTAGTTGCCATATTCCCTCCCAACATTTCTTTAAGGAATATCAGGGTGAAACAGGCCATACATCATTTTTCAGGTATGCCTCCTGCAGTGCTCAGTTTGTGGTAAAATAGTCCGGTATAGTCCCCTTCCGACCACAGGAGGTTGCCGACTCTTGTCCCGGATCCAGTGTCACCGCTCTGTCCACGCTCCCCGGAATTCTAGTGATTGCGATATGCTGGTAGCGTGGACAGAGCGGTGGGACTGAGCCAATGGGGGCTTTGGCCTGGTCTGAGGCCCACTAGCAGTGCTTGCCAGTCGTCGGTGGTTCCACTTGCAGCGTTGCAGTTGCATAGCTCTGCATGCAGAATTTTTGGGAACTATCACATTAACGGCTGCAGAACCAAATCACGATTGCTTCAAGAATTGTGAGCATTTTGCAATCTCCAAAAAGTACCGCTAATGGGCCCCAGGCTGTAACTTAAAGGTTATTTTTTCACTAATATCATGCAGTTTGCACATATGCTCATGTTTTCATTGGCATCGCCATGTCATTTTAAATAGAAATGCAGGAAAATGCACAAAGCGGCATGTGGCAAATTCCCTCCCTACCCTGTGCATGGAAATGCTCATCGTCTGTGAACAAGCCCATTGCTTAATCTTGGCTGTCAAGCCTACTGCATTTCCACATGCATAAAGAGGCATCTAGTGGAAATTGCCCTGAATTTTGATTGCTCCCTTAGTTGGCTTTGTCTGGCATCTTTTAGCTTTGCGCTGATCACTGTCATCGCACCAGTCAGCCAGGCATCCACAAGGGACAGTTTGCCAACAACCCATATGGCTAAAGAGGAGCTGATTCATTTCATAGAGCAGGCTTTTCTTTCCACTGTGCCCACACTGACCCCTGCCTTCTGCTTGCAGTGATCGGCAAGGTACTCAGCGCGGTTGGCAGTGCCCAGCTTCTGATGTCACAGAAATTCCAGCAGTTCCGCGGCCTGTGTGAGCAAAATCTGGTAAGATATCCATGTGCTGGAACTAATGCTAATAGGTTTGTATTAGGGGTCTATGGATCTGTAAGCCTTACTACAGATTAGTATTTTTTTATATACTGTGTATATATAATTTTTTTTTTAAACTTACATGATATCAAACTTAAACTGTACCATAGACAAAAAGAGAAAGTTTTATACATACCTGGGCCTTCCCCCAGCCCCACCCTCTCGGATCGCTCCCACACTGCCATCCTCTGCTGTCTGCAGCTCCAATTTCGGGTCCTATTCTGCCAGTCTGCACAAGATGCAGTGCGCTCTCTACGTATCTCTCCGGCGAGAGATATTTTTATTTTATTTTATTACATTTTGATTGGCTGGTTGACATCCTTATTACCTGTTTACCAGATAAAAATAAAAAAATAGTTTTTCTGATTTTATGCCCGACAGTTACTCTTTTAAGGCACACCCCTGCCATGGTCAAGCCCCAGCCACGCCCCTTGTCACTGATGCCAGAAAGCATTCAAAAGCAAAAGATTTAAAATTCAGACCACACTGGCCCTCTCGATCATCCTTAGTTCTCCATTTTAACATTTGAAAATAAGAAATCAATCAATTTTAAGTGATAGAAATAATGTTTAGAGTCTATTAAACATCCTTTCAGTAGAAAAAAATACATATATTTACTAAGTTTTGTACATGAGTCCTGAAAGAGGGACAAATAAGGAAGATGGGGCGACAAAGCGATTTTAATTCCCAAAGAGGGACAGTTTCTGAAAGGGGACAGTTAGGAGCTATGGAAAATGAAGGCCTTGGTTGTTTGATACCTTTTTTAAACTTTTCAATTGGTAATCTCTATTTATTAATGGGGTACATGGAGGAAGTGATCATCCTCCTATCTTTATTCCCCCGAGAGCAGTACAAAGGGGAAAGGGGGGTATTTGATTTTTCTATTAGCTTTCTGCTGAAATCACTCAGTGAATGGCTCCTTCAGCCTATGTGGTTGATTAGCTGAAGGGGAAATGCAATGATTTGCATGCTGTGATCACTGTATTTAAGCAGTTGTGCCGTAAATACAGGTTCATTTTACCTCTACTTTTTTCATTGTAGCTAAGATATGTTCACATTATAAATTGACATAGCTATTGCAAGCGCTGAGCGATTTTTATTGAGAGGTTTGTAAGCGCTTTTCCCTGAGCGTTGCGCTTAGAAAAGCGATTTTCTAAGCACTTTTGCAGAGCAATTCATTTTTTCACTTCCTGAAGTCAGTCAGGAATGAACTCTTTCACTCGGAAATTTAATAAATACAATGTATTCATTCATAGAAGCGCTCGGGAAATCACTATACAAAGCGCTTTTTCAAGCACTTTGCGATTTCCCTATACCTTTCATTGAGCCGAAGTGCTCACAAAATGGTACAGGCAGTGCTTTTAAAAGTGGATCCCAATCAAACCGCTCATATGTGAACACTCTCATAGAGAGCGCTTAAAGAGAACCCGAGGTGGGAATCTTAGAGTTAAATCTATACACAGAGGCTGGGTCTGGCTATAGTGCCCAGCCTCTGTTGCTAGTTGAATATTCCCTAAATCCCCCCTGTGCTCTGCACGAGCCCATAAATTACAGCCGCGCTGTCTGGCTCTGTTTACTTTTCTAGTGTCACTCACGCTGCTCCCCCGCCTCCTGCAGAGCGCAGTTCCCTGCCCGAGTCCCTTCTCTCTAATCAGCGGCGAGGGAAGAGACGTGGGCGGGGATCGGCGCTCTGCAGGAGGCGGGGGAGCGGCATGAGTGGCACTAGAATGGTAAACAGAGCCTGCTGCGACACGCTCAGTGTCGCCAGCGCGGCTGTAATTTATGGGCTTGTGCAGAGAGCAGGGGGGATTTAGGGAATATTCAACTAGCAACAGAGGCTGGGCACTATAGCCAGACCCAGCCTCTGTGTATAGATTTAACTCTAAGATTCCCACCTCGGGTTCTCTTTAAAAAAAAAAAAATACGCAAACGCTCATAGTGTGAACAACCCCTATGGCCTTCTTAAAGACCAGGCCATTTTTTACGAAATGGGCCACTGCAGTTTTAAGGCCTCACTGCAAGGCCGCACAACTCAGCACACAAGTGATTCCCCCCCCCTCCCTCTTTTTTTCTCAGAGCTTTCTGTTGGTGGGGTCTGATTTCTCTCCCAATGTTCATTTATTTTTTTATAAATTTTCTTTTTCTTTTTTTTTTTTTTTTTTTAATTAAATTTGACTTTTTTTTTAATAGTAATTTTGTTCTCCCTCTCCCCATCAGCCAATTACAACGGATCGCTCCTGTGTCCCCCAGTACAGCGCTGCTTTAGATTGCAGTGCTGAACACTGTTATTAGACGCCGTCTAACAGTCTCCTAGCAGCGATTGCCGCTGGGAGACTGATGGCGGAGCTCTGTCATCCAAGAGTAGATGTGCGCGCAATCTCCCGCAAAACACGCCCCCAGGACTGCACGCCAATCGACATTAGGCGGTCCAGGGGATGCCGCCACGCCCACGCCAACTGGCATGAAGCGGTCCTTAAAAGGTTTAAAATAACTTTCCAGCATTTTACAGTTGAAAAAAATATCAAAAGCAGGTGAAACGGTATTGTCAAAATTATTCAGAGTATTTTCTTGCTTGCTGGCGGCTTAAAAGATATTTTATTTCTATGGTGTGAAAATATCACCTAGGAGAAAACTTAAAAGAGAAAGTGAATTGCATATGGACCACAGTGTGAAGTAAAGGCGTAATGATCCACACCCCCTTTAACAGAATATCTTCATTTATTGTAAAAAGACATACAGATTAAAAACAGAACTGTAGGGCAAGACAGTCCACTGTTTCGGGCTCCTGCCCATCCTCAAGTTGCCCAGTTCTTCCTTTTTAGGTGTGGATCATTACGCCTTTACTTGATACTTTGATCCTGTGGTGTCCGGGACCAGATCTTCTGCACACCTTTCCATTTTGGATGGTTGGCCTTAGAGTGCGTCTTCACTAACAGAGCTACTATGGACCACAGTGTGGACAAACCCTACCACAGCACCACATGCGAACAACAATTTCTCTATTCTCATGCACTCTTGCCATCTGCTGGCTTATTTATGGAACTGCTACTCCTATCAGCAGAAAGCTGGCATTTTCACCTCCTTGTGCGTTGGAGGGGGTGCTAGGTTACTGTGGTCAGAAATGTATCCAGATAGTTTTATTATGCACTTTGGGAGAGCAAAGGGATAACCACAGTTGTACTTTGTGCTTTTTGTAGCTGCTTATAGATGATCCTATTTTGAAAAATCCAAGTAATTAATTTGGTTATGCCCCTGGATCATTCTTTGTATGCTTCCTTTACACTGCAAATTACCATTACAAATTACTGCAAAAAAAACCACCAAAACGCTACCTTCTCAGAGCGAAGATTAAGGGGTTTGGGTTTAAAACAGCCGTCAATAGCGTTTGTCCCAATCTTGGCTGGGGACCAGGCATAGGCAGTTCAGAGACTCTGGAGGAGGAGCCAGGAGTTCCGAAGTGGAGACTGGCCATGTCCATCACAGAATTCGTCCAGCAGCAAGTAGACGCACTGCAACACGGCACGCGCTCTTATGGAGGGAGAGTGGCAACCCTGTACGCATTGGCTACTGTAACTTGTGTACCGAGAGCCACCACGATCACATGCTTATATAAGCTCCTGAAGAAATGGAGGGAGTTCCTCTGTTAAACTTTTTATTGCATCTGCCAACATGTTTAAGTTAAACACCAGACCTGCCTTTCCTTCACCAGCCAATCCACTGGCACCCTGCTCAGGATCGCTGTGGTTCTCCGTACACAAGTGAAAATAGCTGATGTGCACAGGGTTGCCACTCTCCCTACATTAGAGCATGCGCGCCTGAACCAGAGATGGATTAAAATGTAATGAGGCCCTAAGCAACTCGTGATCCTTTCGGTAAGCTGAAATGAAGAGAGGTCAAGAAGGTGTCAGGTGGGCCCCTTGACACCCACTAGGCCCCAAGCATCTTCCTAAATTGCCTGGTGGGTGATCCTTCTCTGGCCATACTAGGGAGCAAAGATTCTGTGACAGACACGACCAGCCTTCACACCGGAACGCCTGCGCCGACTCCTGGCTCCGCCTCCAGAGTCTCTGAACTGCCTGTGCCTGGTCCCCGGCCAAGAGTGGTAGAAATGCTAATCACAGTTGTTTTAAACCCACAATCCACCAACCATATAAAAGGGCTGAGTCAGAGATTTCCTATAAAGCAAGTGAATAATTTAGACAAACTGAAATGTTTATAAGGTTCTATAATTCATGAAAGTGCAGGTCTTAAAATGTTATGGTGTATAAACATCCCAGTAATGTATTTACATGTGCATAGTATAAGAATAGACCTTACAGTTCCCATTTTATGTGATGAGTTCCACCCAATGTTCTTTAGGGCCTATAACCAGTTGTTTTACAGTCCCAATCCAAATCCTGGACTGTAATTTGGCTGTGGCCTGTGTGCCAAGGGTTCTTGATTTAAACATTATGAAGGTAGATTGGAAGGGGCAGACAGGTACTTGTAGATGCCTAATTTTGGGTAACATGAGGAAGTCGATACAGTTTCCTAACCTCTGCAGCGCCTCGGAGAATCAGTTGAAATCCCCATGATGACATGATATTTTATTATGTAATATCGTCATCCTTGATGGAATGTAATTGAATTTTAAGTGTATTTATGACATTTTGTTCTGGACTACCGATAATAAAGACACTTTTTCATAGGGAAAAAGAATATGAGAGAAAATGCTTTCCGGCCACAGGAAGGCAGGAAAGGGGCAGACGTTGTCTGTCTGCATGTTTTCTGAGAAACGATTTCCCATTATCCGTATTGAGTTCAGATCTGCCTTCATGAATTATTCTGTAAAACAAATGAGGATCTATTATTTGACCTGGAGGTGCATTAGTAAATCAGCCCATTAAGTGCTTTTTATCTCATGGACTCTCTTGTGAACAGGATATTCTTACAGTTCTCTAACCGCTTCTCTGGCTCCTACTTTGTGTACGATGGCTCAGATCTCATCAAAGCCGCAGCGATGTAGAACCTATGCTAGATGCACACTATGCAATTTACTGTCAGATCGATATATTTCCAACATGTCCAGTCTGATTGTCGATCGATTTTGCAAGCGATATTTCGTAGAAATGAATGGAAAATCGATTGAAAAATCAATCAGATCAGACATGTTGGAAATAATCGATCCGACAGTAAAATGTCAGAAATAAGTGCATTGTGTGTACCTAGCATTAGTTCTCCGCTTTTAAAGACAACAGTCCTAGGCAAGTCAGATAGCATCTCTACAGACTGGAACACAGTTCATAATCTACAGGGTTGAGGAGCAGGGATGGTCAATGAGATACAAATTGAGTGTGAACTGAAATGGAGACTGCATGTAAGCTTTGTATTAAAGTCTATATCCAGAGGGTTAAGCTGTGTACACACTTGAATGATTAATGAAAGATATCAGACCAATTTTACCCCTTCCATGTAGTATGCGAGCATACACTACACAGTCTATTCTATTAAGCTGAACTCCCCATCAGGGGTAGAGCGCGGAGCCTGAAACATGACAGATCGCAAAAATGTAGACTACTGACAGCTAATCTGTACAATGTGAACAGTGGCATATCCTGTATTTTGGAACAGAGGTAATTACTAATATTTGTCAGAGCCTCATTTGAAGTTATTTTACGCACACAAGTACAGGAATACTGTACACTGGTGCTCTTTTATACTTTTCTGATCCTCCTGCTTGTTTAGGTTTGCTTTAAAAGTATGAAAATTAAAACTTGAAGATGCCTTTGAAAATTTCCTGCTGCGCTATCCTACCAGCCGGGCTATAGGCAGGAGGTGATGGTGTCTTCGGTACAGCTTACTTGTTGGACACAGGACTACACTTCCCATGACCTCTAGTGGCGACTGTTGGCTGTGAAACCAGCTGGTAATGCTGAATGACATAGGCATATGCCAGTTTGTAGTCTTGCTGGCTATTTGTTAATAACAAGGAGTAGCATCAAGTAGTCAAGCCATTTTAAATCAGGATGATATCATTTATTGGCTAACTAAAAAGAATACCTTACTGCGGCTACATCAAGTAGTCGGGTACACAAGAAGTGCAGACCTAATGATTCTTTTTCCAGAGACTTCTGCTGGAACATAAAAGGCCTAAGGGCTCTACACTACATGCGATTCCGATTTTGATATATTTTTTTTCTTTAATCGGTACTGCGTGCTGCGTTTTTCTTGTGTTGATAGCATCCAGGGAAAATTGGAATCGCAAATTGGAATCGAAAATCGGATTTGTGATTTGCAGTGTGCAAGAGGCCTAACAGTCAAGCATTTGTACAAATGGGGATGCTGAATCGAAAGTTATATGGAGGCTGCCATATTTCTTTCAGTTTAAACACCAGTTTCCTGGCAGTCTTTATGATCTTTATGGTCAGTCCTGTCTAAATCACACACCAGAAACAAGCATTTACCTAATCTTCTAAGTTAGTTTGAAACGCCTAATCTGCATGCTTGTTCCTGGTCTATAGCTAAAAGTATTAGAGGCAGAGGATCAAGGCAACTGGAATTGTTTAAAATTAAAAATGCCAGCCTCCATATCCCTCTCACTTCAGGTATGGTTACATCTTCCCCCTCTGACTCCTGTTTCTAGTCTGTAGCTGCGCTAAGTACAGGTTTTCCATCTCACCGCTCAGCTGCTCAAATTATGGCTGATTATTTTCATTTTGACTATTAAATTTTTTATTTTTTTTACCCCCTTGTTTTCTTAAGAAGCAAAACTACTCCGTTCTGGCTTATCTAAAAGATGGCTTAAAGTCACTGCGGCCGTCAGGAAGATGAGTTCTGAGCAGTTATGGTGACGGCGAGATTATGGGATTTGTACAAGGCTGTGGATGAAGTTCTGGAAGAAATACTTAAGTCACTCAGGGATTTACATGCTGAATAGATGAACATTATGTGGATCAGCACGGTTTAATTTTTGCGTGAATTGGACAGAGTATAGGCTGGGCTGTATTGGAGGAAGTTGTAGCATTTCCAGTTGTTCCTATAAGTGGCTCGCATAAGATGGCCGCAAGTGTAGGATGAACAACCCCCTTTTTTTTTTTTTTTCTTTTTTTTTTTTTTTTTTTATTAATGCCATTTTAGCTCATGGTTTACCTTGGTGAGTGTTATACTTCCTGGATAGAACAGCAAGTGTTTGGCTTTTATGCGGTGTACTTTACTGGTTGGCACTCAAGGAGAGCATAACTTAGACTGAACATGCAGCATAAAAAGGATTCTATTCCTACTATCACTATTGGCTTTATCCTCTATATAGACTGCAGTGATTGTATAGTACCATTACTTTTTTCCCTGGACTTCCCCAGTGCATTTTACACCGGTGATCTGTGTATTGCTGCACAACTTTCAATTACACTTAAAGAGGAACTCCAGTGAAAATAATGTAATAAAGAAAAGTGCTTCATTTTTACAATAATTATGTATAAATGATTTAGTCAGTGTTTGCCCATTGTAAAATCTTTTAAATCCCTGATTTTACATTTTGACATTACATGGTGCCATTTTTACTGTTGGGAGGTGATGTAGCTACTGTATGCTTTTTTGGCAGTTGGAAACAGCTGTAAACCGCTATCTCCCACAATGCAGCAAAGTTCAGACAGGAAACTGCCAATAGTACGCACGTACTCAGAATTTCTTTGTGGGAGGGGTTTCACCACAATATCAGTCATACAGCGCCCCCTGATGGTCTTTTTGTGAAAAGGAATAGATTTCTCATGTAAAAGGGGGTATCAGCTACTGATTGGGATAAAAGTTCAATTCTTGGTCGGAGTTTCTGTTTAAACCAGCACAGCAGGTTTGAGGACTGGATGTGTTGCAGTGAGTTTTAGAGTACTGAGTAACCGATGCACTTGGCATACAAATAATTTTACTCATTATGGGTCCTTATTAACCAGTATTCAGATATTATGAGCTCCACTTGCTGTTCTATCTCGCCTTGGCACTCATTGAGAACCTTTCTTGAATTTGCTGAGTAGTAATGAGTGATTATGGTTATTTTTTTTTATTTCATGTTTTTGGAAAAAAGTCACAAATGAGAGGTATTTTTGCAAAAATGCAATGAGGTCAGTGGGCATGTGAAAACATTCTCGAGTTATTATTTTTGCAAAAATATGTAAAAAAACAAACAAAAAAAAATGACGTTAAGTTGTATCTAAAGTATAAGTCACGCAAAAAATGCCTAATTTCATACAAAAAATAGTTCATCCCTACTGCTGTGTAGTGAGTGATTATGAGGCTGAACCAGGAAACCTCAACATCCTTGTGCTTTTTAAATATGTCTGTGCAACGTGTGTTTCCATTTCTTAGCGGCCAGCGATATTCTACTACTTCCTGGCTAAAGTAATACATTATCCATCTTCTTTTCGGAGATGGAAATTGTCAGCGCATTAATGCAAATAAGACTCCTCTGAATTCTCTGCTAACCCACGTGTGCTACAGCGGCAGACAGGCTGTCTGGAGAGACAAATGTATTGCGGTGCAGAAATGATGATGGATATGGATGTATGATCTACCAGCCCGTGTGATGCACCGCTAAACAGATTGCGGATAAGCCTGGCAGAGGCAGCACTGCATGATAAACACAATTGTTTAAAGCAGTGGTTCCCAAACTTTTTCGACTCGGGGCACCCTTGACGGCTCTGAAATTTTTTTCAAGGCACCCCTCCGCAAAAATAACTACTGAAATGCTGTTACGACCATTATTCAGCAGCACCCCCAAAGGATGGGGATGCACGCCGAGGCACCCCTGGCAGGTGCTCAAGGCGCACCAGGGTGCCGCGGCACCCAGTTTGAGAACCCCTGGTTTAAAGCTAACCTGTCACAATCTGGACAATAGAACACTGTGTATTATGGGAAGAACACTGAGAGTTTGCTCCCAGTGAAAACTTGTTCATAACAGAAATCTAGGCTCAGTATTGCCATCCATTACAACAAAGGACTGATCATACAGCTTGAAAAGGATGTGTTTTTTTTTTAAAAAAGTAATATTATCCATATTAATTTCTGCATCTCTAGAGATCTACTTATCAGTTGGACATGCAGTTTGCATTGTAGGTTTTGTGGCACAATATATAACAGTTGCATTGCAGCTAAGGTTCCCAGTTAAAGTCTGTGACAAGACACTATATTTGCATGGAGTTGGGATGCTCTCTCTGTTTGTGTGGCTTTCCCCCAGGTCCCAAACTTAGCCTTCGTGTATATCGGGTGCCAACCGTCCGAACGCTCTCTCTCTTTTCAGTAATGCAGAGCAGCACACAGCTGAATGTCAACAGGCATGCCATTCTCTCCTTACAGGTGCTTCATCCTCCATACAGTGTCTGATGCTGGCCAGGCCCAATGGACTGGCGCACCTAATGTGTGCTCTGGAGGGGGAGTCATGATATCTCCTGCCAGTGGGGGTGGAGGCTGGTTGTGGAGAGTCAGGCCACAGTTTGTTATGGGTGAAGAAATACAGGGCACACTGTGTTGAGGGAGTGGAGGCTGCGGTTTTGGGGAAGACTGCGTGGCTTAAAATGTGCTTGAGGTTGTGAGGGGCAATGGTCTTCCCACATACCCGTACCACAGCCCCATCACTCTCCCTAGGGGTCTTCTCTCTAGCTAGACCTAACCCAGTCTGGACTATCCAGAGGCTTTACTCTACTGAGGTGAGTTTTTTTTTTTTTTTCTTTATCACCCTGGTTCAGGTTCACTGTAAGTATATCTTTCATAAAATAGTTTCTCACTTTTTTTTCTGAGCAGTAATGGTGTCAGAATCCCTGCTCAGCATCTATGTAAGGCGCAGATCACAGTGAACTTAATGGGAGGTGCATCTATCTGGGGAAAGTGTTGGCGTGGAGCAACAATCAGTTTTTGATTTACAACTTTGTATGGATGGCTGTGGTCATTGCGCTTTGCCCAGGTTTCTCATTAGGCAGGCTGACCAGCAATTCTGTATGTATGATTCGGGCAACTGATTGCTTGATCGTGAAATGGAAGGAGTACTCGGGGGGGGGGGGGGGGGGGCTTGCAAGTTGGCAGCCTCCATTCCATGGCCGTGTTTTCATTAAACTAGGTGTATCTATAAAATATACCCGAGCTACCCCAAATTTGTCACTTACATAAGAAATAATTAATAGTTTTGTGATACTTTGTGTATTACACATTGATCCTGAAAGACCGTTAATTTGGAGACTGGCTGGTGGGGGGGGGGGGGGAAGGCTCAACACCTTTTGTAATACAGTAAAGGTGGCCATACATCAGGCAACTTGGCGGGCAGTCTATCAACCATCCGATTCAATTATTATAAATGGATCAGAGGAAAATCTGTGCTGCCAAGAGCATGCCTGATTGATGATGCGGCCAATTTTGGGTTGAAATTGGTCGCATGTATCGATCGGACATGCTGCAAAATCTTGGGCTGACATGGTTGATCGGGTGCACGGTGGTAATGGCGTGCGATATCGGGGCGAATGCAATGGAACACCTGGCGTGATTACTGCCAAATGTATGTACATATGCAGAGTCTGCACCCGTGTGGAGTTACTGCCATGGTAATAACCTTATCCAAGTTGCAAGGGTGAAAAGAGATGCAATACATTTTTATTTCCTGCTTTGTGCAGACTTTTGAGACCCACAGTGGAGATTTCTGGATATCCTTACGGCTAATCTGTATATTGTCATGGTTTCCAGCAGGTTTCCTGACAATGTTTTTAACAGTGGCAGACTGAAGTTGAAAGAGAATGACATTCACTTGCAAAAATGACTTCTATAATAAAGATATGTTATAGATGTTTGTACTGAACACGTCTCCCCAGCTAGAATAAAGCAGTTGCCCTGATAAGGAAAGCAGTGGGGATAATGATCGTGGTGTGTATTTATTTAAAAAAAAAAAAAAAGATTTTTGGCAGCGGAATTCTCCAGCAAGCCGAACAATTCCGTGTCAAACACAATAAAACGGTTTTCTCAGAAACCTGACGCATTACTGACTTTCCTGTTTCCCTGCCCAGGCCAATCTGAGACTTTAACCAGCCATGGTGATTCAATAAATGATTATTCCTTTTCACTCGACTTCCCTTCCCCATTGGATTGGAGGCTGTGTTGGATAAAGACATAAGTGGCTGTGTGAGCTTTCGGAATATTGAAGATAGGAGCCATTGTAGGCCACACAATAGCTGGCTGGGATTGTACTAGTGGTATAGGTCCTATACAGTGCACAGGAGCTGCATTTCTGCAGCCTGTCCCTATTAATAATTCATTCTTTTCGGGGGCAATCCAGTGACTCTCTATCTGTATATATGTATGAGCTGGTTATCCCTTCAGAGCACGCCTTTTTTTCCATTATAAGCCTCGATTTCCACAGGGAGAGGTTTAACAGCAAAAGACCTTACAGCAGTTCTTCCTAAAATATATATTTTTCTTTCTGATGCATGGCTTTTGTTGCAGCTTAATGAGGTGTAACAAGTATTCAGCACAGTAGGCCATCCATCACTGGCCTATCACAATCAGGATTTCCGGGACGCCAATTTTGTGCCCTTATTTAAAGTGTATCTGTCCGCCAAAGCAGCTGTTTCATGTGTAAGTTTATAGTCTGGCAAAAATTGGTATTTTAGTTTAGGGCTGCTTTCACAGTGAGACGTTACAGGCGCACGATAGTGCAGCCGGTAACGCAGCCCACCGCACAGTAATGAAAAATCAATGGGCTGTTCACAGTACCCACGTTGCGTTACAGTGTAATGCTTCACGTTATTGTAAAGTGCTGCATGCTGTGCGTTCTACATGGCTAAGCTGCGTTAGACTGTTTGCACATGCTTAGTAGTATTGGAAGAGGAGGACTCCCCCTCCTCCTCGGCCAGGCACATGGCTAATTAATATTCACTGCACGGTGTGACGTGCAGTGTTTACTCCCTGGAGCGCCGCTCTGTGCGGCGATTGGCTGGCGGGACCACGTGATGCCGCATGCGTCCAAGAGTACGCATCACGGCATTACAGGACGCGCGAAGAGCCGCTCAAAGCCGCTCAATGTAACGTCCAGCTACAACCACACTATGCGTTATGCGACCTTAACGTAGCACCTAACGCAACGTCTTAGTGTGTAAGTAGCCTAAAGAGCAAGTGACACACATGCTAACTTAGAAATAAAAAAAAAAAACATAGAAGTAGATAAATACTAGTTCTACTTACATAACAGATGTATTGCACTGTCCGCATTATAATTCCTGTGAATTTTAGAAAGGAAAAGCAGAGAATCCTATTCTAGACAGTTTTTATCCTGGTTACTCTTAAGGTGGCCATACACTGGTCGATTTGCCATCAGATTCGACCAACAGATAGATCCCTCTCTGATCGAATCTGATCAGAGAGGGATCGTATGGCTACCTTACTGCAAACAGATTGTGAACCGATTTCAGCCTGAAACCGTTCACAATCTGTTGCGGTGGTGGTGGTGGTGGTGGTGCTGCCGTCGCTTCCCCCGCCCGCATGCCCGCATACATTACCTGCTCCGCCGGCGCGACTCCAGTCCCCAGGCCTCCGCTGTCTTCTCCGCTCTGGTCTCCAGGTCCAGCATGCTTTACTTCTTCCTGCCCGGCAGGAAGTTTAAACAGTAGAGCGCCCTCTACTGTTTAAATTTCCTGCCGGGCAGGAGGAACTGAAGCATGCCGGAGACCAGCGCGGACACGGAGCAGCGGTGACCGGGGGTAGTCGCGCCGGCGGAGCAGGTAATGTATTGCCGCTCTATTGCGTCGGTCGTCGGGCACTCGAACGCCGCTAGCGACGCGCTCCCTACCCGCGGGCGATCGACTGTAATTTTCCGCACGGAGCGATTGACTGGATCGGATGAAATGGATCGAAATTCGGCGTGTAGCACGAACGATTGGCAGCAGATTCGATCCCAGTGATCGAATCTGCTGTTGAAACGGCGGCAAATCGGCCCAGTGTATGGCCAGCTTTAATCTCCTGACATCATTTCCTCTTTGTCTCTCTTTTTTTTTTTTCTCTCTCCTCTTGCTAATGGTTTATTCATTACCCCCCCCCAGAGTCTTCAGACACTCCCACTGAGGTCTATACTAGGTAGTGCACTAGTGACTTATGTTATTAGGACGGGGAAATAAAGGGAAGAGGAGGAATATATTATAGATAAAAAGACCCCCAGCATGCAACTGTTTGGCAATGGCAATTAAAGGGCCACCAGTTCTCCTAAGGTATGTGATAACAGCCATAACAGCAGAAAAAGTTTTGAATGCAAGATTAGCATCTTTATCACTTAATACACTCGGCCCAATTGCTGTTGAAATTTGATTTTTATGGTGACAATCCAGCTTTAACAAACTTTAATTAGATGAATTAAAGTTGTGCATGATGTACAAGATGGCTTCTTATTGCCCATATAAGTAGTGTTGTCAGTATAAAAAAACCATCTGTTTGCGAGAGATCAGTTGGCTAATTCTTGGCAGCAGGGGGAGGATAGTGTAGTGCAGCTTCCTTTTGGTCTTGTGAAAATGCCCTAGGAGATGATAAAGTTAGCCTAGTAACCATTTACTTTTTTTAGGGTTAAATGTATGGCAAATTTATTGGCGCAGAGGGGAAATGTTGAAAGTTGCAGTGATATGCTGGGGCTCCAGTCTGCGTCTCTACCTGTTTCTGCATCTTCACAGTGGCCAGGCCCTCTGCAGTAACCCACTGGGAGGATTGTGCTGACAGAAGCTGAAGCAGTTCAAAGTGGCATTGGCTGTTTAGCTGTCATGCAGGATGATGGGACCACTGGACCCCAAAAGTTGAAATCCATTGTTGAGGTGTATAGGGGCGTATTGGAAGGCAAAAGTAAACAAAGCAGGGAAAAAAAAACCTTCAGGAACGACCTTTAAAGCTCAGTAATGTTTCCCTTTACTTTTTATTTTCATGTTCATGAATAACAAAAAACCCTAAAACTGTAAATAAGGTGACAGTCAGTGCAGGGGTTTCAAAATGAGTTACAGTGGCTCCTGCTTTGTGCAACTATTTTATGCATTCATCAAAGTGGAAGGAGTTTATGGGCAGTCTGTACTGCTTGCAGATTGCAGTGCAGTTTGAGTTTAAAGTCAGCTTTGGAAAGTCCTAGCTGGCTGCCTATTGAAATGGCAAGTGCGTTAAACATAAAATTGTCATTAACCTAGATGGTGGCTGCACAAGTCATTTTGTAAATGTAATGACCCATTGGGAATTGCCTTTTTTTTTTCCTCAAGCTCAATTTCTGCAAACCCTTCTCCTGATTTTGTTTCACATCACAGGGAAGGGTTGTAACTTTTCATACTGTTTTGAAAGTGAACCTGTCATACTTGGTACAGTGTTTGCAAATTCTGTATTCTGATACGGATGTATAACTGCTTTCACGACAATAGCCACACCCACTCTTCTCATACAAAATCCTGGCACTGCTTAAAGGACACCTGAAGTGAGACAGAAATTGAGGCTTACCCTATTGGTTTTCTTTTAAACAATACCAGTTGCCTGGCAGTCCTGCTGATCTTTCATAGGTCTGTAGTGTGTGAATTGCCCACCGGAAACAAGCATGTGGCAAATGCAGTAAGAAACCTCTGACGTTCATGCTTGTTCAGGGTCTATAGCTAAAAGTATTATAGACATAGAATCAGCAGGACAGTCAGGCAATTTGCATTGAATATATAAAGTCAGCGCAGGTCTATAGTAATACAGCTTTCATCATTTTTTGGTATACAGGATCTTCGAACAAAAGGGTAAAGAAGCAAGGCTTACCAGATTCCAACAACCCACATTATAAGGTTGTAAACGAGTTTGATAGGTGGTCCGCAGAACTTTCAAATGGTGTCGTTTCACCAGCGATGTTGCACACTACAGATTCCTCCGGAATATAGTAGATATCCTGAGATCGCAAAGGGGAGTCCAGTAGGATAGTGACATGAAAGAGATGTACGGCACATCTAAGTGTAAACCGTCTTTATTACATAACAAGTAAAACAATTAAAAACAAGGATAAAGGAAAACTCACATACGGGGCCCGTGCACTGGGAACCCCGAAAAAGTAGCGCGCATAAAATGGTCAATAGAAGACCTCAAATAAAATGGTGCCGCCTGTCGCCTTCCCTGGAATCTGGTAAGCCTTGCTTCTTTACCCTTTTGTTCGAAGATCCTGTATACCAAAAAATGATGAAAGCTGTATTACTATAGATCTGCGCTGACTTTATATATTCATTGCTTGTGTGGACTTTTGGACATTGTCCTTCTCGGCTGCGGTCGCCTTCTGCCTTGGCGCTGACACTTGTTGTTTATTTTAGGCAATTTGCATTGTTCGAAAGAAAATAAATATATTAGTGTCCATAGTCCTCTCACTTAAGGTGTTTTTTTGGCTGAAGGTGTGTGTGTGTACACACGCACACGTACACACACGTACACACACACACACACACACACGTACACACGTACACACACACACACGTACACACACACACACACGTACACACACACGTACGTACACACACACACACACACACACACACACGTACACACACGTACACACACGTACACGTACACACACACACACGTACACACACGTACACGTACACACACACACACGTACACGTACACACACACACGTACACACACGTACACGTACACACACACACACGTACACACTGCCGCCCTCTGGGATTGGGACTCTATTCCTCGGACAACAGTTAGGATGTGTTGAGAAGCTACAGCCTCACAATGCGTTCTGTTTCTATGGACACACCCATCCGTGACGATCCAGTAATTTCTCAGCGTCATATTGGGGAAGCAGTAAGCATGCTAGAATGTCACAGCAGAGGCGGTCCTGACCAGCCTCCTTTGCCAAGATCCATCTAACGTGAGTACATGCCAGTCAGGTGGACAGGCAAGGGTTGTGCCCACTTGTGCACAAAGCCATGACCATGCTTGCCTATCTGGAATGGGGCAAGGCTACTGACCGAAGTCATGTACAGATTGCAGAAACTGCCATCAGAGCTCTCTGTATTCTGTGCAGCCTCTTCATCATCCTGGAGTCTTTCCTCATAAGGTGCCCGTTAACGGTACAATATTTTTCTCACATGTGATAATTTGATCAGCTTTGTGGGATTGTAAGTAGGCAGATAATCTATTGTTCCCACAAATTGTATGGTTAGTGCACTTTCTCTGTTCAAAAAAATCCAACATTCAGATCAAATTCTGTATTCCAATCAACCATAGAATTGTTTCATTTCACTTTCCTCCACATACTGGGTGGTTTTATATGCAATTCGATTGTAAAAATCTGATCGAATGATCACATCTGAGGCTTACCTATTGACATTTCCCTACAGTCATTTATATAATTGCAGTAGAATTATAGCTTGTGTGGTTAAAAAAAAAACCAAAAACTTTTCATAAGTAATTTTACATATGCTAGTCAAGTAACCATTTCAACTCACAGCAATAGGCCTTGCAGCTCCACAGGTCTATGCCTACATTTTTAGCTTGAGCGGGGCATAGACTGTCGCTCCAATAAACCTTATAACCAGATCAGTCCACCTCTCCCAGCCCTGTGCAAAGCCCACATTGCTCCGGCAGCTTTGAGGGATAACTTTTTGCATTCATGTATAAAAGGCGCCTGAGAAAAAGGGTGCGGGGCATTGTTGCCAGTAAACATCGGTAAAATGAGCGCCTATTGGGGTGCACGTTTTTTCCCCACAAAGGCTCCCGCGCTTTCTTCTGTTCCACTCCCTGTAGAGAACAAGTGCTTTCCACTGCATGACCCATACTTACAATGAAGTGTGTGTGTGTGTGTGTGTGTGTGTGTGTGTGTGTGTGTGTGTGTGTGTGTGTGTGTGTGTGTGTGTGTGTGTGTGTGTGTGTGTGTGTGTGTGTGTGTGTGTGTGTGTGTGTGTGTGTGTGTGTGTTCGTTCAGCTAATAATCCCTCTCCATAGAGACTTCTCAATATTAGGCAACACACACAGCCAGGAGGAGGTCTGACAGAGAACGAATGTTGAAAGGGCAGAGGTTTTTGAGGACATGAAACTCCCCTTGGCACACTCATGCACATGAGACAGTGGCTAAGAGAGGGGAGGGGGGTATGTAATGGTGCAGCTGATCTCACATTGCTTGTGGGATGTGCTAGCTGGAGCATGCTTAAGCTGTTCTTTTTAGACTTTTTTTTCTCACAATGGAGAGGGAGAGCACTGCATAAACACAGATTATGGGGATTTCTGGAAGATTTGATCATTGATCCAATCTGCTATAAATCTATGCCACAGACGAGGCCAAATCGCTTACACCGTTTATTTTCATGGCAACCGACGTTGGCAGTGAAGCGCGACTTCTCTACATCGCCTATCTCTTCTCTCTATCACCTGTATCCTGTGACAAACACTAGAGGGCAGTGTATACATGGTCATGAGACCTCTAGTGTTAGTTTGTCACGGGACCCAGGCTATGAAGAGAAGAGACGGAGAGGCGCACCGGCGGGGGAGAGAAGACTCATACCTGCAGACAGGTGAGTGTAAGCTCTGCTGCCAACACTCTGCATAGCCATTGAAAGAGAGGGGTGTGGCATAGATGGGGCAATGTTACCAACTCATCCCTACGGACACATGAGTTATACAGGTCTTGTGGCTGGTCAAGTACAGTTTAAGTATTATGTGCAAGTAGCCTCAGAACCTGTATAACGTAGACAATGGCGGGCATTATATGGCTCCACACATTTTCAATGCTGAAATCTTGAAAATCTGTGTACAGCGAGTGGAAGGATTCGAACAGATTTGATCTGAGAGGGATCGATCTGATGCTCTAATCTGGTGGCTATCTATTAGTTTATGGCCACCTTTTAGTTTAACTGATAACATAGTCAAAAGTTGCTGATGGGGAAAGCTGCATATCATGGATCGGGTGCCAATCGCATATTGTATGGCTAGGGTTATTTTATCAATGTCATCCAGATTCTAAGCAAGTGGAGAAGCAGCAATCCTTTTATCACCTTGCATTATTCTATTTACAAACCGCTGCCACTGATTGAGGCGCAAAATGACTGTATTTAACACTTGTTTTTTTTTTTTTTTTTTAATCCAATCATTCAAATTTTATAACTGGTGCCCAGGTTAATAGATTTTCATTTGATGGGTTTATCGACTTGAAAGTCTAATCAGTTAAACATTTTTGCTGTGAGTAGATAATTGAGCTTATGCTGTATCTTTTTAAAACTACGAGTGATGATCTATTTTTAAAGGGCAAATCTGATTTGGTATATTGAATGAGAGGTCTACATCTGTGGAATTGCTGATCATTTTGAAATACAGTTTTTAGGCAAAGGCAAATGAACACAAACTGCAAGCTTTTCTGTGAAGCATAGCTTTCTATGGAGGGGGCTGCAATCTGCTTGGGGGGCTGGTCTCCTATGCGGGGGTCATCATTCTGCATTCACAGAGGTGCAGGAGACCCCTAGTGGCAGCTCTTGGCAATCCTCTTTTTCCTTTCCTCCTGCATTTCGTAAGCTAGCATCACGACCATCAGTGCTCATGTACTGTTTTTCTTCTCCTCTCCTAGAACCCGAACTCGAATCCACGCCCCTCAGCGCAGGACCTCGCCGGATTCTGGGACCTCTTACAACTTTCTATAGAAGATATTAGCATGAAATTTGACGAACTCTTCCAGCTCAAGGCCAACGGCTGGGCACCGAGCGACATCCCGGACAGAAATGTAAGTAACTGTACTGCATCAGTGGAAGGGAACCTGAATTGCGAAGGATATGGAGGCTGCCATACTTGTTACCTTGCTACCTAATCTTTTCAGCATTAATAGTGTCTGAATCAAAACCACAAAAACATGCAGCTTATCCAGTCAGACTTGAATCAGAGCACCTGGATCTGCATGCTTATTCAGGGTCTATGGATAAAAGTATTATGCTGGGCATACACGGGTCGATCCGGTGGCCGATTAGCCGCCGGATCGACCCCTGCCGCGTCCCCGCTCTTCTGAGTGGATCTATTCCCGCTCGTCCCCGCCGGCGCTGCTTATCACCCGCTCGATTCGCCACTATTGTCCGCCTGCGGGGATAGAGCACGGCATCTATCCCCATGGTGATCGGACACGCCCTAGGTAGGGCTTACCGCCAGGGAGGTTAAACTGAGAAGGATATGGATTTTTCCTTTTAAAATAATACCAGTTGCCTGACTCTCCTGCTGATCCTGTGTCTCTAATACTTTTAGGCCACATACACACATCAGACCATAGTCTTTTGAAAATGAAAGATCACAGACCAATCTTACCACCCTTCATGTAGTATGAGAGCCATACTCTACACAGTCTTTTCTATGGAGCTGAACTCCACATCAGAAAAAAATCTTTGCGAGATGCTGCACACACAGATGCTGTACAGACACAAAAGATCAGTATCTGCAAAAGATCTGTTCCTGCCAAAGATCCATTCCTGCAAATTGCAATGATAGTCTATGAGATCTGCAGATCATCATACACACATGATTTAACTGACATTCATCTGCAGATCAGATCCACCAGGATGGATTTTCAGATCTGCGGATCTGCAGATGAATGTCAGTTAAATCATCTGTGTATGATGATCTGCAGATCTCATAGACTATCATTGCAATTTGCAGGAATGGATTTTTGGCAGGAACAGATCTTTTGCAGATACTGATCTTTTGTGTCTGTACAGCATCTGTGTGTGCAGCATCTTGCAAAGATTTTTTCCTGATGTGGAGTTCAGCTCCATAGAAAAGACTGTGTAGAGTATGGCTCTTATACTACAGGAAGGGTGGTAAGATTGGTCTGTGATCTTTCATTTTCCAAAGACTATGGTCTGATGTGTGTATGTGGCCTAAGCCACAGCCCTTCAACAAGCATGTAGATCAGGTGCTCTGACTGCAGTCAGACTGGATTAGCTGCATGCTTGTTTCAGGTATGTGATTCAGCCACTACTGCAGCCAAAGAGCTTAGCAGGACTGCCAAGCAGCTGGTATTGTTTCCCTCTTCGTTAAGGTTCCCTTGAAGCGAGAGACATATGGTTTAAAAGGAAATAAAAATGGCCACCTCCATATCAGTTGTCTGGCAGTCCCACTGATCATTGTAGCATCCTTAGTATCTGAATCACACCCGAAACAAGAAACCTCTGATCTGCATGCTTGCTCAGGGTCTATGGCTAAAAGAACTAGAGGCAGAGGATCAGCAGGACAGCCTGGCAACTGGTATTGTTTAAAAGGAAATAAATATTTTGCTGAGAAAAACTACTGGGATACAATTCAAGTGGAATTATAAATTGCTGCTGCAATATGGCTTCACTAGAGAACTGATTCTTGGATTTAGAATGTGATCAGGATCTTCATATATTGAAGTGTGTTCTAACTTGGAACTGGTGATCCTTTTGCCACAATTTTTTCTATGACCTTTTTTCAAGTCTGTAGGCCACAGACAGAGTGACTGTGGTGTAAAACACAATTTTTTTTTTACTAACAGTGCGCACTGTAAGGGTTTTGCTTAGTTTCCCTTATAGGGATTTTAGAAATCTATATATTTTATAATGTGACACTAAAAGTTGCAGCAGCCCAGGTTGTACATTTATAATTCCACTTGAATTGTATCCCAGTAGTCTTGCAGAAAATCAGTTGATGGGTTATTCAAGTTGTGGTCAGTTGACTGCGGATTGAAGGAAATAAATGTTAGCCATCTAACTTCAGGTGTAGTGTTCTATTTCTCATACAACTGATTGTAGCCCATAAATAATGGGCGCTGAACAGTGGTCCACACATGCCCGCTGCTTCCACGAATTGCGTGCCCTTGCTGCTGCAAATCACACAACCTCCAGCGACCTGAACCTGAAATCGGCGGTACACATGCACACACATGGATGCAGAAACCACACACGTTATTAAATAGCAAATGTATATAGTTATAAAAGTGTTTTAAAAAAGTTTGCATCATAATTCCAACAGCTCTTGTTTCTTTCTTCGTAGGAAGTAAAAAGACCCCCTCCCCCTGTGCCAAAGAAGCCAGCCCGACCCAAGCCCCCACTAAGCCGAGACAAGCCCCCAGGCCCCTCAAACAGCGACAAACAGCGACAGGAAGCCCGCAAAAGGCTGATGGCAGCCAAGCGAGCAGCCTCGGTGCGCCAGAATTCTGCCACCGAGAGCGCGGACAGCATCGAGATTTACGTGCCAGAGGCACAGACGCGGCTCTGAGTGCCGGAGCCTCCCGTGCCAATCATGGGAAATGGAGGGGGCTGGCAAACGCAGACTCACTGACAGACTGAAGCAGGAGACAGAGGGAGAAGGCACAAGAGCACACTCCGTCTGGGCTGCTTATCTTGGCAGCTGCGTCATTCTGCGAGGAGCGCTCCACCGACAGCGCGCCAGGACTTCTCAACTAATTATTCTTAGATAAAGGAGCTTTTTTTTTTTTACTTTCATGTCTTTGTGGGGAAGAGACCCAATGCGGAAGATATATGAAGGGGTATACCTGTTATGCAGCCCCCACTGTCTCTCTCGTTCTATGGGCCGAGGCAATAAGGCACCCCAAAATCTCACAATTGCACAAAGACTGCACCCTGGTTTTGGACGGTATGCCATCTTTGTATCACCCCCCTCCCCCTTTGTCTGTATAAGTAGCACCTATTGCAATAAGAAACAAAGCCCACCCTTAGCATCCCTCTTCTCCTTGAGCAGGAGCATGCAGATTTGTATGGTGGTTTTGATAAACGCCTAGCTCATTCATACAGACCCAGATTTCATGTGTTGAGAATGGAGAACCGAAGCTTGCCATGCATTGTTCTACATAGCAGGGCCTATCTATTGTTCTGTAACCTACAGAAGTGCAGTGCTGTGTTGTTTCCAGCAGAGGGCAGTGCAGGGAAAAGGTTACTGAATTACGTTGCTGACCTACCTAGCAGAAAAAAAAAAATCTCCCCTTAGTATCTCTCTTTATTTTTATTTTTTTATACTGATTTAGGCACATTTGTGAAATGGAGACAGGAGTATTGTAGAAATAGTCTACCAGTTGGTCTAGCAACTGAATGATGAACAAAGCACACTATGTTCTACCATGTCACCCCTATACACTAATGCTTTGTGACTCAACACAAAGGCTCAGGCATTGGAGGCGTGGGCCAGAGCAACCAATTAGAATACAGCTGTCCTTTTTGGCTTGTTTGGTTGCGGTTGATAAAAACTCAAATTTTTCTGGAAAGTAGAATTCCAGGGAGACCTCAGATTATCCTGTTGAGATACATACGCTGTATCTATACATGTTGAAAGATTAGTAATTCTGTTCTGCCTACCTTGTGAGTTACGCAGTCCTGCTACGCTGCACAGGAGTTGGATGGTGTCCTAATTGTAGCTTCTTCCCAGCTTTCTTTATCACTTGTCTGGCATCATCCCACTACATAATGGTGTTGTCAGCGACACTGGCTGTGAAGTGTAGCAGGGTTGTCTGAATCTCAAGTCTGTCTGGATGGAATGACATTCATTTGCAGGTCATCTGAATGCATTGTGGCTATGCAGCTCACAGATTTACTGGATTTTCACTTTAAAGCATACACGAAGTGACATAGACATGTGTATGGACAGTGCCTATCACACAAATAACTATGCTGTGTTCCTTTTTTTCTTTCTTTGCCTGAAAGAGTTAAATGTCAGGTATTTAAGTGGCTGACTCGGTCCTGACTCAGGCAGGAAGTGACTACAGTGTGACCCTTACTGATAAGAAATTCCAACTATAAAAAACTTTTCTAGCAGAAAATGGCTTCTGAGAGCAAGAAAGAGATAAAAAGGGGAATTTCTTATCCGTGAGGGTCACACTGTAGTCACTTCCTGTCTGAATCAGGACTGAGTCAGCCCCTTACATACCTGATATTTAACTCTTTCAGGCAGAGAAAGAAAAAAATGGAACACAGCATAGTTATTTTTGTGCTAAGCACTGTACATACCCATGTATATCTTATCATGTTACATGTCACTTTGGGTATCCTTTATGCAGTGTTCCCCAACCCTGTCCTCAAGGCCCACTAACAGTGCATGTTTTGTGGAAATCCACAGAGGTAGTTAATCGGCTCTGCTGAGGCACTAATTACCTCACCTGTTTATCTTTGTGTTTTTTTGCAAAACATGTACTGTTGGTGGGCCCGGAGGACAGGGTTGGGGAACTCTGCTTTAAAGCTCGACTTCAGCCAATTTGTTTATTCTGGTAAGTGGAGATGGTTGGCGAGATGGCTGTTGTTTTGAGCTGACATAAATTATGATTATTTTGTGTAAATGTATACCGCTTGGAATTAGATAAAAAAAAAACAAAAGCAACGGTGGATAAGAATCCTTTCTTGAGTTGCACAACGTTTGAATTTACTTGAAATTGATTAACTCTTTGACCATTTCCACTGGTAACAGAAGTTGCAAAGAGCAAGTGGCTATTGGCTGCTCATAACTATTAGCTTAATGGATAGTAAGCCCACCATACATGGTGTTTCGTCTGGCTGAATGGCCGACACCCATTCTGTGCCACCCCTGCAGGGAGAACAGGCACTTGGCAAGTGTAAAGGTTACTGACTCGTGGCACAAATGACTAATGGGCATTAGAGGCGCTTACACACCAGCCTGGCATCTGTGAAATCTGTACTGGCTAAGCTCGCAATCTGAGCAGGACAGGAAGCTCGGTGCATGCCTGGCATTGCCTGGGCACCAGATGCCAGCTAGCTTATAACTTGTGGCTTGTTTGCGCTGCAAGTGCTTCTGGCATTTACTGGCGCTGTAAAACTACCTGTTGCCAATGAGACCAGTTCATCGTGCAAGTCTGGCAGTTCCTGGCCTTAGTTTAATTTCCTCTGCAGTCATCTTCGGGTGCTTACCTCCACAGCCAACAATACTTCAGACTGTTTATTGAATGAAGCATGGTGGGATGTGGGGTACATTTTCTAGCAGGGCAACACTAGTGGCCACAGCAGTTCATATTGATCAGATGTCAGTAAAAATCTTATCTAGTATTGGAATGTAAGGGAGATGGGGGTGAGGTGGTAGGCCGGAATCCCCTGATCAATCGCTTTCTGGATTGGGTCACTATCAACCTGTGTATGCCTAGTGTTGAAGGTAAAATCAGTAGCAGCCAAGAATGCCACTTTATTACTATTATAAACAAAATAGCTGAAGTTTTAATATTCTACTAGCTTACCTACAAAGATAAACAAGTTGGTTTAGTAAGGCAGTGCACACTGTGGTGGCCTTTGCATAGCGCAATAAACCATAAGAGCCAATCTGATTTTCCTCCCATGACAAGCTCAAACATGACTGGTTGTTTTGGATTACTGTATTTTCGCAGGGGCTTTATACATCAGAACTAGGTTATGAAGTCCGCAACTGCAGTAATTCACAATAGCCAGTAAGCAACTGCTTTTCACAGCTCCCAATAGGCACTTGCCTTGGTTGTTACTCTTTGAGAATGCCCATCACGCTATAGACTACCTTCCTAAATGAAGAAGCATCTTTATACATGAATTGCTCATGACACTCTTAATCATGATGCTGAGTATCCCTATACATTACCATTGAATCATGCTGAATAATGATGCAGAGTATAATATGCAACCTTTGTATAAATGTTGATATTCTATACACTAATGAACACAGCTCTTTGATCAAATGATACGAGTACCTATATGCTGCAGGAATGCACACCTGTGTAATGATGCAGATTATCTACATCCAAATGGTAAGCTTTGAATTCAGTATGGTGATGCTGAGTATCCCTATGGTGTTGGGGTTTATATACATGGGGGCTGTATGTGCAATATAATGGCGGAGGAGTCTGTTTGGAACAGCTTGGACCAGATCTAGATACCACATAGTAACACTTAATTAACTGTTACATCCCGACTTTTTGAAGTTTGTTCTCGAATGCACTGGAATGGGATTGCCAACCACCTGTTCACCTACGTTACATTCCACTTGTATGTTAGGTTTTCTCCTTATAGGACTGGGTCAGACCTGGCTTGGTCTGGTCATACCTGATCTCAACAGATGCTTCTTACAACGTATTAGACACATATGGCTTAGCCCTGTACACTTACCCCTTCCAAGCTTGTCATGGCGATTTTTAAAGACTAATGCAGTGAAAATCGGAACCAAAGACCAAAGCAAATGAAACTAGAGAAAAGGGGAAGCAATTGCCATGAGCAACAGAATTGTTTCATTTCCAATGACCACAGTCACTTGGTTGAGGTGCTTGATACTTGTGACAAGGCTAATTTCAATGAGGGGTGCAGCATCCATAGTTACCACTCTGAGGCCTCTTTCAGATGGGTGGTGAATTCACTACCTGTCAGCTGCTCTCCTGCGCCAGACGCTTGTAAGAGCTTTGTACCAGTGCTGGACAGGCAGTTCCCCATGTAGTCCAATCTGGGCCTGGCCGCAGCCGTTCTCAGATGTGACTTGTTGTAGTTCTTTGCCGCCGGGCAAAACCACAGCATGTCATGCGCTAACATGCATTGTGGTACAAACACTGCCATTTTGGCTGCATTTTAATTGCACCTGAATGGCGTTTGTGGGCATCAGACAGGACACTGAGCTGCTCGGCAAGTGCACAGTTCAGTGGTCTGTCTGAAAGAGGCCTTACTGTAATCGGTGCATAGAGTGAGCAAATTCACAGCACTTCAGTATTGTGCCTCTACTTAGCATGGCAAGCTTTGACTAGCCGAGCAATAGCTTTGAGTCAACAGAGACCTGATAGTGAAATGCTGTGAAGCCTCTTGCCTTATGCACAGATTACAGCGAGAGTGGAGGGTGCCCCCTTGGTCGCTGTATTTAATCATGATGCTGGTGGAGCTGGCCAGTGAGATTCTGATCATTCGTGCTTGCATGCAAATTGCGAACAGCTTGAAGCTTAGGCCAATCAAAAAATGACAGGAAATGCTTTTGATGTTTAAAGGTGGGTACACACATCAGAAAAAAGTCTTTGGAAAATGAAAGATCAGACCAATTTTACCCCCTTTCACGTAATATGAGAGCCATACCTACAGTCTATTCTATTGAGCTAAACTCCCCATCAGATAAAAATCTTTGTGAGATGCTGTACACATGCAAAAGATCAGTATCCACAAAAGATCAGTTCCTGCAAATTGCATTCATAGTCTATCTGCAGATCTCATACACACCTTGTTTAACAGACCTTCATCTGCAGATCAGACAATTATCTGCAGGTCTGAAGATCCATACTTTTGAATCTGATCTGCAGATGAATGTCCGTTAAACGAGGTGTGTATGAGGATCTGCAGATATCATAGACTATGAATGCAATTTGCAGATACTGATCGTTTACAGGTGTACAGAATCTTTGTGTACAGCATCTTGCAAAGCTTTTTATCTGATGGGGAGTTCAGCTTAATAGAATAGACTGTGCAGGTATGGCTCTCATACTACATGGAAGGGGGTAAAATTGGTCAGTGATCTGTCATTTTCCAAAGACTTTTATCTGAAGTGTGTACTCACTTTAAATCTGCGTTAAATTTCCATGCAAGCTGTAATTTGCATCTCATTGATCATCTCGACTTACTAGATTAAAGGAGAAACCCACGATGTGTTCTGTAGAAGTATCCATTTAGTAATTGAAGTTTTTTTGTTTTTCAATTTATAGTAACTTAAAATAACCATTTTTTGACCTAGCATATAATCTGCCTTGAGGTTTCTCCTTTAAATAACCTAGTGACAGGTAATTTTACTAGCTGAAATCTGATTGGATGTTTAGGGTGTCTCCCCCACCTTTTGGTTTTGATTGATTCCAATCGAGTGTCTTATTTTAAATGATGCAAGTGATCTGATTGGTAGCTAGGTCATTGTGTCTGGTTTTCTCTATACCAGTCTCTGTATTTTTCCCAGAACTATCTATTGCTGCCGAGTATCACACACAGATCATCTGCTTCCCCTGCATCCTCCCACCTGCTTTTGATTGACAACATTACTAGTGTTTGTAGGTTTCTTCCCCACCTGACACAGACAGGAAAGGACTTCACATTTTTGTGGATATGGAAAATGGATTTTTGAGACAAAAATAAAGTTAAATAAAATACAGATGTTTTGGAATTTTGAAAAAAAACTAAAGATTATCTATTCCTAGGGAAGTACCCAATAAAGAGCAATAGAGCCTGAGTTGTGGGATTTATCTTTTTTTTTTTTTATTTTTTTTTTTTGTGTGTGCTTTAAAGCAGGAATGTTTCTCTGGGTTTGAATCAGGAACGATGGGGTTCATCAAATAGAACTCATTTCTCCATCTCTCAGTTCATCCTAAACACTGGCATAGATATGGCCCTGGTGAATTGGAGTTGGACATTTGTACTACAGCCACAAAGGTCCAAGGGACTGAGGGGAAATGGTATACATATTGTTTGTGACTAGACACTGCTGGGTCCACTCATTTATGGGGAAAGAAATAGCCATTTGAAGTGCACCTGAAGCAAAATGTAATACGTTTTTTTTTTTGGGATACTTCAGTTGTAGGGAGCCTGTAAAAAAAGCTTGTCGAAAAAGTATCTTCTGGCAGTGGACGAGCTTATCTGGATTGGGCATGTGTCAGAACAGTTCTAACATGCCTTGTAGAATTAGGTGCTTATGCATGGAGGAAGGATCGCAAGAGGGGCCTAGTTCTACTTGGCATGCCCAGACCTTACTTGCATGGGCCCAGTTCAGATGCACTTGTCCACTGCCGGGAGAGGACAAAGAGGTATCAACTCAGCATTATTTGCATCCCAATTACAATCCATAGCATGGTCCTTTGAAGGGGAAAGTAGAAGGCTTCATGCTAAAAGCTAGCGCAGGGAAATGCAGTAGCAAACCTTTCCTTAAATCCTGTACAGCCAATAGCTGAAACACACACCACACCCACTAAATGCTTTGTACCCCTGCTACTCTCTTCCAGCCCTGATACAGCCACAGGCACTAAGTGCACTCAGATGACTGATGGTAAAGGCAGACCGGCTGGTCGTCTATAGAGCTCACCTGATATGATGACTGATATACCCATATGGGTATTATCAGCATGCAGGCTTTTGTCCCTCTCAGACCAGGGACCAGGTCAGAAGCAGGTTCTGTCCAAAGGAATCCTGTGGCTGGAAGCAGGATATCAGGAGCAGTTTCCTAGCATTGGGCTCTATTCACAAAACCATGTGCGGTAACTCTTTTTTGGGTGAAAAATTACCTCCAGTGATAATTCACTAAAAATAGTGAAAAAAGTGAGTATTCACTAAAAATTTACCAAGTGTGATAAATGTTTGATAAAAGTGCGGTAAAACAGGTGATAAAACAGGTGATGAATAGGTGATAAAACAGGTGATAAAACTGTCAGTAATATGTACGGAAATAAAGCTTTTTTGACCACTGTAGGGCAGCCCATATACTTGCCACCCATTACACAGAGATGACCCAGGAAAGCCTGTCACATTTACAGTGGGACCTCAACTCTTGCACAGGACAGAATGAAAACATATAGAAATGCACCCCGTATGTATATAATTTAGCCTGTCTAATTCCCCCTCATCTGTGCATAATCACAACTGTAATTTGAGCTCTCAGCTGTGCCAGCTGGCTGCCTCAGCAGAGCAGCTAATGTGTAAACACAGGATGTTAACCCAATGTCTGCTTCCATGAACGCAGGAAGTACATACACTGGAAATTGTTTGCTGGATTTGTATCAGCTGTAACAAAGAAATGTTTTTCTTTAAAGGTAATTATGCTGTTGCTTATCTTTTAGAACAGAGAAGAATTTCCTCCTCGGCATCTATTAAATCATCTAAAACACTATACTAGGTCTGAAAGTGCGCCTTGAGATTAGACACACTCGTCTTTTCTGCCTTCTATGTAAAACTGACATAAACTCGAGCAAAAAAAAGCTCAAAAGGCTCCATCCTGAAGGCCAAAAGCAGAGAAGTGATAATTATCACCTACCATTTGTAGGTGATAAAAACATCCTTAATTAACACCAACTTTTCAATTGAGAATCTCAAATTGGAGATAAATTTGAGGTAATTACCACACTTTTACCTCACTTTTACCGCATGAGGTAAAACATTTTTGTGAATTTGAAAATGGAGATATTTTGGTCGGTGTTTATCACTACCTAATTTAACTCATGCGGTAACTCATTGAGAATAGAGCCCATTGTCTGGAACACCAAAGCTGCAGGCACCTGTGGGCTGTATGAGACTCCATCCCTTAGCAGGGAGAGTCTAATGCTGGATACACACTGTGCGTTCCCGCACTCGATTTCCCACTCGATTTCCGTTGATTTATTTCCAACATGTCCGATTTGCATTTCGATGGATTATTAGGTCGATTTGCATGTAAAGTATGCCAAATCAACCTAACGATCCATTGAAATGCAAATCTGACATGTTGGAAATAAACAAATCGACGGGAATCGAGCGGGAAATAGAGTGCGGGAACGCACAGTGTGTATCCAGCATTATTCCTAAAAAGCATGTTGCTGGTTATCTACACACTGCTCGGTTCAGCTGCACCACTATGGTGGTGCCTTTTTTTTTCGCCTGAGGAAAAGAGGTATGGCCTCCTGAAACTAGTTGTCTGTGTTACATTGATTAAAGAATTGGTTACTTCCAGCACATGTCTCCTGTACCTTCTTTCAGCCACTTCTCGTCCCCCAGCCACCACTGTGGTGCAGCTGGACAGAGCCTTCCCAGCAACCTGCTTTTCAGGAAAAAGCCTGCATGCTGATAATCCCCATATGCAGTGTTCCCCAACCCTGTCCTCACGTCCCACCAACAGTGCATGTTTTGGGGAAATCCACAAAGGTAGTTAATAAGCTCTGCTGAGACACTAATTACCTCACCTGTGAATGTTTGAGGTTTCCTGCAAAACATGAACTGTTGGTGGGCCTTGAGGACAGGGTTGGTGAGCTATGCCCATATGGGCATATCAGCCACCACAGCAGGTGATACCGGCTGGTCTCCCGTTACCATCAATCACCTGAGTGTGCTCTTTTTGTGGTTTTTTTTTTTTTTCCCCTACCCCATGTTTTCTCTGCCACTTAGTGTACCATATAGAGCAGCACCAACTTCCCCCACCCAACACATCGGGCTCTATTCTGAGACAAAATTACTGCAAAATTTTACCCTTAAATTTCCCCCAGCGGTAATCTCCGCATTTTTTTCAAAATTCACAAATATTTTCCGCGTGCGGTAAAAAAAAAGTGCGGAAACAACCATTATGCTTGCGGTAAACATGTGGTAAAAAGGTTGCATGAGAAAGCGTTTTAAAAAAAAAAAATCACAGCCCTTAAGCCTCCAGACTTTATTAAAATCAATGGGATGCAGAATATATCACCTACGATATCAAAACGGTAAATAACGACAAAATGATGCGCCTTTTTTGCGGAAAATACGTACTTTTGCGGAACTTTTTCCGCATGAATCCCGCACATTTACTGCATTTGCTCCGCACTTTTTCCGCATTTGGAAAATTTTGTGAATGTGAACTTGCCGTTATTTTGGTCGGTAACTTCCCACATGTCCTTTACCGCATGCGGGAAGTGATTGAGAATAGAGCCCATCCTCTACGTATAGAAGACTAATTTTATCCAGCATGCTCCCCCTGGTCTCATTTCAGCACAGGGGTTAAGTTTACCTATCTGTCTATCCACAGGCACTGGGAGTTTTGTATTAAAAGATGAGTTTTGGGTATGCTTTTTACAGCACTACCACTCCCTCTGGCCAACAGGTGGCACGGTTGAGCAAGAAATTAACATTTATTTCAACAGACAGTCTACTGCAAAGTGAACCCAGCAACCGTGACTGCGCAATAGTGCTGAATGTAAAAAGGAAGGCCTGCAGATGCAGACAGGGGAGCAAGTGGCAGTGCTGCGCTGTGCTGATCTTTTGGCCGCCGCCATAGGCTGTAATGAGAATTACAGCTATAGCAGCGCTCAGTGACTAATTTGGGCGTCGGCGATTGCCGGAGCGCAAATTAAAAAAAAAAAAAGTAATTTGACCGCTGGCATAAATTACATGTCACCTAACTCCTTCACTGTAGAGTCTCTTAAGGCCTCTTTTCCACAAACTGTTGAGCTGTGTGCTCAGCAAGCAGTTGCCAGGCAGCAGTGAGCAGTTACCAGGCAATTGTGAGAGTTTGAGAGGCATTTCACTGCCTAGAAACAGTTCGTGGAAAAGAGGCCTAAATCAGTTGCCTGACTGTTTGACCTTGCTTTGCCCTACTAGTGTAAACAGCCTTTCTGGCAGGGGAGTAGCAGAATAGGAGGTAAGTCTAAAGGTGGGTACACACGTCAGATAAAAGTCTTTGGAAAATGAAAGATCATAGACCAATTTTACCCCCTTTCATGTAGTATGAGAGCCATACCTACACAGTCTATTCTATGGAGCTGTACTCCCCATCAGACAGAAATCTTTGCAAGATACTGCACACTAAAGCTGAGTACACACGTACGATAACGATCGTTCGAAAACGAACGATAACGACAATCGGACCGATAATCGTGCGCTCCAAATTTTCCAACGATCGTTTTTTGGGACGATAACGACCGTTATCGTTCAATCCGACCGATCCAACCCGGCGGATTTTTTCGAAAGATAATCGTTCAATCGTTGCAGTGTGTACAAAGATCGTTCGATAACGCATGTTCTTATTGCCTGTCATAACGTCACTTCCGTTTGCGCACGCATTTTTTAATCGTTCGTCGTTCAGTACTTTATACTTATATCGCTCACGTGTGTACACAATCGTTCATTACGAACGATCTTTTCAGTCTAATTTGAATATCGTGTAAACGTCACGAATCGTTCGTAACGAACGATCTTTATTGGACGTCTATACGAACCCAAAGAGGCTGTACACATGCAACAGATCAGTATCTGCAAAAGATCCATTCCTGCAAAATGCATTCATAGTCTATGACATCTGCAGATCCTATACACACCTTGTTTAATGGACATTCATCTGCAGATCAGACAATTATCTACCGATCTGAAGATCCAACCTGGTAGATCTGATCTACAGATAATTGTCAGTTAAACAAGGTGTGTATGAGATCTGCAGATATCATAGACTATGGCTATCATTCATAAAGCATTTCCGCATGCGGAAATGCTTAAAACAGCTGACTTTACCAACCACTCGGCAAAGTCAGCATTCATAAAGCCTCTTTCCGCATGGAAAAATGACACTACCGAGCAGAGTGATAAATCACCGCCTTGTGCGGTGATTATCGGTACAAATGTAGCAAAATGTTCATTCATAAAGATCACCGCAAGCGGTGTGAGGTCGGGAAGTTTCGCTCCCTCTGATGTGGCGATATCCATGTAAGTGAATGGAGACACACAGACCTCCCAGGCAGCTGCAGCAGAGCGGAATACGGAGAAATGTATCAACTCGGCAGCTTCCGTGTCTCCGCAAGCCTACCGCCAGCTTAGCTCGGGGAATCTCCGCACTGCTTCCGCACACGGATACATCTTTATGAATGCCCACCCAGAAGTCTAAAAATACACCAGCAGTGTTTTCCCGCACTAATTCTCTTTACCGACAGCCTGTTCATGAATCATAGCCTATGAATGCGTTTTGCAGGAATGGATCTTTTGCAGGAACAGATCTTTTGCAGATACTGATCTGTTGCATGTGTGCAGCATCTTGCAAAGATTTTTATCTGATGGGGAGTTCAGCTCCATAGAATAGACTTGTGTAGAGTGTGGCTCTCATACTACATGAAAGGGGGTAAAATTGGTCTGTGATCTTTCATTTTCCAAAGACTTTTATCTGATGTGTGTACCCACCTTTAGGTATCTGGAGCAGCTCTTGGCTCTGGTTGTTGTGAAATTATTTTTTAGGCATGTACTTGCAAAATAGCTTGCCTGTAGGGATCTGGATCCGATCCCTAGAGCGACCGTTCTGAACATGACTGTTATATAGACCCATTGATCAAATACTGAGTAAGTTTACTTGAAGAAAATGGGGAGGGGAATATAGGATGAAACAGAGTCAATATGATGCATTATGTTAGACCACAGGAAAGACTAAAGGCTCATACACACATCAGACTATAGTATTTGGAAAATGAAAGATCACAGACCAATCTTACCACCCTTCATGTAGTATGAGAGCCATACTCTACACAGTCTTTTCTATGGAGCTGAACTCCCCATCAGATAGAAATCTTTGCAAGATGCTGCACACACAGATGCTATACAGACACAAAAGATCAGTATCTGCAAAAGATCTGTTCCTGCCAAAAATCCATTCCTGCAAATTGCAATGATAGTCTGAGATCTGCAGATCATCATACACACATAATTTAACTGACATTCATCTGCAGATCAGACAATCATCTGCAGATCTGAAAATCCATCCTGGTGGATCTGATCTGCAGATGAATGTCAGTTAAATCATGTGTGTATGATGATCTGCAGATATCATAGACTATCATTGCAATTTGCAGGAATGGATTTTTGGCAGGAACAGATCTTTTGCAGATACTGATCTTTTGTGTCTGTACAGCATCTGTGTGTGCAGCATCTTGCAAAGATTTTTTTCTGATGTGGAGTTCAGCTCCATAGAAAAGACTGTGTAGAGTATGGCTCTCATACTACATGAAGGGTGGTAAGATTGGTCTGTGATCTTTCATTTTCTAAAGACTATAGTCTGATGTGTGTATGTGGCCTAAGGGCTCGTTCCCACTGTTGCGACGCGATTTCGGCCGCATTCCGACGCTTGTAAAAACGCATGCGGATGCGTTTCCACATGCGTTTTTACCCGCGATTTCGCATGGCAGGGTGCCATGCGAAATTAACCATGACACTGCCAGGGCTAAATAAAATTGAAAAAGGTGCGAAATCGCACGCGAAATCGCGGGTAAAAACGCATGTAACAAACGCATGCGTTTTTACTATTAAATACATTAGCGGCGATTCGCACGGATTCCCGACGCATGCGAAATCGTTGGCTCTTTTGTGCGTTTTTTTCACGCTGGAAAAAACGCACCTCAACAACGCTACAGTGGAAACAGGCCCATCCACTTGTATTACATGTGCGGATCTGCATGCGTTGGACGCATGCAGATTCGCGATAGTGGAAACGAGCCCTAAGTGTGAACGAATACTTACATGTAGGTGCCACAGCAGGGGATGCACAGTAGACAGGTGGGGAGGATAAACCCGACCCCCGCTTGGTTTAAAAAATTGCTCTCTGCAGAATTGGGCAAAACAACCCAGGGATATACCTTGCTTTTTAGAAGTGTGAAAATGGAATAAAATATTTTAAAACTTTCAAAAGAAGAGGTATTATAGGGTTGCTTGTAATCAAAATTACAAATAGCTCTTCCTGCTCACAGGAGAGAGGGGGTTAAAGTAACCATGCCCCCACCTATAACTGATGCATTCCACTTGAGTTCCACGTCACTTCCATACTTTCGGGTTCAAGGAGGAAGCATGGGAGTGACGTGCAATGCGAGTGGAAAGCATCTGCCATAGACAATGGGCTCTATTCACAAAACCATGTGCGGTAACCCTTTTTTGGGTGAAAAATGACCTCCAGTGAGAATTCACTAAAAATAGTGAAAATAGTGAGTATTCACAAAAAATGTACCAAGTGTGATAAATGTTTGATAAAAGTGCGGTAAAACAGGTGATAAAACTGTCAGTAATATGTACGGAAATAAAGTTTTTTTTGACCACTGTAGGGCAGCCCAAATACTTGCAACCCATTACACAGAGACGGCCCAGGAAAGCCTGTCACATTGGAAGTCGGACCTCAACTCTTGCACAGGACAGAAGGAAAACATATAGAAATGCACCCTGTATGTATATAATTTAGCCTGTCTAATTCCCCCTCATCTGTGAATAATCACAACTGTAATTTTAGTTCTCAGCTGTGCCAGCTGGCTGCCTCAGCAGAGCAGCTAATGTGTAAACACAGGATGTTAACCCTATGTCTGCTTCCATGAAAGCAGGAAGTACATACACTGGAGATTTTTTTTGCTGGATTTGTATCAGCTGTAACAAAGAAAAGATTTTCTTTAAAGGTAATTATGGTGTTGCTTATCTTTTAGAGCAGAGAAGAATTTCCACCTCGGCATCTATTAAATCATATAAAAGACTGTACGAGGTCTGAAAGTGCGCCTTGAGATTAGACACACTCGACTTTTCTGCCTTCTATGTAAAATTAACATAAACTCGAGCAAACAAAGCTCAAAAGGCTCCATCCTGAAGGCCAAAAGCAGAGAAGTGATAATTATCACTTACCATTTGTAAGTGATAAATAAAATCCTTAACACCAACTTTTCAATTGAGAATCTCAAATTGGAGATACATTTTGAGGTAATTACCACACTCTTACCTCACTTTTACCGCATGAGGTAAAAAATAAATGGCGAATTTCAAATTGGAGATATTTTGGTCGGTGTTTATCACTACCTAATTTAACTCATGCGGTAACTCATTGAGAATAGAGCCCATTGGCATGGGTAAGTTAACCCCCCTCTCCAGCGGGGCAGGAAGTGCTACTCGTAATTTTGATTATGAGCAACCCTAGCTCAGGTAAATATGAACTTACCTTAAGAGGAGTTCATATTTACCTCCCCTTTTTAAAACCCTTTAGCAGCTAATTTATTTTGAGGCTTGCAAGTGCTCCAGACCAATTTATTTTAGCCCATCATTTGTTACATTTCCTTGCATCTAAGTAGTACTGCTTTAATGTTTATTTATGTCCACTTGTCACTAGGTGGCAGTGTGAGACAATAACAGAGGACTTCTGCTTTCAGTTTCTATACTTTCTGCTAGCAGAGAGACATCAAAGCATTCCAAGAATTTACAGCTCAATGATTTCTGCCATCTGAGGTCAAAAGCAGTGCTCTTATCTCAGAAAACTTAAAGGGGTTAAAGTGTACATGAGGTGAACTAAAAAAAAAAATTGTCTAAGGCTAGGTGCACACATAGCAGAAATGCTAGGATTGTGGAAAACTCTGCTGTTTTGCCGCTAATGGAAGTCTATGAGCCGCAGGAAAAAAGCATATTAAAAAACGGTACTTATCCGTTAGCCGGGCGCATTCGGCAGGTGGCGACAAAACTCCACCAGAGTTACATCTTTCCCTACTATCCATGTCGGCCTGGAGAGGGAATAGTAATTAGCGCCACCTGCTGGATGCGCCCGGCTAACGGATAAGTACCTAAAAAACCACATATGCGATTTATATGCGTGCGTTTTGAAATGCAGGTTTTGTTGCATAATTTTCAAAAATGCACATAATGAAAGTCAATGGGAATGCAATGGTATGTGTTTTCATGCGTTTTTATATGCGTTTTTCCACCATAAAATTGTTTTGTGATGTATTTGTATGTAATTTGCATAAATGGAAATATAAAAACGCATATCCGTTTTGTATATGCGAACCACAAAGCATTAAAACGTATGCAAAATGCATCTGCAGTAAAAAAAAAAAAAATTAAATGCACCAAAAACAGAAAACGCACACAACATAAAATGAAAACATGACATACAATGCAGCCTTTTATGTTATGTGTGCACCCATCCTAAGGAAAGTTAAGCCTTGGGATACTCCTCCTGGTCCCTATCATTGCTGTGGGCGGACCCTTAAAACATATCCAACAAGAGCTTGCTGCTGCGCTGGAGGGGTTTTACTTGGCCATGCTCAGTACAGCTGCGCTCACGTAAGAAGGGGAGCATGGTAGCGATCTTAAGGCCTCTTTTCCACGAACTGTTGAGCTGTGAGTTCAGCAAGCAGTTACCAGGCAGCAACAAGCAGTTACTATCCAGGTGTGAGAGTTTGAGAGGCATTTCACTGCCTATGAACAGTTCGTGGAGAAGAGGCATTAAAAGGGTAGTGTCCTGACCCACTTACATCATAATCGGTACTTATCCGTTAGCCGGGCGCATCCGGCAGGTGGCGACAAAACCAGAGTTACATCTTTCCCTACTATCCATGTCGGCCTGGAGGGGGAATAGTAATTAGCGCCACCTGCCGAATGCGCCCGGCTAACGGATAAGTACCTCATAATCATTAAGACCATAATTAGCTATGCACAAAGTTTGTTGTATAGCACGTAAACAATTTTTGCATAGTTAATTTTTTTTTTTATTACATGCCTTGCCGAGTTTGCCATTCAGTTGAACAATGTAGCACATGACATTCACACAGGAAGATAGCATTGCAGTTTGTTAAATGTCCTAATAACAACACCAACCCCTTCCCCAACACACCGATCTTATCATCACCAAAGGGAGGAGCTGGGTGGGAACTTTGGCCAGTCTTTTCCTATGGACAGAGCTGACTCTGTCCACATAAAGGAGTAGGAGGAGGCAGAAGATGGCCCTGTGCAGAGTGAGGCTGGGTACACACATAGCAGAAACTCTAGCGTTGCGTAAAAACTCTGCATTTTGTGCAGTAAGGGCCCGTTCACACTTATAATTGCAGAACGCCGGCGATTACCGCTGGCGTTTTTCGGGAGTGATTTTCCTGCGATTAGCGCAGAAAAATCACTGGACACAGTGGCGGTTTTGGAGCGATCGCAATTCGCTAATCATGATTGCTAATCGTCGCCAGCAAGCACGGCTGCGGTTATCGCTAACCGCAACAGTGGCAGTGTTCGTTTTTGCAGAACCGCTAGCGGCTTGCCGTGAGCGGGAATCGCACGATTCCCGCTCAGGTGAGAACAGGCCCTTATGCAAGTCACTGGAATGAAAAAAAAATGCAGAGACCTGCGATTTACAGTATGCATTCCGATAAATGCTGGTTTTGTTGCATAAAATGCAGGAAGTCTGCCAAAACGCACATAATGAAAGGCAATGGGAACGCAATGGATTGTGGTTTGTATGTGTTTTTGATGTGTATCTTTACACGGTTTATAAGATTTCTGAAGTATTTCCGCTTCCTGTTGTCTTCCTATTGATTTGCATAAATTTATGAAAACGCATCCAAAACACATGAAAACCGCCGCAAAAATAAACCTTAATGACATTAACAAACCATGACATTAACCGCTAATTTTGACACTGCCATATATGAACCCAGCCGAAAAAACCTTCCCCTCTGCTGGCAGCTCTAGACTCTGGGTACAGATCTCTTTATACTCTTGCCTCTTTTTCACGGACTGTTGATAGGCAGTGAAATGCCTCTCAAACTCTCACAGCTGCTCACTGCTGCCTGGTAACTGCTTGCTGAGCACACAGCTCAACAGTCTGTGGAAAAGAGGCCTCAAGCACAGACTGCTGAATGATAAAAAGTTTGAGGCCTCCTTTCCACGGACCGCTGATAGGCAGAGAAATGCCTCTCAAACTCTCTCAACTGCTCACTGCTGCCTAGTAACTGCTTGTTGCTGCATGATAACTGCTTACTTCTGCCTGGTAACTGCTTGCTGAGCACACAGCTCAACAGTTGGTGGAAAGGAGGCCTTAATTGGACCAATCAATATCAACAGCAAGTTAATTTAATTGATCTGTTTCCAAGCTGCAAACAATTTGCATGCAAGCCAGAGATGTTTTCATCTCATTGCCCGTCTTTATTCAATAACTTGTTTATGAATGCGTAATTGACTACATGGAGTAGAAAGCTATTTTCTAAACACCTGGTTAGGCTTTTTTTTATTTGTGGTTTACAACTCTGTGGGATGGTGGTTTTTATCTCAGCAGTTAGGCTTCTTTTTCACGGATAGTTGATAGGCAGCAAAATGCCTCTCAAACTATCACAACTGCTCACTGCTGCCTGGTAATTGCTTGTTGCTGGCTCGTAATTGCTTGTTGCTGCCTGGTAACTGCTTGCTGAGCACACAGACCAACAGTCTGTGGGAAAAGAGGCCTTAATCTCAAGGTAAGAAAAACATTTATAACATTTGCACAAAATCATGGTCTTTCACTGAGCAATTCTGATGCATCTGGCAGATTGGTTAATCCTCTGTACGTGATTAGTATTTATTTTACCAGTTCTGTGAGATATTCTGTTACAAACTGTTGTAGTGTCACACAAGGTGGAGACCTTTGACTCTCCCCTTAGGCACAATTATACTTATAACCGGAATCCCCATAGACAAAATGCGGTGCTAGTCTACTTTAGGGGACCCAGCAGGAAACCTCATAGGGATATTCAGCTATTGTAATTGGGTGGACAGAGTACATTTGAAATCGGCGCTGGTAGACTTGGGCGCAGGATACAGCGGTATATAGCTGATTTTGCTTCTGCACAAGTCCGGGCCGATTTAATTACTATTCCCCCTCCAGGCCGCCATGGATAGTGGGGGAATGAAGTAATTAGGCTTCCAATGATTGCTGGAGGCCGAATTATTATGTTTTTAAGCAACCTTGGCTCCGTCTTCTGATGGAGCCGAAGTTACTCACTGAGCGCTTCAATAGGAGTGATTCCTATTGAAGTCTATGGAGGCGCCGGCTGTGCCCAAATCTAGCAGCGCTGAAAAGCACTGCTCCGGGGTGGACATCACCCTCTCAAACTGCTAGGTTTTCAATACATGGTTGTAAACTGCACCCACAGTATTCTGCCAATCACAATGCTTACACAATCGCTACATGATAGCCGCTGCGCAGCGGCATCCCCCCACCCACTCCGATCGCATTCGGCGATCAGAGTAAGCAGGAAATCCCGTTCAGAACCGGATTTCCTGTTGGGCTTCCCCGGTTGCCATGGTGACGGGGCGGGATGACGTCACCGACGTCGTGACGTCAGGGGGAGTCCCGATCCACCCCTCAGCGCTGCCTGGCACTGATTGGCCAGGCTGCGCAAGCGGTCTGGGGGGGCTGCGCGGCGGATCGGCGGCGATCGGAAGTTACACGCAGCTAGCAAAGTGCTAGCTGCGTGTAACAAAAAAAGAAAAATTATGCAAACCGGCCCACTAGGGCCTGAGAAATCCTCCTGCGCGATATACCCCGAGCTCAGCTTGGGATTATTGCCCAGAAGGTTAAAGAAGGTGTGAATGAGATCTACAGATATCATAGACTATGGATGCATTTTGCAGGAACTGTTCTTTTGCTGATACTGATCTGTTGCATGTGTTCAGCATCTTTGCGTACATCAACTTGCAAAGATTTTTATCTGATGGGGGGGGGGGGGGAGTTCAGCTCAATAGAATAGATTGTGTAGAGTATGCTCTCATACTACATGGAAGGGGGTAAAATTGGTCTGTGATTTTGCCTTTTCTAAAGACTTTTATCTCAAGTGTGTATGTAGCATTATAGTGCTGGAAAGTAGGGATGGTCAATGAGATGCAAATTTTGAGTTCATGCAGCAGTATGCAAATTTTGTATGCAAATATATGCATGGACCAATCAAATTTTACCACAGCAGGATTTTATTGGTTCACAAAGTTTGCATAATACTGCATCAATTCAAAATTATTTGCGTCTCATTGAGCATTCCTACTGGAGAGGGAGTGATTGGACAACTGTTCCCTATGAGGTTTCCTTAACTACACTAGCACCCAAATGGCCTTTTGTCTATGGGGATTCTCATTGGGTCTCCTAAAGTAGATCAGTGCCCTCCCCTAAGGTGTGTTTTGTGTAGTGCAGCTATGGCTGGGAACTGTTGCATTGTCAGTGCTAATCAGAGCAAGCAGCTAGCGCTAACAGGTGGCATCCATGCAGGTAAGGGTTGGCTTCATTTCTTTGGGTGCTGCAGGTCTTTGTCACACACATCCACTCAAATATACACCAAATATGACTGCTGGTGTGCTTTGTGTCCTATAAAGTGAGGCTGTGTATTTTTTGTTGTATACATTTCTCTAATGCGATGTGAGCACACAAAGGGCTATATCAATGTATGTAAGTCTGAATCAATTAGTTGTTCAATACTTTGCAGCAGAGAATTCAAGGCTGTGTCACTTAAATGAGTCACTATTGCTGGCAGTTCCATTAAAGTGTATTGAAGTGTAGTTGCTGGCAGCATATCGTGCATGTGACCGAAGCAGAAATAACTTTTTAAATCTCCATACTAGATGTTGCAAGTAGTAGGACCAGCGTTTAACCATAGCTCCACCCTAAATTCATCATTTAGGTCAGAATGACAGTGATGCTAGTATGTGATTCTTAGAAGGAAAAAATGTAATGTTTGATACATTTTTATTTATTTTTAAGTTGATGTGTTATGTATTACATTCTTTACATATATGAAAAACCTTATTTAAAAAAATCAACATTAAACACAGGACATACCTATGACACTTGTTTTGAGCGTTGAAATATACTGGACTTTATAAAGAAAATTAGGTACTTAGCCGTTAGCCGGGCGCATCCTCTAGGTGGCGACAAAACTCCACCAGAGTTACATCTTTCCCTACTATCCATGTCGGCCTGGAGGGGGAATAGTAATTAGCGCCACCTGCCGGATACGCCCGGCTAACGGATAAGTACCGAAAATTAAGCCTACCTGCTGATATTATTTAAGGGTATCTTTATACTGTATCCATTGTTTTTCATTGTGATGGACCATATGATCGCAATGCTATGTCAATAGTACATTCACATTGGTGGTGTTCCTGTATGCGCAGCATGCTGTGTGTTTACCAAACAATGGGCTCTGTTCACAAATTTACTGATCACCTTACTAAGTTACAATTCACTCCGCACAGAAAATCAGTTCCTGACTAGTGAGGTTATTACCTCAGGAAATGTCAATTCACAAACATTTCTGCATTTAATTTACCGGCCAAAAGTGTTTGGTTCTCCACCCACCCCACTCTGATGCAATGGGCTATTGGGTGGGTCTTTCACTCTATCAAATCAGAGGAAGCTGACAATTCTGTGGGCATCCCTTTAAATGTTCATATTTGTATTGTAGCACACAGAAGAGCTCCCCCTGGTAGCTGCAGCACATCCTAAAGGGAAGACATGCTGCATTGGACAGAAAACCTCCGAGTCACACACAGCTCCCTGCCTGCCTGCTGTCCTGCTAGAAGGCTGGTAAGTGACACTTACTAAGCAGGGCTTAGGGCTGGTGCACACCAAGAGCGGTTCTGAGTGTTTATAAGAACCACTTGCGCTTGGCTAATGTACTTCAAAGGGATGGTGCACACCAGAGTGATTCAGGTTTTTTTTTTTTCCCATGCCTAGAATTGCCTAAAAAAAAAACGCTTCTAACAGCACTAAGCGCTTTTAGGGCCCATTCACACTAGAAAACGCTAATGCGAAACGCTGAGCGTTTTTCTGGGGTTTTTCCTAGCGATTTTTCACTGTATGGAGACAGTTTTCCAGCGATTAGCATTTTGCGATTTCCAGTTCAATTCAAATACTTTTATTGAATCGCTAGTCGCTTCAGAATCGTTCAGAAAACGCTGCATGCAACGCGTTTGCGTTTCAGCAACGCTTAGATGAGAACACTTCCATACACTTTCATTGTGCACATGTTTTTCAAATTGCTAGCGATTTTCAGCAAAGCTGAAATCGCTCTGAAAACGCACAAGTGTGAATGGGCCCTTAGGTGTGCACTGGCATTTAGTGAATTGAGGTCTGTTTGATCAGTAAATTACCGAACTTCTGCCTCATGCGGGAAAACCTAAGTGAATATGGAAAAAAAAGTGTAAGATACCGCATGCGGTATTTTACCATCTGAACTGCCTATTGTGAATAGATCCCAATGTGCGCAGTTGCAGTAAAGCATACTTCTTTATATTGTATGCTTCCCATTGGACTTGTACAGTGCAGTGTGACTTTTCATCTCTGTTGCAATCCTTACATAACACAACATGCATGAAAAGACCCTGAGGCCTGGAACCCACTAGAGTGTTTTTTAAGTGTTCAGGGATCACTTAAAATCACTAGCGATTTCCCTAAACGCTCTGCCAATGAAAATTTAATACATTTTCACAGTAGCGATTGCAATTAGCAAAATCGCAATCGCAGGACATGAAGCATTTTGGAAGTTTTTGCGCTTCAATATAAAGTATTGAAGCACTGGCAAATTGCTCATGAAATGCAGAACAGAGTAATTTGTGTGTGATTTTAAGACCTCTTTTCCACAAACTGTTTCTAGGCCGTGAAATGCCTCTCAAACTCTCACTGCTGCCTGGTAACTGCTGCCTGGTAACTGCTGCCTGAGCACACAGCTCAACAGTTCATGGAAAAGAGGCCTAAATTACTGCAAACTGCTAAAAAATTGAAATGATCAATCAGAATTAAAATCACAATTGATGGGGGGAAAAAAAGCTTAAAGGGGCACTATGGCGAAAAATTGTAAAATTTGAAATATGTGCAAACATATAAGTACTTTTTTTCCAGAGTAAAATGAGCCATAAATTACTTTTCTCCTATGTTGCTGTCACTTACAGTAGGTAGTAGAAATCTGACAGAAGCGACAAGTCTTGGACTAGTCCACTTTTTTTTTTTTTTCCTCCCCTGACGTCATATTAAAGGAATATCGATGAGATGCAAATTTCTCGGTATGTTGTTCATCCCTAGTCATATTCTCTAACACTGATAGGCCCCCTGCTTCTCTCTGCACCATAGTGTAATACATGCTACTTGGCAGACATTAAAATAATTTGCATTGTACTGTGTGTGGCTGCATACATGTGAATTTGGCGCTGGTACACTTGGGCGCAGGATCCAGCTGTTATATGGCTGGTCCTGCTTCTGCACAAGTCCGGGGTATTTTAATTACTATTCCCCCTCCAGGCCGCCATGGATAGTGGGGGAATGAAATAATTCGGCTTCCAGTGATTGCTGAAGGCCGAATTATTGTGTTTTTTAAGCAACTTCGGCTCCGTCTTCTGACGGAGCCGAACTTCCTCACTGAGCGCCGCTATAGACTGATTCCCATTACAGTCTATGGCGGCGCTGGCTGCGCCCAAAGGTAGCAGCGCTGAAAAGCACTGCTCCGCTAATGTCTATATGCTGCTTCAGTCAAGCTCCTCTGCCCATGATACATATGAAATGGCTAATAGCAGAGTTGATCCAGCATTAGGCAAACTTTATATGAGAATGTATGCAGGTTAAAAATGGACTAATTAAATCCCACCTTGGTGTGATTCGATGGGTCCATTTTTAACGCATCAATTTGCATTCAAAATCTGCAAAACCTTGCACCAAGGGGCAGTCGATGTTTTTGACTGCCCCTAGTTTAAAGTGAAGGCGTTCTGGGACAGACACACTTCCCACTGGAAATGGTGAACAGGATGAAGAGTATAGCCTCTTTTTCCACGGGCAGTTGATGGGCAGTGAAATGCCTCTCAAACTCTCACAACTGCTCACTGCTGCCTGGAAACTGCTGAGTACACAGTCCAACTGCCTGTGGAAAAGAGGCCTTAGGGCCTATTTCCACTACACGCAGATTGGATGCAGAAAATCTGACTCCAATGCCTACGGGCCTGTTTCCACTAAATACGATTTTTCTGATACAGATTTTCCCTTAGGCATGTATTAGAGTAAATTTTTCTGCCAACAACAAAATTCATAGTGGGGGTTGTGTTGCATCCCCTGACAGAGCAATGCGATACGATGGCATGGAAAAGCGACGCCGCATTTTATCCGCGTGTTGCATACAGTCAGTGAAAAGTATGCTTCACTCGGGCATTATGCAGTAAATGCCCTGCCTGCAGTGCACTGGAATACTGCACTGTCAGACTGCACTGCAACATCGGCGCTGTGAACTTTGCATTGCAGTATGACGCTCTGCGTTACAACGCAACCAATTAGACGCACCACAAAGCTCCACTGTGAAGTGTTTTGATAGTGATTTTCAACTTGTAAATTGTTAGCACTTAAAGAGCACCCAAGGTGGGTTTGTGAATGCTTCCTCCAATCGGCTTAGAGGGAAGGGACGCGGGGGGGGGGGGGGGGGGGGGGAGCCGCGATATAGAGGAGGCGGGGGAGCAGCGCTGACTGACACTCGGAGGTAAATAACAGACTAGTGACAATCTGCGAGTCGCTAGCCTGGTATTTATTTTATTTTTTTGTGGGGGACACTGTAAGGGCACAGAATCTGCTCATTGTATGCAGAATGTGTGTCAGTGTCCTAATAGGATTTCACAAACCCACCTCGGGTTCTCTTTAAAAATTTGCTATGGCAATGAAAAGCAATTGTAGTGTTCACACTGAAGCAATCGCTAGCAATTAGACATTTGCTGAAATTGCAAATGGTGCATGCAGCTGCTTTCCCCGATTTTTTTTTTTTTTTTTTTTTTTTTTTTTTTTTTTTTTTTTGCAGTGATTGTGTTTTTAAATGTTTATCACGAAGTGGAACCGCTCCAAAATTGCTTTCATGTACAGTGGATAGTGAATTTTGCTAGCGTTTTAGCAATTTTCAGTGTGAAAGGGACTGGTTCACACAGGCTTTTGCTGGATTTCTGCTCAACATCCCATTTGAACACCGTTGTTTCTGCTCACAAATGCCAGCTTTAAAGTTGATGCTTCTAGGGCTCGTTCACACTGAGCGTTTCCGGTGTGGTGGTTTTTTTTTTTGTGCTGCCGATTTTCGAGATCACCCTAAAAGCACTTGTGCAATGTTTTCCTATGAGAGTTCACATGTAAGCATTTTGATTTCTTTGAAATCGCAAATGTGCTACATATACCACTTTCTGAGGGCTTTGGCTCAATGGAAGGTATAGGGAAATCGCAAAGCGCTTCAAAAAGCTCATTGTAGAGCTATTTCCCGAGCGCTTTTATGAATAAACTAGTTGACCCAAGCCCGTATAAAAATGGGCTCTAGGTCTATCTTTTACCAGTGCAGATGTGCACGCACCCGTCAGCCTGCGCACACGCCACCCCGGCTCCCTGGCCCCGCTCTGACAACAGCTGTGTGGGTCAGTGTTGCGCACATGTGCAGTAGCAAAAAGCATGGACCCAGCTACGCAGAGACAGCACACGCAGGGACATGGGTTTTATTATAGAGGATACACTGTATTTACAGTATTCCTTTCCGGGTCAAAGAGTTGCCAAGCAACTGGTATTGCTTAAAAGGAAATGAATATGGCAGCCTCCGTGTACCTCTATCTTCAGTTCCCCTTTAAAAGCGCTGGGGGAAATCGATATACAAAGCGATTTTTCAAATGTTTTGCGATCTGTCTATACCTTCCATTGAGACAAATCGCCCCAAAAGTGGTACAGGCAGTGCTTTGGTGAGTGGATCGGAATCCAACCGCTCAGATGTGAACACTCTGATAGGGAATCATTAGCTAAGCGCTTTTAGGGCAATTTTGAAAATCGCCGGCGCTTAAGAAGGAAAAAAAAAAAAACGCCCTAGGTGTGAACAAACCCTTCCAGCTAAACTGGCTGCCCCCCACTATATAAGCACTTTTTTAATTTGAGGAGTTCTTGCTAATGAATTTTATGAAAATCACCCATAGCATTGCATTAGCAAGAGCTTTGATTTTTTTTTTTTATTTCAAATCACTAGGACTGTGTGAACCATCCCTAACCTGTAACAACTAGTAGACCCAGCCTGTTTGAAAATGGGCTCTAGGTTTACGACTGCCGCCAATACGTACGCAACCACCGCGCGCCCGATGCAGGAACTCGTCCAGCTCCTTTTTCCCAGCTGTCCGTTACTGCGCACATGTGCAGGGACAAAACTGCTGGACGCAGCGACAGTTAGCTTTTATTAGATAGGATACTTCACAAGTCATTTTGAAATTTAATGTCACTGAGAATTACCTTTCCATTGCAGTTTTCCTTCTCCCATGCATGTCTGAAAGAGAAACTGTAACTATGAATTGAACTTCATCCCAATCAGTAGCTGATACCCCCCCCCCCCCCCCCTTTCCCATGAGAAATCTTTACCTTTTCACAAACGCATCAACAGTGGTCCTTGTATGGCTGATTTTGTGGTAAAACTCCTCCCACAGTGTGATGTCAGGACCATGGTCCTGACCGTTTCCTGTCTGTGAACCTTTTTGCGTTGTGGGAAATAACAGCTGTTTCCAACTGCCAAAAAAGCAAGCAGCATCTCCTTCCCCAGACATCTGCCAGCAGGGCCGGATTTCTGGCAAGGCCACATAGGCCATGGCCTAGGGCACCAGAAATTTAGGGGTGGCTGAGTGAGGGGCAGTGAAGCTGTTCTGTTCAGCCATCCCTATCTACAAAGACAGCTTTAACCTTTGAACTCTGTCCTGTACTTGTCTCGTCCCTGCAAGACCTGTAAGCTCTATCCTGCAGTTATACATCGGCCTAACTCTCATGGTGACACAGTGGGTGCATCATTAATGAGATGGCAAACATAACATAAAAGTTCTTAAGGAAAACATAATTTATAATTTATATGCGTATTACTAAAATAGTTATTGTCTGTGGCATCCAATGATGGAAAGTAAGGAGAATTCTCATTGGGGCATGCAGAGATAACAACCATACAGACGGTATAGTTGGCCTTGGGCGGTAAAAAGTACAAATCCGGCCCTGTCTGCCAGCAGTTAAAATTTCACCATGTGATAAATGTCAGAATGTAAAACGGGGAGAGGAAAGATTTTACAATGGGTAAACACTAACTAAATCATGTTATATATAATTGTAAAAAACATGGAGCACTTTTTTTATTACATTTTCACTGGAGTTCCTCTTTTTAAAGCACCTAAATGCTCAACAGGAATATTTCCACTCTTAAGTACTCCATGTAAAATACCCCCGCACCAAACTTCCCCCCCCCCCCCCCCATGTTCACACCCTTTCCCTTGCCTCTCCTTGGTGCTCTTCACGGCCTTGGGGTCCATCTCACAGGGGTCCTATAACAAGTTTGCCCATCATGATCTACATACCTACAAAAAGTGTAGCCACACAAACGCCTGATTTGAAGTATAGTCCCCTGTATCGGAGGAAGGAAAGGTTAGTAGTTTGGGTGGTTGGGTTGTGGTTGCAGGGGCCGGTTCCCTGCTAGTAACACCTCTTCCCCCCAATATTAATGGTGTTGGCAGGAAGGCTGAGCTTTGCACATATAATACGACAAATACGTCCGGGTTAACTTTTGTGCCCCCACCCCTCCCTCCCATTTCATCAAATGAAAGAGTGCTTGGGTTAGTTGGAGGATCTCAGTCCAAAGGGCTATGGAAACCTGCCATTCAATATACTGCTGAGACCGAGGCAGGTTGTCTTATATCAGCAGGTCACGGTACCATTGTCAGGTAGCTGTATGGTTCCCCAGATGCCAGAATTAAGCAGCTGGGTTCCCCACATACCAGAATTTAATTACTTCTCTGCCTCCTGGATACATAAATTAAAAAGCTATGCCCCCCTATAAACAAGATTTAAAGGGAGGTGAGAGACGCATGGAGGCTGCCATATTTATTTCATGTTAAACAATGTACACTGTCTCTGGATATTTCCTGTCAGTAATGTCCTGAGTCACAACAGGGAAACAAGCATGCAGCTCATCCTGTCAGATTTTTGTCAGTAATATCTGATATGCATGCTTGTTCCAGGTCTATGGCTAAAAGTATTAGAGGCAGAGGATCAGCAGCACAGCCAGGCACTGTGAATTGTTTAAAGAGACACTGAAGCGAAAAAAAAACTATATTATGATTTGTATGTGTAGTACAGCTAAGAAATAAAACATTAAGATCAGATACGTCAGTCTAATTGTTTCCAGTACAGGAAGAGTTAAGAAACTCCAGTTATCTCTATACAAAAAAAAACCATTATCTCTACGACTTTCAAAGTCGTGGAGAGGGCTGTTATCTGACTTCTATTATCTCAACTGTTAACGATTTACTTTTCCTCTGGCAGAGGAGAGGTCATTAGTTCAGACTGCTCTGAAAGAATCATTTTGAATGCTGAGTGTTGTGTAATCTGCACATATTAGAGAATGATGCAATGTTAGAAAAAACACTATATACCTGAAAATAAAAATATGAGAATATTTTCTTTGCTGCTAATCTTCTAGTAATTATTCATAGTACACAACCAATTCAATATATCATAATTTTTTTCGCTTCAGTGTCTCTTTAAAAAGAGATAAATATCAGCCTTCATATAACTCTAACATCGGGTTCTTTGAGGCTCTGATCAGTAATGCACCATTTACCTACTTTTTATCAACAAGAGGAATGTCAACCGTAGTGCATACAGTATAAGTTGTTACAGCATAGAGTGATCTCTACTTAACGTTTCTGAATCTTTCCCTACTTATTTTACAGGGTTAGGCAACATGCACACACTAGTGAAGTCCAACTCTGCAGAGAATCTAGCATGTGTACAGTGACCTCTACACACCTATGCCTTCAAAGGGAACCTGAACTGGGGCAGGGTATATATATATATATATATATAATATATATATATATATATATATATATATATATATATATATATATATATATATATATATATATATATATATATATATATATATATATATATATATATATATATATATATATATATATATATATATATATATATATATATATATATATATATATATATATATATATATATATATATATATATATATATATATATATATATATATATATATATATATATATATATTTTGCATTATTTCCTTTTTAAAGGCTCATACACACGCCATATTGTTACAAATGATGAGTCCGTCAGACCCTCCCGCGAGGCGGTTGTTCTGCCGACAGTAGTACGTGAGTACAGGCTGTCGGCAGACTGATAAGACAGTATTATCAGTCTGCTGACAGCCTGTACTACTGTCGGCAGAACGACCGCCCCATGGGAGGGTCTGACGAACCCTTAGCTTGTAACAATATGGCGTGTGTATGCGCTTTTAAACAATACCAGTTGCCTGGCATCCTGCAGAGATGTTTGAATCACACCTGAAACCATGCAGCTAATCCAGTCTGACTTCAGTCAGAAACATTTGACTTGCATGCTTGTTCAGGGTCTATGGCTAAAAGTATTAAAGGCAGAACAGCTAAGCAAGTGGTATTGTTTAAAATTAAGGTCAGCCTCCATATTTTTCACCTCTGGTTATTTGGAGCTTTGTGCATGCAAATAAGAATTAAGTGGTTATTATGTGCCTCCAGATAAAAGAATTAAGTAGCCTTGTTTCTCCCGGTGGAATAATTGCGTAGCCAGGTGCCTCAAGATATCTCTAGACTCAATTCAAAATACAGTGGTTGAGTCAGTCTGATGACAAGAAAGAATGTTGAAAACAACTGGTAACTTGAAAAGAAAATATATTTCTTAAAAGGTGCCAATTACAAAAATTACTCCTACTGGATTCTCAATACAATGACACTATATTTTCTGCTAATTTGGCAAGTTTCCTCCCTACAGCATAAAGCACATGGTTGCATGTTGAGTGCTGTAGATAGCGCATGGACCAGATCTAAATAGGGAACCAAGTAGGAGTGAACTGGCCAAGTACAAAAGATAACAAAATTAAAATACAGCGCTCCCACTAATTGATATAAAACTATGATCTGAATCACCAATCTATTATCGTCCACTAGGTGTCAGTATATCACTTGTAGGCTATAATGCACACTACAACATACATGAATCCTTCAACAAATACTTTAAGAAGTGATAATATAATCCGCAGGCTAAAAATCAATTCTGTTTCAATCGTTCATGAGGCTTGCGCTTCTGTTCAGAAATGAGTAAATTTCCACAAAAGTTCAACATAGGTTATTCAGCAGCGCTTCCTTATATTATTCCTCCACCAGATATCAGTCACCCATCAGGAGTGCGACTCACCTATTTTATATGCTCCGATCACAGTAGCATATACGCTTGTGGGGCATTAAATAGGTTCCCCTCACCTTCCACGACACATCTCAGACCAAATAAGCAGGGAAAACAGCGATATTTCAGACTCTGAGCTCATAGAGCATTCCTCTCACACCTTAAAACATGAAGCAAAAGCTCCTCATTGCGCAGTATAGTTAAAAGTTAAAAACACTTTATTTAAAATTGCACTCACGTGGTATTTGCAGTGTATATCAGCTTTTGGAATTGTTACAGCGGGTTCCACCCCGCGCGGTCTCCCGGGCTGACCGCCGCGTTTATTCCCCCTTGCTGTACGGTATCACCAGCTGCACTGCCCTTGTTCCGGCGTGTCCACGGTGTCGGCAAGACTCCTCCCTACCAGTTTCGTCATAAAGTATGACTCATTCAGGGGATGGAGTTTGCCGATCCAGTGTAGTTTTTAAAGATTAGCTCCGCCCCCCAGGTTTTCCCCCACACGCCGCCTAAGTCCCCATTCAAGGAAGCGGCCATATTGGAGCCCAGGAGGCTGCGCAGTTACATTCAATGTTCTTAACATCCAATCTTATCATCACTGTTATTTTCTTTTAACATATCAGCCTATCCAGACCCTAGTTGCGGATACAGCACCCTATTACTCCTGAATAAGATTATTTTTAATTTAATATTTAGCAACACCCCCACCACTTAGCAACCCAACCACTATTAGTCAAGCTATGTTAAAGGTATATGCCCCCACACAAGCAGATATAAATCTATGCGTTAGGTACTGCAAAAAGCATCCCAGGTCTGGTTTACACATCCCTTCATGCAGGCAAGTGCATATTAAAAATACATATAAAACAGTGCCAGCAAGCATACGTATATATTTAACACAGATTGCAGCATCTTGCTGCAACAATCGGTTATTCCCACACAAGTTAGCCATTATCTATGAAACAGTTTGGGCTCTATTCATAAAGTTTTTGCGAGAAAACTCCTGGAGGGAAAATACCGCAGCGGTATTTTACACTTCTAGGTGGTCATTCAAAGAAATCTTGAAAGCTGCGATGCAAGAGCGGAGATCTCCCGCTGAAAGCTGGCGGTAAGCTGTCGGAAGGCATGCGGAAACACTTCAGCCGGCAGAGTCCCTCCGTGCACTGCTCTCTCTGGGAGGTCTGTCCCATTCACTTGTATGTAATCCGCAAAATCAGAGGAAGCGGTATTTCCCGTCCACATACCGCTTCCTCTAATCTTTATGAATGGACATTTTGTTACTTTTTTCTAGATAAATCTAGAAAAACACTGGAGAAGGCGGAAATTTCTCGCTCTGCTGGGGGATTGTAGATTTTCATGCGGGAACAGCTTTTATGAATGCCCACTTTGCTAAATGGACGGGAAAATCCGCTGTTTTGAGCGGAAAACTTGCGGTAAGGTTTTATGAATAGAGCCCATAATGTCCACCTCTATATTCATACCTTTCGGGGACATTGTCTCCATTTTAAGTCTTTTGGAAACTAAGATCCTCCAGTTTGATAACTTGCTGCTTTTTTGTTGTCAGAGGCGAGCCCCAGCTTAATCAAGATAACCCCCCCCCCCCCCCTTTCCCAAACTAATAGTGTCACCAAACTACTGGTTACAGTTTTTTGAGTATTGTGTGTGTGTGTGTCTTATATATAAGAGCAATCCAGACTTTCTTTGGGCAGCGTGGCCGAGCATCGTCAAGAACACCACACGGTGTTCGGCTGTGCTCGACCTGAACCCGAGCAGGCTATTATTTTTCTCTGTAAAATGCCTACAAAATGAAAGTGTGTGTGTGTGTGTGTTGTAGGCATTTTACGGAGCAAAAAATAGACCTTATGGCCTGCTCGGGTTCAGGTCGAGCACAGCCGAACACCGTATGGTGTTCTTAACGATGCTCGGCCACGCTGCTTGAACTCCCCCCTACTTTGATTGGCTGAGCGTGCAGCTGAACTTTGCCGAGCATTCACCCGAAAGTGCGGCTTGCGCTGCGATTGGCCGAGCGGGTCATGTGGTTCGAGTATATAAATACCCGAACGCGGTATTGATGCCGTTTGCTTTGGGGTTTAGCTTTGGGTAGGTAGGGAGCGTAGCGCACTGTCAGCCAGCCAGGCCAGCCACAGGGCCCCAGCCTCACAGCAGCACCCACAGAGCCCCTGCCTCACCAGTTCCACTGCCAGCAGCAGCCACAGGGCCTCTGCCTCACCGCTGCCAGCAGCAGCCACAGGGCCTCTGCCTCACCAGTGTCACCACTGCCAGCAGCAGCCACAGGGCCTCTGCCTCACCAGTGTCACCACTGCCAGCAGCAGCCACAGGGCCTCTGCCTCACCAGTGTCACCACTGCCAGCAGCAGCCACAGGGCCTCTGCCTCACCAGTGTCACCACTGCCAGCAGCAGCCACAGGGCCTCTGCCTCACCAGTGTCACCACTGCCAGCAGCAGCCACAGGGCCTCTGCCTCACCAGTGTCACCACTGCCAGCAGCAGCCACAGGGCCTCTGCCTCACCAGTGTCACCACTGCCAGCAGCAGCCACAGGGCCTCTGCCTCACCAGTGTCACCACTGCCAGCAGCAGCCACAGGGCCTCTGCCTCACCAGTGTCACCACTGCCAGCAGCAGCCACAGGGCCTCTGCCTCCCCAGTGTCACCACTGCCAGCAGCAGCCACAGGGCCTCTGCCTCCCCAGTGTCACCATTGCCAGCAGCAGCCACAGGGCCTCTGCCTCCCCAGTGTCACCACTGCCAGCAGCAGCCACAGGGCCTCTGCCTCACCAGTGTCACCACTGCCAGCAGCAGCCACAGGGCCTCTGCCTCACCAGTGTCAGCACTGCCAGCAGCCACTGTGCCCTGTTTTATTGTTGCCACAGTGCCCCTGCCTCAACACTGCCAGCAGGCACTGTGCTCATCATATTTGTTCCCAGGCCAGTGTCAGCGTGTTTGTGCCAGGACACTTAGGGCAACCTTTTTCCTTCTCCCAGCTGCAAAAACTTGTGCCCATCATAAAAAGCACACTGTATTGCATTCTACCCTTGCTTAGTGTTTAAAAAAAACCCCGGTATTTTCATTGCCAGCTGGGATCAGTTTTGCCTATAAAAAAAACAGTTTTAGTGCATCTCATTATGTCGTAGTTTTTTTTATTTTTTTTTTTTAAGTAATTTCAGGGCTTGCAGGGAAAAATTGTGCCCACAAATATATAAAAATTTGTTTTCTTTCATCTTTGTGACAACTGACTACTATGAAGAAATCCAGTGAAAGAGGGAGGGGCAGGGGAAGAGGTGTTTCCCCTGACGGTTCACATAGAGGCCGTGGTGGCGCACCAAAGAAAACCCACTCAATACCGTCCATCTTGTCCAGGCAAAAAACAACCCTCAATAATCCACAACAGGACCAGGTAGGTAATTGGTTGACCTCTCAAGCATCCAGCAGCAGGTTAAGCACCAGCCCATCCTTGTCAGGCACGCGGTCCTCTGCCAGTTACAAGGAACCAGTGGGCACAAAGGTGACACAACCAGCAGCTACACCATGCACACAACGGCCAAATATGGAGTCCGAACAATTGTTCCACGACACAATGGGCTATTCGCAGCAGCTATTCCCACCCCCACAAACTTCCATCTGTGAATGGTCAATGGAACAGCTACAATTCTAGTGCCTGGATTCACAAGCAGTTGATGCTGAAAATGCACTAATTACTGAAAGGCAAAGCGAGGACGAAGACACCCAAATCTCGTTGCAGTGTGCGCAGGAATTTGAATCGCAGGAGGTCTGCTGAGAAGACGAGGAAGAGATGGGATTGAGGTGCGCAGAGGTTGTTCTGGGGAGCTCTACTCCACTGCACACGTGAGGAAATGGAAGAGGTTTTGGATCATGTCACAGACCCAACATAGGAAGCAGGCCGTCGCCGTCGGGATAGCAGTACAGATGAGTCAGCTGAAGAACCCACTGCAAGCGTTCGCCTTGTGCCACAAAGTAGTCAGGGAATATCTGCCACAACAAGCACACAAGTGAGATGCAAAAGAGGCACGCACCAAACTCCCAAGCAAAGCAATAGGTCCTCCAAAGTCTGGTCTTTCTTTGAAGACAGCAGGGAGGATGTAACCATGGTGATTTGCAAGGTGAGCAGGGGGAAAAAATGTCAACCTCACGACTACCAGCATGCGCTGGCACATGGAAGCCAAACATAGCACTCTGTGGTCAAACGTGCAAGGCTAGGATACCGGCTCGCTTCCAGCCCCCAGCAACACTGCCTTCTTTGTGGACACCAGACCCTCCTCAGCAGCCCAGCTATTATGTGGTGGCCAAACATCCGTAGTACCCGATGTCAGTTTCAGCAGTAGTGCTCTTGACTGTTCCCATTCATCGACCACAACCAACTGCCCTTCAGTGTGTGAGCCTACTGTTCAGTTGTCTGTCCCAGAGATGTTGCAGCGCAGGAGAAAATTGCCAGCAAATGACCCCCGGGCCATAGCACTAACAGCCAGCATTGCCAAGTTTCTGGCCTGCGAAATACTGCCATATAGAGTGGTGGAGACAGAAAGCTTCAAGTGCATGATGTCGCTGGTCATACCACGTTGCGTGTTTCCCAGCCGCCACTACTTTGCGCATTCTGCCGTGCCAGCATTACATGATCATGTGGTCGGCAAAATCACCCGAAGCCTGAAAAATGCCGTTGCCTGCAAGGTTCACTTCACCACTGACACATGGACTAGTGCGTTTGGCCAGGGTCAGTACATCTCCCTTACGGCGCACTGGGTGAACCGATCTGGGCCCTGGATACCTGAAGGACTTGTTGCAACTGCATCACACCCCCCACAATCTTAGATCAAAAGGACGTAACACCTTTGTCACCTCCAAGTCCACCTCAAAACCTTTCGAAACAGAGCCTTTTGTCATGCTGCCCCTACACTTTGGAACTCCCTGCCACACCCAATCAGTACAGCTCCATCCCTGGAAGCATTTAAGTCTAAACTGAAAACCTACCTCTTCAGTTTGGCATTCATGAACATCTGACTATCTCCTCTGTAACACAACCCTGCCTGCAACCCTGTATTAATCTGAGACACAGCTATGGGCTTTGAGTCCTATGGGAGAAAAGCGCTTTACAAATTGTATTGTAAGAAAGATGAATGAGACAAGCAGCCGAGTTCAGTACAGATTGGAGCCGTGCCAGTCTGTTAGTCAGTAGTCCAAAACATTTCCCACACTCAGTCACACTGGTGAGAAACCCTATTCATGTACTAACAAGGGCTGCTTTCTATCCAAAACATTTCCAATATATTTCCCACACTTAGAAAATTAATACAGCTTCTCATATGTGTGAGATCTCTCAAGTATGACCAGGTGTGATTGATGTCAAAAACATTTCCCACACTCGGCACATGAATACAGCTTCTCACCAGTGTGAGATGTCTCGTGATTGACAAGGGTAGCGTTATGCCCAAAATATTCCCCAAACTCAGAACATTAATAGGGCTTTTTATCAGTGTGGGATCCCTTAAAATATAGGGATCCCAATGGGAAAACAAATTGAAATATGCTTTTTCAGGGCAACTGTCACTCATGGCTGGGGTCCTGTGGTTGCCCTGGTGCAGTGGGGGGTGGGTGATGTGTGTCAGAGAAGGTGGGGGAGTGCGGCAGATGCCAGTGGCTGTCATGGAGGTAGTGGCTTTCCTATATAAAGTATAGCTTCCAATGGCAAAGCATCTTTAAAAGTTGTGAAGGGGCTCCCCATTTGTCTTTTTAACAGACTAATGGGAAACCCCAGTGGAAAATTCTGCTTAAAGAGGAACTTAAAGAGACTCCGTAACAAAAATTGCATCCTGTTTTTTATCATCCTACAAGTTCCAAAAGCTATTCTAATGTGTTCTGGCTTACTGCAGCACTTGTACTATCACAGTCTCTGTAATAAATCAACTTATCTCTCTCTTGTCAGACTTGTCAGCCTGTGTCTGGAAGGCTGCCAAGTTCTTCAGTGTTGTGGTTCTGCTATGAACTCCCCTTTCCAGGCCCTCTATGCACACTGCCTGTGTGTTATTTAGATTAGAGCAGCTTCTCTCTTCTCTCTTATATTTTACAAGCTGGATAAATCGTCCTCTGAGCTGGCTGGGCTTTCATAGTGAGGAATTACAGACAAGGGCAAAGCTGTTTGCAGGAAGAAAAGAGCAGCCTGAAACTTCAGTGCATGAGAGATGCAGGGGGAAAGAAACACACAAATGATCTCTTGAGATTCAAAAGGAAGGCTGTATACAGCCTGCTTGTGTATGGATGTATTTTCTATGTGTGGACATACTGTACATCAACCTACTTCCTGTTTTGGTGGCCATTTTGTTTGTTTATAAACAAACTTTTTAAAACTGTTTTTAACCACTTTTAATGCGGCGGGGAACGGCGAAATTGTGACAGAGGGTAATAGGAGATGTCCCCTAACACACTGGTATGTTTACTTTTGTGTGATTTTAACAATACAGATTCTCTTTAAGGCTAAACAAACACTGTTAAGTTACATTAGTTGTGTTAATTAAAATAGATAATATAACCTCTTACTCGCCCTGTTTTAAAAGAACCGGGAAATGTTTGTGATTTCATGAGGGCAGCTATGCTGTGAAGATACGAGATGTGCAGCACCTGAAACTACGGATACTGGAAGCCTGTGCTAGCATTTCTCCTGTGGTGTTGCTATCAGTGTGTGAAGAGTGGGAGAAGAGGGTTGCATTGACAATCCAACACAATGGGCAGCACATTGAACACATTTTATAAGTGGTCAGAAACTTTTAAATAACTCATGAAATAATAGTTACGTTAAAACCAAGCACACCATTGTTTTTTCTTGTGAAATTCTAAATAAGTTTGATGTCACATAACCCTCTTCATATTGAAAAAACAAGTTGTATTTAAAATGGCCAACTTAAAAATGGCCGCCATGGTCACCATCCATCTTTAAGTTTCCCCCCTCACATATACTACTGTGCCACAAACAGGAAGTTAATATCCCCAACCATTCCCATTTTATTAAGGTGTATCCATATAAATGGCCCATCCTGTACATGCTGTCAGTGACCCTAACTAACACAAACTCACTGACCCTTGCCCTGTACTGAAGGGAAACCTCAGCAAAAGCATCTTAAATTTGCCGACCGGTTTTCCCATTGGTTTTTACAAACTAATGGGATCCCTCCATTTTAAGGGATCCCACACTGAGAAGCCATAATAATTTGGGTGTGGGAAATATTTTGAGCATAAATTAAACCTTGTCAAACATGAGATCTCACACTGGTTAAGGAACACTATTCATGTGCTGAGTGTGGGAAAAGTTATGATAAATTTAGGGTTTGGGAGGGTAGAAGAAAGGACGGGAGAGAAACCGGGAGCCCAATCTGGTGCAGCACTGTAACAATAGAAATTCTTTAGGTAAATAAAGCTGTTATACTCACAAGGAAAGGTTGCAGTATTAGCAACCACTCTGTATGTGGGGACGTACCGTCCCCATTAGGCCTTGATGGCAGATGGAACGCAGCTCCTTGAAAACCACTCAGCGCAGTGGTGACCCCAGTCCTGGGGTGAAAAGTCCATAGTAGGGTTAAGGAGGCACCCGGTAAGTTTGCACAGTGTAGGGTGTAGTTTAAAGGCTCAGGGGCAGTAAACTTATACTGTAAACAGAAGTATAGAAGGTCCTACCTTAACAAAGTAGTCCATTAAATTTGTTAGTAAAAAGTAGATACTTTATTGGGCACTTAGCTGACAATGCCTACAGGCGCCCTGGATAGCTGCTGAAAGTTTGAGGGACTCTATTCGACTTGAGGAAACGGGTTTTTTACTGCAAAACGCATTGTCAGCTAAGTGCCCAATAAAGTATCTACTTTTTACTAACATTTAACCTCCCTGGCGGTAAGCCCGTGCTGAGCATGGGCTATGCCGCCAGAAGGCACCGCTCAGGCCCCACTGGGCCGATTTGCATAATTTTTTTTTTTTTTTGCTACACGCAGCTAGCACTTTGCTAGATGCGTGTGCAATCCGATCGCCGCTATCCGTAGCGCCGCAGCCGCCCCCACAGACCCCATGCGCTGCCTGGCCAATCGGTGCCAGGCAGCGCTGTGGGGTGGATCGGAGTCCCCTTTGACATCGATGACGTTATCCCGCCCGCCATGGCGGCGGGGGAAGCCCTCCAGAATATCCCGTTCTTTGAACAGGATCTCCAATTGCCGGAAGTGATCGGAGGGGCTGGGGGGATGCTGCTGAGCAGCGGCTATCATGTAGCGAGACCTTGTCTCGCTACATGAGAATTTTTTTTTTTTTTTTTTTTTTTTTTAAATAACGGCTTTGTTGCCCCCTGGCGGATTTTAATAAACCGCCAGGAGGGTTAATGGATGGACTACGTTAAAGGTAGGACCTTCTATACTTTAGTTCACAGTATAAGTTTACTGCCCCTGAGCTTTTAAACTACACCCTACATTGTGCAAACTTACCGGGTGCCTCCTTAAGCCTACTACATGATGTAAAATTAAAACTTGTCAAATAAGAAAAATCTCACACTGGTTCAAAACACTATGCATGCTCTGAGTGTGGGAAATGTTTTGGGCAAAGATCACACCTTGTCATTCATGAGATCTCACACTGGAGAGATGCTGTATTCATGTGCTGAGTGTGGGAAATATTTTGGTATCAAACAAGACTTGTCATATATAAAATATCACAGTATATCACTTAGTATAGCAAATGTGGCAGGTGAGCGATGTGTACACAGATGTTCATTGTCAACTTCCTAGAGGATATTGGCATGGGACCATTAATGGAAGGTATTTCTGGTTAATTAAGATCATTAAAGGACTTTTTTTGTTTAACTTTTAGTGAAAATGGGTAAGGGGTACTTCAGTTTACCTGGAGGGGGGATCAAGGGGCCCCCTTGTTAAAGTGGAACCCAGATGCCACCATGAGCTCCCCAGGGTCTACACCACAAGTGTGGGGCTAGTTGCCTTCACCCTCCTCTTCGGCACCAGTGGTGGAGATGAGCCACTTGTCCATCAATCAGATAAGGGCTCAGAGGGATAGGGGAGGCTTTGCTGCCTCTCCCTTACAGAGTGCCCTCATACGATGGACCATGCAGCTCAGGGGGTGGAGCCCAACATGGTCTGGCCTCTGAATTTTGGCTACACCAGCCTTCATGGGTAACAAGGGGTTAAGAGTTAGGAAGGGGGACCCTGTTCTGTCCATCCGCCTTCTTAAAATATATAAAATATATATACATTCCTTAGAACTAGTATACAGTATATTAAAGTGTACTGCAGCAAAATGTCATCATACTTACTTTGAAATTAAAAAAAGGTGTTTTTTTTTTTTTGTTTTTTTTTAACGTTTGGAAAACTTTTTTTTTTTCCCCCACACTCAGTACATGAATAGGGTTTCTCACCATTGTGAGAACTTTCATGACTAACAAGGGCTGCTTTATATCCAAATTATTTTCAATGCATTTCCACACTCAGAACATTAATACAGCTTCTCACGTGTGAGATCTCTCATTAATCACTAGGTGTGCTTGATATGCAAAATATTTCCCACACTTGGCGCATAGTGTTTCTCATCATTGTGAGAATTATCCTGTTTGACAAGGTTTAATTGAAGCTGAAAACCTTTCCCACGCTCAGCACATGAATACAGCTTCTCATCTCAAGATAGATCGCCCATCCCCACTGCACCAGGGCAACCACCGCACCCTGCCATGAGACACTTGCCCTGCAAAAGCATCTTTGAATATGCCACTATCGGTTTCCCTTGGGATACCTATATTTTAAGGGATCTCACACTGGTGAGAAGCCATATTAATGTGCTGTTTGTGGGAAATGTTTTGGGCATAAAGTTACCTTTGACAATCGTGAGAAATCTCACACCGATGAGATGTATTCATGTGCTGAGCATGGGGAAAAATATAATATAATTTCTCGTTCACAGCGGAATTTACGTGTTGTGGATTGATTAATGGGAACAGGTGTTCCCCGAGCCAATTGAAATTCCTGGGAATTAATGAACATGACGCCAATATGGATTCATGTTCATTTATAAAAATGAAACTTAGCTAGTGTAAAAAAAAAACAAAAAAAACCTCCTGTTAACCCAGGATAGTATATAGCGCCATCTATTGGTCAAAAAGAAAGTAATTAACCACTTCAGCCTTCAGTCGTTTTCACTTTATGCATCCGAGCAATGTTCACCTCCCATTCATTAGCCTATAACTTTACCACTACTTATCAAAATGAACTGGATCTATCTTTTTTTTTTTTTTTTTTTTTTCTGCCACCAATTAGGCTTTCTTTGGGCGGTACATTTTGCTAAGAGCTACTTTACTGTAAATGCATTTTAACAAGAAAAAGAAACGGAAAAAGAGCATTTCTCAGTTTTCGGCCATTATAGATTTAAAATACGTGCCTCCATAATTAAAACCCGCATTTTGTATTTGCCCAATTGTCCCAGTTATTACTATATATTTTTTTTATTTTTTTTATTTTTACATGTAGATGTAGTTTTACATTTTGGCCACAAGATGGCAACCTTGAGTTTGTTTACATGACGTCACTCTAAGCGTAACATGTATGCTTAGGGGGACATAAGAGGCAGAAAGAGCAAGGCTTCCGAGAGAAGCGGTCGCTTTTTCTGCCAGGGAAAGGAATCAATGATCGGGCACCAAGTTGCGATTCCTAGGCTAACAATCCGAGGCCAGGAGTGCGTGTGCACACGCGTGATAGGCCGTGGGAGCACACATGGCCTTCTGGTTGTAGCCTCTACGTCCAGAAAGCTTAAATGGTTAATGTAAAGGTGGCAACACATTTACCAATTTTGCAGGCCGATCAACCATTCAATTTTATTCGAAAACAGGAAAATTGGCACCGAACAGTTTCAGCCCCATTTATGTTACGATTCATTTTGGGCTGCACTCTGTCGGAAGCATTGATCAGACATGTTGGAAAATCTTTGTTGAAAGTGCTTGACCTGTGCACAGCAGTAACTATGCTTGATAGTGTGACGACTGACATAGTGGTGTACCTTTTTTTTTTTTTTTTTTTTTTTTTTTTTTTTTTCTCTGGTTGAACTTGATGGAGGTGTGCTCCCTTTTTTTTTTCCTCCCCAAATAACTATGCACAAGATGGACCCCGAGTGGTGTCCAAGTGTAAAATGCAGATCTCCCACTTAACCTTTGAGAATTAGTCAGTATATATTCCTTCAATGCAATTACAAACAGTTTTTTTTTATCTTCATATTATAAATATTCCTGGCATCTGGTACCAGTAGAGACCCAGACAGTATTCATACACTACATTTTTATTAGGAAAAGGTGGGCCGCACTTGTAAGCACAACAAACTTTATTAATGGACGTATCCAATAACGCCTACAGCAGGCATCAAGGCTGACATGTTTCGGATGTCAGTCCTTACTCATAGCCAACACACAAATGATGTGGTATCACTACGTGTAGATGCTGTCGGGTTCATGTAAAAACTAAGATTGGAGCTTTCTAATTAAACAATTTATTAATTGTGGCTCCAGCTATGTGGTGTACCTCATACTGTGCGGCATTTGTTCGCTGCAGTATGTGGGGTGCACCACCAGACCGCTGAGGCAGAGAGTAGCAGAACATTACCTGGGAGCGGGGTGGCAGACCTCCAACATTACTAATGTCGCTAAACATTTTCGTGATGTTCACCGTGGCGACATAACAGGGTTTTCATTCTGTGGTGTTGAGAGGATTACACTATCGGTCAGAGGGGACCTTTATAAAATATTACTCAGACGAGGCCAAATGGATCTTCCAATTAGGGACTAGGGTCCCACTGGGCCTCAATGCCAGATGGGATCTGGCATTGATAACCTAATTTCCCCCCTATCCGGCATTGGTAATCTATTTCCCTCCCATGCTACAACACAGAGTGACAAGTCTGTCCCCTCCAGTAAGACGTCTGCCACTCATGTTGTCACTAGTTGCCTTTGACTAGGTTTTGATTTAGTTACCATCTTTGTATTCATTTCAGCTTTAGGGTTATGCTCTCTGAGCATAAGTTGCTCCTATTCTTTTCTTCTTTTGCATTGTTTTAATTTGTATATTGTACATTTTAATATGTTGTGCATATTTTAATCATAACTGTGAAAGGGGTAGGGAGTTTGTGTGTATCTGGAAGCCACTCCTCAGTGGGTGGAGCTTGGGTGGTTCCCGGACACAAACCTCCCAATTTAGATGTCTATGTGGTCATTTGTGTGTTGGCTAGGAGTAAGGACTGACGTCTGAAACATGTCAGCCTTGATGCCTGCTGTAGGTGTTATTGGATACATCCATTAATGAAGTTTGTCGCGCGGACCACCTTTTCCTTTCTTGTTGTTTGTGGACTTGCTGCCCAGGTCCAGCACTGCAGCGAACTTTGGAGTAGAGCGGTGTTCACCAGTTACACTACATTTTTATTAGGAATGGGACGGTGAATCCACCAATCCCTCGAATATTGGGAAATATTCATGGATTCAAATCCTGGAGCACAGGGCTACCTACCTGAAGGCCCCTATGTCTACCTACCTATACTGAAGGCACATGTACCTGGCAAACCTATACTGAAGGCCCCTATACCTACCTATACTGAAGGCACATATACCCTGCTACCTATACTGAAGTTCCCTATACCTTACTACCTATCCTGAAGACCCCTATACTTTGCTACCGATACTGAAGGCCCCTATACCCTGCTACCTATACTGAAAGCTACCAATATTGAAGGCACAAATACCTAGCTAGCTATACTGAAGGCACCTTTACCTTGCAACCTATACTGCAGGCAATTATACCACGGATCGCACAATTCTTATGTGCAAGATTAGTTAGATTCGTGATTCGAGAACTTTTTTTAGATTCGGATTCGAAGAAATTGTGGATTTGTCCCATCCCTAATTTTTCATAATGGTTGCCCTCCAATTTGCTGAATTAAAAAAAAATGTTTTATGTAAGTATTTTTATAGCGCCAATATATCATGCAGCACTGTACACAGTATATATTGTCTTGTGACTAACCTTCCCTCAGAGGGGCTCACAATCTGTCTATGTATGTACTGTGTAGTGCGTGTATCATAGTCTAGGGCCAATTTAGGGGGAAGCCAATTAACTTATCCATATGTTTTTGGGATGTGGGAGGAAACTGGAGTGCCTGTAGGAAACCCACACCGACACGGAGAGAACAGACCAACTTCTTGCAGATGTTGACCTGGCTGGGATTCGAACCGGGCACCCAGCGCTGCAAGGCAAGAGCGCTAACCACTACACCACCATGCTGCCCAAATAAATGAATCCTATTGATCAAAATCCAGATCAGCTGAGACCCTAAGGCCAGTTTCGCACCAGAACCCAGCTATTCTGTTGTGGTGCGATCACATGATGACATTGAACCGCAATGTTCAAAATAGCCTTTGGATATTACCACGGCAATGAGCGGTAATCTCACTTCTGGCTGCAAGCTAAGCAAGAAGTGAGGCTCTCTAGCGCCTCTGACTCTTTGATCAAAATCTAAATTAAATTAGGTCCTAGATGTATTATACCAAGTTTGGGAACATTCCTGTATATATTTACCTTTCATCCACAGACTATCCAATTTGATTGTTCACATTTGCTCTCACCTGTCCTAAGAGTAGACCTTTGTAACTAGTGACTGAGGCATGTAATTAATATCCAACCTCATGTGTCTATTTTCATTTGACAAGCACCTTTGATTAATGGTTATTTAAACACTATGGCCTCAATTCACTAAGCTTTAGCAAACGTTTGATAATTTACTGTTCTGCCAACCCTAACGGTGACCCCACCCAGCACTCACTGTCATACAAGATAGGCAAAGGTATAAGGTGCAAAACATATCTATCTATCTTTATTAAAAATTATTCAGTGTACAGCTTTAAATATGGCAAGCAGTAATCATTACAGAGGTAAACATCAATACATTACCGGATATTGTAGCTCAACACTCCGTGACCGGGGAACCATTGACGATCATCAGAAGGTACTGGAATGCACACAGGTCAGCACACAACACGTCGGTCATGGCACAAGAGATCCCAAGCTCCTGGTATCTGCATATACCTTATATACAGTTTTACCAAGAGCTTAGCACAAAGCGTATCGGGTAAGCACGACCCCGTCGCCTCCTCCTATTGGTTGATAGCACGGTATACTCGTGCTTGAGAGTCACATGTGACTGCTAGTTAAGGTTAAGTCCTGTTTGTGCGCGCTTACGGTTCTGCGCCTATGAAGCAATCACCTGGGAGATACGCATGCTCAGTAACTTATTCGTGGAAAAGCTGTTTTTGCACAATCAGTGCTTCTTCTCCAGTACACATTCTTGGGAGAAGAGAAGGATCTGTTATTCCAAACCCAAATAACCTGTTATCTTGAACTCAAATAGCCGTGAATAGGTTTCATAGAGAATAAAAACCATTCTTGTCTATTCTGAATATATATGTATATATACTGTCCAGATACACACGTCAGAATCGTATCATTTACCTCATGGGTAAACACTAATTTTAAATTCAAGAAGGCGGTGTAGATTTATTGAATGTTTTATCGATGAAACATTTGATAAATATAGAACACCTTAGTGAATTCAGAATTAGATTTTACCCATGAGATAAATTATCAAACGTTTGTTAAAGTGTTTGATAAAGCTTAGTGAATTGAGGCCATTTAGATTTACTTTTACTGACAATTGTATTTTACTGGCCATTTTCATCAAAACAATTGATCCCAGTCATTACTTTAATGCGTTTCCATCCACACAATTTATCTTAATATAACCTATTTAATTCCTTCCTCCTCTCTGTATCTAATTACTTAGTTGCGTCTCATCTCTTCTTTGAGGCTAGGTGCACACATGGCAGAAACGCTAGCATTGCGGAAAACGTTGCGTTTTTGCCTCTAATGAAAGTCTATGGGCTGCAGGAAAAAACGCATATAATATAATATGCAGGAATGCTGCCAAAACGCACATAATGAAAGTCAATGGAAACACAATGGTATGCAATTTTCATGCGTTTTCTATGCATTTTTATACGCTTTTTTTTCCCCCCTTTTACTGTATTTTCGCTTCCTGTTGTCGTCCAAGTGATTTGCATAAATGAAAATATAAAGACGCACGGAAAACGCAAGTGCATGAAAAATGCAGTATAAAGGCACATAACATTAACATAAAACATGACATAAAGTGCAGCATTTCACGCCATGTCATATATTAACCCAGCCTCACAATTGATCTAAGCTGTTCATTGTTCCTCCCTGATCTTTTAGGCTGTTTTTGTCACAAATACCATTACAGCTTATATAGCTGACAGATGCAGCGGCTGCACCTTTCTATTTCTGCACTTATTTTTTTTAACAGATGTTTCACAGGATTTGCCCTCTGTAACCATCTGACGTGAGGATGTCCCCTCAGGAAATGTTTGGTTTTGACATGTTCAATGTTTTGATACAATAAAGAACAGTTTACTTATACTGGAGTGTCCTCACACTTGCTCCATGCATACTTATGCTAGGTACACACTATACAATTTTCTGTTATGCCGGGCATACACGGCACGTTTCTCAATGCAATTATGTGCCAGATCGAGCCAGAGCCTGAATGCCGCCGCATCCCCGCTCGTCCGCGCGGATCTATTGCCGCTCGTCCCCGCGGGAGTGGCTAATTAGCCGCTCCTTTCTTGCAATTGTTCTCCCCACCGGTATCGAGTGCAGTATTCGATCCGGCGGGGTATCGGACATGTCTGATACTATCAATCGAGCCATTAGGCTCAATTGATAAGCCTCCCAGCAGTCAGTGTATGCCCAGCATTAGATTTACCTGCCACATAGATAATTTCGAGCCTGTTAGATCAGTGGTCCTCAAACTAAGGCCCGCGGGCCGAAGGTGGCCCCCCGAGGCTTTTACCAGCCCCCCACACAACGTATTACTTATAGATGCAGTCAGCTACATCTTTATTGGTGGTCCACATAGAATAGCAGTGCTGACACCACCAATCCACATGGAAGCCAGAAAGCAGTAATTCGCTGGTTTCCAATCAAATTCCACATCAGGCTACACTGCTGTCCAATTGGACTGCAGGTTGTCACCTGGGTATGCTTCACTGTGTGGCCCACAAATACATCATTTTATGTATACTCCGGCCCCCAGCAGTCTGAAGTATGTTGACCTGGCCATTGACCCTAAACGTTTGGGGACCCCTGTGTTAGATAGTTAATTTCCATCTGCCTAGCAATTAAGCATTGTTCTACTCTGCAGGAGATAACCAGAAGACAATGCACCAGAGATAATGACCATTCTCTACAGAAAATAATCTAATGCTGGGTTTACACCATACATTTTTCTGTTAGATTCTTCTGTTATGCTGGGCATACACGGCGAGTATATCCTTATCAATCAAGCCGCTGATGGCTCGATTGATAATTTCCGACATGTCCGATCACCGCGACGATCGATTCCGCGCACTATCCCCGCAGGCGGACAATGCAAAAAAACAAACAGCTGATAAGCAGTGCCCACGGGGATGTGCGGGAATCGATCCGGGCGGCCGCGGGGATGCGGCGCCATCGAGCCGCTGGCTCTATTCCGGCGCATTATCTAACCATGTATTCCCAACATTCGATTTTTCTGTTAGAATGCATAATTAGTGAAATATTATATTTTGATAAAGTTTAATTGACAAGGATCCTGTTGATTAGACTTCTATCTGAGGTTGTTAAATTAATGTAAAAGGAATCTCCCATTTGGAAATATTAGAAAAGGTGAACTAGGGTTTTGTGGAGATAGGTCTTGCTTTTATAAAGAACAGAAATCTTTGTCTATCATTTCTCTCTTAAAAGTTACTTGTTGTGAAAGGTGATTTTGTATAACCTCACGCACACATGCACACTCTTTAGTCAGCTTCCCACACAAGGTAGCTACTAGCTAGCCATCTGGTTTCTATTATTGAGGGTTGGGGGAGAAAATTCCTTAGCCAAAACAGGACAAAGGAGCTATTGGAATGCTCTTTCAAAACACTGTATAGGAGGTATAGAGGAATTCTAACAGGACTGTACCTAAAAGAAAACTATAGCATCTTTAGATTAGTGAAATACATGTGAGAATATATGCATATAGATTTTAATATTGAGTAAGTTTGTCTAGTAGAGAAGTTTTTTAAATATGTTAGCAGATAGAAGTTAGTATCATTTGAATTAACCAATCAGAAGGCAGCTTGGAACCTGAGACGTCAGGGGCTGAGTTGTTGTTTAAATGAAGGAAGAGAGGGGGTTGAGGCACACACGTTGCAGATTCACTCACTTGCTGAGACTTATGGACACACACATTTGAGTTCTAATATTTTTACATATACTTTAAGACAAAGTAAATTTTAATTTATTTTTATTTCACTTGAAATCTTTTGTAACTATTTATTTTACTATGAAGAATTGTACTATGAACTCTGTATTCTAATAAACCTCATTTAAAAGGTTACTTTTTCTCAATGCCTATTTGTCTTAACAGACATTTACTGAAAATATTATTCATAAAAGCTTCTATTTAACTGGCGAGTCAGCCCGACTTGGAAAACGATATTTTGAATCCCTTTCATCACGGGGGAAGATTGATATTTTGAAGAATTTTTATTCATTTTTGAACTTTAGTTTTGGTGGGAAAAAAAACCTTCCTATATCTGAAAGTGTTGGATGTTTTCCAAGAGGATCTACTGAAGCTTGAAGTAACAGTCGCAGAGGAGTGACGTTTTTCCAGTGGCGGTTGAGTCCATCAACTAGAGTCTAAGTATGGATTTTATTTTTTCCGCAGAGAAGAGTAATTTGGTGTTTAAGGATTTAGGGAGATTTACCAAACGTTGAGTTGTGGATTTCTATGTATAACCAATGCATGGCTGCAAATGAAGAAATGGATTCTTCTAGATTTACTTTGTGTAAGATTAAAAAGACGAAAAATTTAATGAAGTTAGTACAGATGTTTAATTCTTTGATTACTGGTGAGGCAAATTTGTCACAAGTTACCACAGACGTGCAATCTGCATCTCAGATCTGTACGGGTCAGCAGGGGTCGGATGGCTGTCCAAACTGACATTTTAGCAGCATATTTAGAATTTTGAACACAGCAAATGCTAGAAATACAGAGAGAGATTTCTGTGGTAACGAAATCAGGGACAGATACAGGCACAAAAGATACTCCATTAAGGGCTCCACCTAGTGGGTGTCCTAGTAAATTGCATATATTTCCAGATCCACTGACATGTATTGAGGGTGAAAGCAGCTTGAATACTGAGGATAAGGAAGAGGAAGAGCTTAGTCCCAGAGAATTATAAAAAAAAAAAAAATGCTAGATAGAGCCAGAAAATTAAAAATACATGATCAGTTGATTAAGATATTTAGGATGCTTCCAGCTTTTTAATAAAAGTTTGGATGCAGTTGAATTGATGACAATATTTGAAGTTTTTACCAACAGATTCAATTTGTCTGACCAAAAAAAGAACACTGTGTTCCGTTTGTGGTTACCTAGTCACATGAGTAAATGGTTAGAACCAAGCGTTAGTCTATCGTCCTCACTGTGGTGCCTTTCTTCACCTCCAGCTGATAAAATAAGACAGTTACTAAAGTTTGACTGGAGAGGAAGTTCCAAATTTTGATTTGTTAGTCATTAAAGATGGCTCTTGACACTGATCCTTTTGAATTCAAACAGAAATGTTTAAAGATATAGAACATGCTGTTTACAGTGGATGATCTTGATTTAGCTTTAAGAAATGCTTTTAAGACATTTCAATATTTGGATCCTATCTCAGCTACCATTGCTGTAGAAAAAGAGAATCTGAATCGAAATAGCTGCGTTCATTGACAACATTCGCAGGCAGATCAAAACTAAGAATATCAAAGCTAAAATTTCTGCTAATAAAAATGTTGAAATGCAGGGAGGAGACTTGAGGTCTCTTTTTCAAAACCAGCTGATGTTGCCCCCTGCAGGAATGAGAAGCAGGTATACCAGAAATCTCCAATGGTTTGTTATTATTGTAATAGGCCTGGACACACCAAGTGGAAGTGTTATAGGTTTTTGAGAGATGTGCAGATGAGGAAAAATTTGGGCAAAGAGACTGGATTGGTCAATTCTCAATCCAAACCACCTGCACCAGGTGCAGAGGAAGAAGTTCATGCTTCTTCACCATATGCACCTCTAATCAAACAGTTACATGAAATCAAGATCAGCTATGATGGCAATGATGAAACTGAAAGGTTTGAATCAGTAGGGTTGTTAAAAACTCCATGACTAGCTGAGGTTAAACCAATCAGGAACTTGGAATTTGTAGCACCTTTGTTTTTAGACCATTGCGGAAGACCATTTGTAAAAGGCATTTTACAGGGAGAGGAATTTTAATTTTTGCTAGACACAGGCGCTCAGACCAGTGTCACAACAAGATTTGCCATTGCAGCCTGAGGCGGAAACGTGCGGTTGTGGGTTTTGACAGCAAGACAGGAAACAGAGCTACTTTGTGCAAAAATTTGTCTTTTGAAATTCCAGGTTATTTGCAGACTGAAATTGATATTTGGCATTAAAAAGGGGCAGAGTCTATAATTGGGTCAGTTGAGATGACGAGAAGAGGCTGGGTCCTTGATCTGGGCAATGTAGTCATTTGGAAAGACTCTATAAATCGTAAACCAGTGTTGATAGACCCTAACTATTTCCATGAAGTGGGTAGCATTTGCATGACAGAAGTAAAAAACACCTGTCGTAAATGGCCCGAGGTTGATAACAATCCAAGTTTGACAGCTGTCATACAAAAGTATCCTCAGCTATGGGCTCAATTTCGAAGTGAAGTGGGGACTATGAAAGATGTTGTAGTCAACATTGAGGGCAAAGACCCTCCTCCACAAAACCAATACAAGCTGTCGCCAGATGCGATTGATCCGATTGGGAAATTAATCAAAGATTTATTAGATCAAGGTGTAATAAAGGCAAATTCTGTATGTAATTCGCCAATCTGGAGTGTAGTCAAGCGCGATCAAACTTATCGTTTTCTGTTGGACCTTCGTATGATTAATAAATATACTCCAAATATTACACCGATAGTTTCCAGTACCCTAGATGTCATGCCAAAATTATCAGCGAATGCCAAATATTTTTCAAGTCTGGATATAGCTAATGGATACTTCTCCAATTAAACTGGCGGGGAGTTGTAAATACAAATTCGCGTTTAGTTACAATAAAGAACAATTTGTATTTACGCGTTTGCCCCAGGGTTTTCATTCTTCAAGTTCAATTTTTTGTCAAGCTATGACAAAGGTGTTATCAAAATTCTTGAGACCAGATTGTATTTTTTTATATTGATGACATTTTGCTTTTCACTGAAAAAGAGAGTGAGCATTTGCAATTGCTAGATGAATTGTTCATGGTTTTGTCAGAAGCAGGTCTGAAATTAAATACCAACAAGGTAAAACTTTTGAAAACTGAAGTGGAATTCTTGGGAGTGAAAATAGCCCATGGTGTAAGACAGCCATTGCAGGAAAGGGTTAAAGCTGTCATGTCCCTTCCAATTCCAACCAATCACAAAGCACTGAGACCATTCCTTGGTCTTGTAAATTACTCGTGAGAATTCATAGAAGGCTTTGCTGAAAAAGCAGCAGTCTTGTATGAATTATTGCAAGGAGAAAGTAAAGATTGTTTTGGCCCTTGGGAAGATCGACATATGCGGGCATTTGAAAATTTGAAAAAGGCTTTGCAAAATGCACCAGCATTAGTAACAATTGATAGATCACCAGAAGCTAGTTTTGCTATTCATGTGCATGTTTCAGATGTGTCCATTTCAGTGGTTCTTTTGCAAAAACAAAGTGGAAATTGGAGAATATTGGGATATTTCTCTAGACTGTTGACACCTGTAGAAAAAGGATTTGATGTTTGTGTCAGACATTTGCTGGGAGTTAATTATGCAGTGAAAACAACTGAGCATATTGTGGGATTTAATAACATTTTGCAGATTCCCCATTCTACTTTGAAACTTTTGCTAGAAAGGAATTTGCCAGGCGTGACTAACCAAAGATTCAATCAGTGGTTATTAGCTTTGTCGACAAAACAAATCCAGGTAGATCACAGTGCTAAGTACATTCTTCCTCAAATTGTGGATTACCAAGGGCAAAAACATGCGTGTCCTTGTGAGAGTTCGGAAAAGTTTGTCCCTCTCTTCCGGCGGGAAGGCCAAAAGTGTGGTGAACCAGTGTTTGTAGATGGTTCTAGATATCAAGTTGATGGAAAATATTGTACAGGCTATGCGATCTGGTATCCTAAAAGAGGTTATGTGATCCAGCATAAATTACCTGGTCATTACTCAGCACAAAGAGCAGAATTACAAGCTGTCAAACCAGTGTTGGAGTTGGATGAAAAGGAGAATAAAAATCCTTTAGTGATTTACACTGATTGTTCTTGGTTGACACGTTGAATGCTAGACTATTTGCCAATTTGGAAGAGAAGAGGTTTTGTAGATTCAGCTAACAATGCTCTTGTGTATAAAGACCTGTTACACTCGATTATTGAGATTGCAGAAAGAAATCCTCGAGCTTATGCAATTGTAAAGATTCCCGCTCACAGAAAAGATGATAGTGAGTTGTCTGAAGGTCATAATTTGGCAGATATAGTGGCCAAAGAAGCAGCAATAAGAGGTGAAGAGATAGAACTGGAAAAGTCTAAATTGACCGTGGCAGCTGCAAGGAAAGATGTCACAAATGTATCTTTTGCAGCAGAGCAGGCTAAAGATCCTTCCTTAGTAGCTTAAATGACAGATCCTAAATCGCCTTTTTGTTTGCAAGGATCAAATGTTTTACGAACTGAGAGGAATTCTGTATCCAGTAATTCCTAAACATTTGCAAGTGGAATTTGTTACATTCAATCATAATAGTTTGGGACATTTGCGGCAGGAAAAGTTTAGAAGTTTTGAAAGAGAAGTTCTATTGGGAGAAAGGGGAAGAAACTGTGCAAAATGTAGTTCAATCATGTTTGATTTGTGCACAGATAAATCCCAGGCCAAAAGGACAGAAACCACCTTTACAGAGAACTCCACCTGCAGATGGTCCTTGGTCAACATTACAAAATGATTTTATAGGTCCATTGCCTATGGGTAAACAAGGTTTAAGAAATGCTTTAGTTGTGGTTGATGATTTTTCAAAATGGGTAGAAGTTATTCCCTTGAGAAAAGATGATGCATTGAGTACTGCTAGGGCTCTAGTCAGTCATGTATTTGCAGTTCATATAAGTTGCGCTTCTTGATGTTAACATGTATTGCTCAATACAAGCCCCCCTTCATACAGTCACTCACCGGATGTTGAGATCTTAACAGACCACACTGAACTTTCGGGGTGTATGGGCCCCCGTCACCAATCGATCAGGCTTTCTCCCTCATATGTGGATGGTCAAAGTTGGAATGTGGGGGTCGCCTTTCCAAGGACCCAGGTTGTCTGCCAGAGGCTTGCTATGTTGTGGAAAAAAGCACACAGGAAGACCAGCTTCCTATAGTCTGATACCGTTTAATTCCATAAAAATAGTTTTCAGAAAAGTCTTTTAGCAGTTAGTATACAGAGCGGTTGAGGAGCTGATTCCCTTGTGGCCACTAATCCCTCTCCCCATCTGTCTAACTGCTAGCAAAACGTGAATTGTTAAAGTATTAAGTCACCAGAGACGCCAAGCCGTTCGGCGAGCTGCGCTCTGCTTGTGAAGTCTCTGTGGCTCCGCCCTACGCGTTCCATTGCCTAGCAACTCATCAGGGGCTACACAGAGTGACGTGTGCCCATTTTATATTCTCCTAGTCGCGCCAGAGCTGCCAGCGGGGAGTGAGCTCCTCCCTCACAATTGCAAACTTTAAAAATACAGATATAATCAAAGATGGTTGCACGATTAGAGCGAATTTATACTAAACTGATTGTCATATAATTCATTTAACAAATACGTCATTCTTAAATGCAATTTTTTTTCCCTCTTTCAATAGCAATCTAAAAATTTTTTCAGAATTCATACACTTAACAAGGCAAAATTGCCTTAAAGAGGTTGAATACTACAAATGTCATAACGTACAAAGCTTCTTATGTGACTATAGTTCACTGCTTCTGGAGGGAACCTCTAAAAGGGGAAGTGCCTCACTAGCTAAAACACACTCAGACAATTGAAAGCTAGTTTTTCCAGTGCCTTTCAGTTCCCGGTTGTAAGATGCTTACCCATATATCCTTCCCCCTGCTGTTAATACCAGCACATATGGGATTAAATTCCCACCCCGGGCTAGGCATAACCTCCAAAGCTGTTGGTAGAATGGTGGAACTAGCCTGCACCCCCAAGGATCACATCCCACTCGCACCACAAACCAGGTATTCCACATATTGGGGGCAAAGATCTGCATTCCCCTCCACAGTCCCACCCATCCACATTAATACTTGCCTATTATGAATTATTCATAAAAAAATTCAAATCCATCTCTATTTAAACCTGATGGCCCAGTGTGTCCATTTCATATATATGTTTTGTTTCTAACTTTGAGAGTTCTCTAATCTTGTTACAGCCTCTCCAAGATGGTTTTAACTTCTCTATGCCAATCATCTGCATTTTGTGTAGTTGGCAAAGCCGGTTAATCTGGCGTCCATTGGTGGTAGAGGTTATTGTGGTGGTCCTTTTTCTTAGTCCTGCCTGGCAGATTCTGCAAGTTCTACATGGATAAAAGCCATCTTGTTGCCAAACCTTTTTAACCTTAATGGTGGGATTTACACAGCTGGGTGCCAAAATGGCTTTTAAATTATTGGCCCTCCTATAAATTGTGTTTTTTTTTTTTGTTTTTTGTTTTTTATTTTTTATTTCAGGCATGGTGGATCCCAATTGGGCATCTGCCCCTAAAATATTCCAATGTCGTTTGAAGATTTTTTCAACCTCTCGATACTGTCGATTAAAGCCAGTTATAAAGGGTACCACATTTTGGTCTCTCTGGTGGACCTTATGAAAGTCTGCTGTCTGTCCATTTGGGTTACCTGTCTATTCTGCTCATCTAGGAAGTCAGCATTGTAACCTTTCTGTAAAAAACGTTAAATTAATATTTGCGATTGGTCCAAACAAATCAGATTGGTGGGTACAATTTCTTTTTAATCTCAGAAATTGTCCCTTTGGCACTGCCCTTACCCAATTCGGATGGTGGAAGCCATCTACCACGATATAACCGTTCCTGTCCGTCGCTTTAAAAAACGTATGTGTCCAGAGATGTGAAACACCCTTATGGACTTCTAAATCAAGAAAGTGTACGCTAGTACTGCTGGCCTCCATCGTGAGCCGAATATTCAGGTCATTAGCGTTTAGACCCTCTATATAATCACACAATCCCTGCTCAGTGGAATTCCATACTATTATCAGGTCATCAATATACCTTGCCCAAGAGATTACTGCCATGGATGGGTCCCCCAAAACTGTCTGCTCCCACATACCCATAAATGGGTTTGCAAAGTGGGTGCGAACCCCGTTCCCATGGCACATCCCCTAATCTGCACATAAAATCGACCATTGTACCAGAAGTAATTGCTTCCGAGAGCAAACTCCAATAGATGTAAATCGAAATCCACCTGTCTAGGTTTTATACCTGTCTGTCCAAGAAAAAGTTTACTGGCTTGTACCCCTGGCCCATGGGGTATATTAGTATAAAGCGACGCCACATCTGCAGTCGCTATAAGCATATGTGGCTCGATCCTGACCTGACACAGCACCTGGAGAGCATGCTTGGTGTCCCTTAAAAGGTGGGGCAACAGGGCTACTGCCGGCTGCAATATGTCATCCAGGTACTGCCCCAGATGATGGGTGACCGAGCCAATTCCACTAATTATTGGCCTACCCGGTGGGCACAGGGGATCTTTGTGGATCTTGGGTACCTGAGATATAACAGGCACCCTTGGAGCAGAGGGGATGATATACCCAAATTCCCGGTCATTTAACAGGTTCTCCTCTAATCCCTTTTTTAGAATGCCTCTAAGCTCTTCCAAGTAGATTCTTGTAGGATCACCAGACAGGACTTTATAAGTGGATACTGCCAGTTCATCATCATATTGGGAATTGGTCATAACAACCCCCCCCCCCCCCCCCCTTATCAGCTGGTCCAACTACCAGCTGTTTCTCCTTCAGTGTCTTTTTAATTTTACCAATTGTCTCATCTGACTGTCTAATATGTAGTTTTTTTAAATCACTGCAAACCACTCTCTTAAACGTCTCCACTGTACTACCCACAGGGGCTCCTGCTGGGTTGAATGTGGAGTTGTTCCTGAGGTTGGTCCTTGGAAAGGTCATGGGTCCTTGGAAAGGTGACCCCCACATTCCATCTTTGGCCATCCACATAGGGGGGAGAAAGCCTGATCGATTGGTGACGGGGGGCCATACACCCCGAAAGTGTAGTGTGGTCTGTTAAGACCCCAACATCCGGTGAGTGACTGTATGAAGGGGGGGGGGGCTTGTATTGAGCACTACATGTTAACATCAAGAAGCGCAATGTATATGAACTGCTTTTTATTGAAACCACTGGCTATAACCCAGAGTCTAGTTGCAGCACTTGGACTATACGACTGGTGCACAGGGTTGCACATGTTTTCTGTGAACTGATTTTACTTAATCATTGGTGAAATAGAGGCGAGCGCAGTGTTTATATTTATATTTCTCAGTCATGTATTTGCAACATGGGGAATTTCATAAAATTTATCTAGTGATAGAGGAACACCTTTTACAGGAAAAGTAATGCAAGCAATGTGTAATATTATGGGAATTAAGCAGCAATTCCATGTGCCTTATCACCCACAGTCAGCAGGCATTGTGGAAAGGATGAGTAGGACAATAAAACAAAATTGCTAAAATGCTAATGGAGAAAGGAAATACTTGGGTAGATGCCATTCCTTTTGTTTTGATGGGTATCAGAAGCACTCCTAATGCAACTACTAAATACACTCCTTTTGAGTTGATGACAGGAAGGAAAATGCCACTTTTCTTTCCTCAGGAACCAAGATTGTCTACTCCACAGAGAGAGGCTATAGAAAAAACTAAATGGTTACAGTTGTTGCAGGAAAATTTGAATTCAATTTTGCCACATGCTGCATCTCATATGCAGAAAATGGTGCCACCTCATAATTCAAAATTTGTAAAAGGGGCATGAGTGATGGTCAAAATGTTTAAAAAAACAGGACCAAGGCATAGTAATTGGGAAGGTCCTTTTTGAAATTATTGATACATTGGGCCAAGTGGTGATTAAAATTAAGATACCTCAAATCGCTGCTAAAAATGTTTGCAGGCAGCAAAAAAAATGTGGGTTCATGTAGATCAATGCAAATTATGTTCCAAAATAATGATGCTACATTTGTTTGACAGGTATCATGTCTGGGCATAAATCCAAATGGAAGAAGATTGATTAAAAGAATGGATTAAAGGGGGATGGCATGAGAGACAAAGCAAGAAAAAGAAAAGGATTGCTTAACGTTTTCCTGATGTTTGTTTTTTATGTGACTTTGATTACTTCAGTGATCCAGTGTTTAACAATGACTGTGCAAGCTGAAGAAACAAACTTAGAAATAGTTTGAAAAAATCAATAAGTACTTAAGGAAAAACTTCAGTGAAATCGGCTGCAGGAAATTTATTACATCCTATATTCATTTTGTTTATAGTAGTAGTATTTTGTATTATGTCAAAAAATTTTAGCATTTAGAATTAGGAAATTTTATAGATCAATCAAAATAGAAATTAGTAAAGCAGAATTATATATCAAAACTATGATTCAAAGGAAATTAGTAAATTTGATTAATGTGGACAAAGATTCTGGAGAAAGAGGAGCTTTGACAAATCTTCATAAACCAGTATGAATGGATACATATGTGATGAGAATGTGAGTATGAATGTGATAAAAATATTACATTTTCAAGGGGGAGATATGAAATATTCTATTTTGATAGTTGAATTGACAAGGATCCTGTTGATTAGACTTAAATCTGAGGTTGTTAAATTAATGTAAAAGGAATCTCCCATTTGGAAATATTAGAAAAGGTGAACTAGGGATTTGTAGAGATAGGTCTTGCTTTTATAAAGAACAGGAATCTTTGTCCATCATTTCTCTCTTAAAGTGAACCGAGCATCATTTTTAACACCCAGGGCAGCTCTATAGCAAATTAAAAATGCATTCTAAAAATGTGGTTTATTATTAAAAAAACCCTTTCATTTTACCACTTTTTTTTTCTTTTTTATATCTAAGGGTTAAAATAGCAACTTTGTCTGTCCGTAAAGGACCTGTAGTCGCTAAGCAGGAGATGGTGGAAGGCAGATAACAAATAACCTCATTAGACTTAATTGACCACAAACAAACCCCCATTGTACTTCAAACAGAAAACATCAGTTACAGTTGAATTTCACACTGGATAATGCCAGTTGTAAAATAGCAGGGGGTTGAGCTTCTGAACAATGGCAGCCCTTGCAGCTATTTGAAGTCAGGAGCTGCTTAGTTCTCTTTAAAAGTTACTTGGTGGTGGGAGAGGTGATTGATTTAACCTCCCCCCCCCCCCCCCCCAACAGAAGCTTTAGCCAAGGATTCCTTAGCCAGAACAGGACAAAGGAGCTATTGGAATGCTCTTTCAAAACACTGTATAGGAGGTATATAGGAATTCTAACAGGACTGTATCTGAAAGAAAACTATAGCATCTTTAGATTAGTGAAATACATGGGAGAATATATATATGTATGTTGAGTTTATAGATTTTAATATTGAGTAAATTTGTTAAGTAGATGAGTTTAAATATGTTAGCAGATAGAAGTTAGTATCATTTGAATTAACCAATCAGAAGGCAGCTTGGAACCTGAGACGTCAGGGGCTGAGTTGTTGTTTAAATGAAGGAAGAGGGGGGTTGAGGCACACACGTTGCAGATTCACTCACTTGCTGAGACTCATGGACACACACATTTGGGTTCTCATATTTTTACAGATACTTTAAGACAAACTTAATTTTATTTTATTTCATTTGAAATCTTTTGTAACTATTTATTTTACTATGAAGAATTGTACTATGGACTCTGTATTATAATAAATCTCATTTAAAAGGTTACTTTTTCCCAACGCCTATTTGTCTTGACAACAAAGACATTTACTGAAAATATTATTCATAAAAGCTTTTATTATATAACAATTAGATTATTTTCTGTAGTGAATCCTCATTATCTCTGGTGCATGGGCTTGTGTTTATCTCCTGCTGAGTAGAACAATGCCAAATTGCTCGGCAGATAGATCCTAAGATAAAGTTCAACATGTTGGAAATGTATGTTAGATATTCTGATCTGTCTGGCAGGTAAATCTAATGCTGGACATAGACTGTTCGTTTTATATTATCAATCGAGCCGCTGATGGCTCGATTGATGATAATCAACCTCCCCGCGGGCGAACAATGGTAGAAACGAAACACTGATAAGGAAGTGCCCGCGGGGACGAGCAGGGATCGATCCGCATGCACGGACGAGCGGTGATGCGCCGGCATTGAGCCGTTGGCTCGATACAGGAGCATAAACGAACAGTCTATGCCCAGCATAACAGAAAATTGTGTGGTGTGTACTAGGCATTAGAGATAGGAGAGGTGTCTGGAAACCGCATTCCTCATTCTAGAGACAGTGAAGCACTGAGATCTGCAAACTATCACATACTTCCTGATGCCTGAGATTGAATCCACTGGCCTTATTTGTAGATTAATCAATATAGACACTCTGCAACAACTCAAGGTGAGCTGCTTATGTAGGGGGTTAAAGGGGAACTTTAGCCTAAACATACTGTTAAGTTACATTAGTTATGTTAGAATTGATAGGTAATATCTTTTACCCACCCTGTTGTACTCGACCATGCCCTATTTCATACAGCCTTATCAATCTCTGCCATGTACTGATGAGGACCAAAAGTCCGAAACAGGCTGTCTACATGTGGGTTTGATATGGCTGTGTAAAACTTAAAGCTATAGGCTTGCTATATACCAGTGGTTCTGGATGCTTGCTTGGCTTCACAAGGGCAAAAAGGAATAATTTGCATATTCAGTAGGGCATTGTGGGTAACCACAAATGTTCACATAACTGAATTATTGCAAAATTCCTTCTGTTTTAAGAAGGCAATTACACCAAGCTTTGCTTTTTTAGTAGGATGGCTTTTTGGTTCCTTTTATCCCCCTATACATTCCTAGTAGTTTGGGTCACCTTGAGCTGCTTGGTTACTCTGTTTTAAAAGAACAGGCAAAGGTTTGTGTTTCATGGGGGCTGCCATCTTTGTCATGGGGGCAGCCATTTTTTTTGGTTGAAAGGAGGTGACGGGGAGCATGAGACACAGTTCCAACTGTCCTGTGTCCTGATGACCCCTCCCAGCTGCACACACTAGGCTTCAAATGTCAAAATCAAAATGTAAAAAAAAAAATACACCCAAGCAGCAGAATGAGAACATCAGAAATCCCATCATGCTTTGCACAGCATAAGGGCAAAAATGCTCGGGCAGTTTTCTTCTGTGCAGCTAAAAATGAGGCTTGTATAAAATAAACAAAGTTCTGATGCTGTGAAACTGTTAAAGAAACACCAGGCCTTTTCAGTGCTGCTGAGTCGGATTTTTTTTTTTTTTTTTAGTCTGGAGGTTCACTTTAAAGTGTATCTAGAAAGAGGGATATGGAGGCTGCCATATTTATTTCCTTTTTTAAATGATACCTGTTGCCTGGCAGCCCTGCTAATCTATTTGGCTGCAATGGTGACTGACACCAGAAAAAAGCATGCAGCTAATCTCGTCAGATCTGACATGTCCGAAACATCTGATCTGTTGCATGCTTGTTCAGGGTCTCTGGCTGAAAGCATTAGGGCTGGTGCACACCAAGAGCGCTTTTGAGTGCTTTTAAAAATGCTAGCGCTTGGCTAATGTATTTGACTGGGATGGATCACACCAGAGCGATGTGATTTTTCTCCCAAACTCAAATGCGGGTCCTGCAGCATTTCTGCGCTTTTCTGAGGCAACTCAGCCTCGATGTTAAGTATAGGAAAGTTGAAAATTGCTCTGAAAAGTGCTGGATCAGAGAGATTTATTTTTCTTTTGTTACAGAAGCTGTTCAATTACAGCTCTACTGTAACAAAAAAATAAACGCTACACCAACACAATCGCCTAGAAAAATCACTAGCGCTTTTTGTTGTGCACTGACGCTTAGAGGAAGAGGATCAGAGGAGGATCAGCAGGAAAGCCAAGCAACTGGTACTGCTTAAGAGGAAATAAATATGACAGCTTCCATATTGCACTCACCTCGGGATAACTTTGAAGGGAACCTTAACTTAATGGGGGGTAAAGAGTTTTACTTACCTGGGGCTATTACCAGCCCCCTGCAGCAGTCCTGTGCCCTCAGCGCCGCTCTGGAATCCTCCGGTCCCCCGCTGTCACTTAGTTTCGTTTTTGACGACTCACCAGTCGCCGGCCGCCATGCGTATTATTGGACGCATTCACCAATGCAATTAGCTCTATTGCGGACCGCAGCGCGTACAAAAATACGCATTGCCGCATATCTACGCATGCGGAATGTGGCAACGCGTATTTTTGTACGCGTTGCGGTTCGCAATAGCGCTAATTGCATTGGTCCAATAATACGCATGGCGGCCGGCGACTGGTGAGTCGTCAAACGAAACTAAGTGACAGAGGGGGACCAGAGGATTCCAGAGCGGCGCCGAGGGCACAGGACTGCTGCAGGGGGCTGGTAATAGCCCCAGGTAAGTAAAACTCTTTACCTCCCGTTCAGTTAAGGTTCCCTTTAAGTATCCCCATATAAAAAAATGTCCACAGCGCTAAAAAGATGATGATCTTTAATAATCCAAAATTATAGACCCATGAAATTTGATCCTAAGCTACAGTAATTTATAGCACCTTCCCCTTTAAAACACACACATTCAACACATAAAGCACTCACTCAGCCTCACTGCAGTGAGCCCGTGCTCAAAAATTGGTTAAAAATAGGGATCCCAGTTAAGAATCAAATGATCAAGTTTCAAAGAAGATGGTCCATGAACAAATTGTTTGGCAATCGTAGCATACGTTTAAAGCATATACTTGAGTGCACCTTGTACAGGTAAAGTGTGTCACTTCTTGTGAGTCCTGCAAAGTTCATAAGCCAGCTTGAGCTATGAGGGGTCCCAATGTCCAATCCTTAATGTGTATGTGATACAAATCCATATACGTTACCCTCCTTAGATACGGGCAATGGCACGGCTCCACAGACTGCCTCAATCCGCTACCGTCCTGGCCAGATTCACAGGTGCGGAGAGGCTGGAAGGTGCAGCTATGTCGGGGCTGAGTCCACTGGACAAGATGCCTTCTGTCCAATAGGGCGGAAGCAATAGCACTCCACGGCGGTGGATTGAATTACAGTGACGTCACTGCTTTGATCGGCGTATGGACGCTGACGTTTCAAGGGGTACGCCCCTCTTCTTCAGAGCTGCCCATCAACCTGTGTCCACCACTTATGAGCGCCTGTTCTACCCCAATGGACCGCCCCTTCACTATGGAAACCCTATAACGCGATCCAAGCTTCTTCATTTCAACATTTATTTCCTGTTCAGCATAGCAACTTATACGTAGCCATTTCTCCCATGCAGAATAATATTTAGCATAGCAGCTTGTGCGTAGCTATTTCTCCAGTGTAAGATAGTGTCATATTCACTCATCTATTGAAGTATAAATATAAATACATAAATCCCATTTCTTAGTCCACAATTTCATGCAGGAAAATATGCGAATATACCAATCCTCAAACAATACTATCAGCCAGAGAGGAAAAAATGATTCATTAAACAAAAAATATATAAACATATATATATATAAAAATATACATATAAAAAATCTATATTAAAATATAAAAATGTACAATTTGTTGCTTTTTTATATGAACAAGTTTATAACATACTGCACATTCTCCCACTGATCAACTTTTCAACTCTAGTCTTTTATTATTCCATTCTTAAAGAGCTCAACCTAAAAATGCATACAATTCAAAATCGCAATTTAACCCTTTTGGGGTCATGGTGTCCATTTTAAATATCCATGCCGATTCTGTACGGGATAGTTTTCTTAATAAAATCACCTCCCCCTCCATTCCTTTTTCACCTTCTCCACACCACAGAATGAAGAACCTTGTATTTTACAATTATGGACCATTTTATAATGCATGGAAAGGGGTTTTTTTTCATAGCCTCTAGATATATTATATAGATGTTCCCCCAATCTCTTCTTTAATGTTCGTTTCGTACGCCCTATATATTGCTTATTGCAAGGGCAACTGATCATATAAATCAAACCTTTCGTGGAGCAAGAGAAATTGCCCCTAATTGGGAATGTTTCTCCATTGTGGAATGAGGTAACCTCCTGTCTCATTCTCACACCTCCAACAGCCTCACACATCCCACAATCTCTTACATCTTCTAAATTTTCCCCCTTTATATGTTGAAAAACAGAGAGGGTTTGGTACTGTAGGTGCCATTATTTGTCCTACATTGTTGCTCTTCCTGTATATGATTCTTGGGAATTCGTCCAAATGTGTGTTTAATAATTTGTCCTCTCTTAATATGCCCCAATACTTATTGACTATTTTCTTAACCTTCCCGGCCTGCTCACAATAATCCATAAGGAGGGCTGGACAATGATCCGACCAAGTGGATTTGCCACTCCTTCCTGCTAAAAGCACATCCCTATTGGTCATATCCGTTTCTTGCAGAGCTGTTTCCAACATGTTGTCATCATAACCCTTTTCCCTAAAGCGATGACTCAAAACCCCAACCTCTTGCATAAAATCTTCTGGCCTAGAACAGTTGCGTTTTAGGCGAAAAAATTGACTGTTCGGTACATTAGAAAGCCACCTAGAAAGGTGGCAACTGTCAATATTAATAAAACTATTGCAGTCTACCGGTTTAAAAAAAGTGCGAGTATGTAACAAATCTAAATCAACAAATACATTAAGATCCAAAAAATTGACGGAAAATTCGCTGTATTCAACCGTAAATTTGAGATTATATGTATTCCTGCCAATTTCCTTTAAAAAATTCTCCAAGGATACAACTCCACCACGCCAGATAAAGAAAGCGTCATCAATAAAGCGTCGCCAGAATACGAGGCCCGCGGCAGAGCACACGGACCACTGGTCGAGGGTGCAAGCCTCCCAGTGGGCCATGTACAAATTCGCGAAGGCCGGCGCGAACCTCGTACCCATAGCTGTTCCAGTATGCTGAAGATAATCCGTATTATTAAAATAGAAATAATTGCTTTAAAATAAACATCATACTGTTCAAAATAAACTTCAGTTGTTCCTCTAATTTTCCATCTTTTCGCAAAAAATATTCTGATGCTAGTACACCCCAATCATGCTCTATCACTGTGTATAAAGAGCTCACATCTAGAGTGCATAAAATATCACCCTTCCATTTCACCTTTCCTAATTCTCTTAGAAAATGGCCCGTGCCTTTCAAATAGGCTGGGGTTGTAACCACTTGCTTCTGCAGGAAGCTATCTACATACCTGGACAAGTTTGCAGTTAAAGTTTTTTGCGAAAAGATGGAAAATTAAAGGAGGAACAACTGAAGTTAATTTTGAACAGTATGATGTTTATTTTAAAACACAATTATTTCTATTTTAATAATGCGTATTCTCTTCAGCGTACTGGAACAGCTATGGGTACGAGGTTCGCGCCGGCCTTCGCGAATTTGTACATGGCCCACTGGGAGACCTGCACCCTCGACCAGTGGTCCGTGTGCTCCGGCGCGGGCCTCGTATTCTGGCGACGCTTTATTGATGATGCTTTCTTTATCTGGCGTGGTGGAGTTGTATCCTTGGAGAATTTTTTAAAGGAAATTGGCAGGAATACATATAATCTCAAATTTACGGTTGAATACAGCGAATTTTCCGTCAATTTTTTGGATCTTACTGTGATTTGTTGAATCAGATTTGTTACATACTCGCACTTTTTTTTAAACCGGTAGACTGCAATAGTTTTATTAATATTGACAGTTGCCACCTTTCTAGGTGGCTTTCTAATGTACCGAAAGGTCAATTTTTTTTTGCCTAAAACGCAACTGTTCCAGGCCAGAAGATTTTATGCAAGAGGTTGGGGTTTTGAGTGATCGCTTTAGGGAAAAGGGTTATGATGACAACATGTTAAAAACAGCTCTGCAAGAAACGGATATGACCAATAGGGATGTGCTTTTAGCAGGAAGGAGTGGCAAATCCACTTGGTCGGATCATTGTCAAGCCCTCCTTATGGATTATTGTGAGCAGGCCAGGAAGGTTAAGAAAATAGTCAATAAGTATTGGGGCATATTAAGAGAGGACGAATTATTAAACACACATTTGGACGAATTCCCAAGAATCATATACAGGAAGAGCAACAATGTAGGACAAATAATAGCACCTACAGTACCAAACCCTCCCTGTTTTTCAACATTTAAAGGGGGAAAATTTAGAAGATGTGGAGATTGTGGGATGTGTGAGAATGAGACAGGAGGTTACCTCATTCCACAATGGAGAAACATTCCCAATTAGGGGCAATTTCTCTTGCTCCACAAAAGGTTTGATTTATATGATCAGTTGCCCTTGTAATAAGCAATATATAGGGCGTACGAAACTAACATTAAAGAAGAGATTGAGGGAACATCTATATAATATATCTAGAGGCTATGAAAAACACCCCCTTTCCATGCATTATAAAATGGTCCATAATTGTAAAATACAAGGTTCTTCATTCTGTGGTGTGGAGAAAGTGGAAAAGGAATGGAGGGGAGGGGATTTTATTAAGAAAACTATCCCATACAGAATTGGCATGAATATTTAAAATGGACACCATGACCCCAAAAGGGTTAAATTGCGATTTTGAATTGTATGCATTTTTAGGTTGAGCTCTTTTTTAAGAATGGAGTAATAAGACTAGAGTTGAAAAGTTGATCAGTGGGAGAATGTGCAGTATGTTTATGACTGTTGTACAATTTGTTGCTTTTTATATGAACAAGTTTATATTTTTATATTTTAATATATATTTTTTATATGTATATTTTTATATATATATTTATATATTTTTTGTTTAATGAATAATTTTTTTAATTTTTTCCACTCTGGCAGATAGTATTGTTTGAGGATTGGTATATTCGCATATTTTCCTGCATGAAATTGTGGACTAAGAAATGGGATTTATGTATTTATATTTATACTTCAATAGATGAGTGAATATGACACTATCTTACACTGGAGAAATAGCTACGCACAAGCTGCTATGCTAAATATTATTCTGCATGGGAGAAATGGCTACGTATAAGTTGCTATGCTGAACAGGAAATAAATGTTGAAATGAAGAAGCTTGGATCGCGTTATAGGGTTTCCATAGTGAAGGGGCGGTCCTTCGGGGCAGAACAGACGCTCATAAGTGGTGGACACAGGCTGATGGGCAGCTCTGAAGAAGAGGGGCGTACCCCTTGAAACGTCAGCGTCCATACGCCGATCACAGCAGTGATGTCACTGTAATTCAATCCACCGCCGTGGAGTGCTATTGCTTCCACCCTATTGGACAGACGGCATCTTGTCCGGTGGACTCAGCCCCGACATAGCTGCACCTTCCAGCCTCTCCGCACCTGTGAATCTGGCCAGGACGGTAGCGGATTGAGGCAGTCTGTGGAGCCGTGCCATTGCCCGTATCTAAGGAGGGTAACGTATATGGATTTGTATCACATACACATTAAGGATTGGACATTGGGACCCCTCATAGCTCAAGCTGGCTTATGAACTTTGCAGGACTCACAAGAAGTGACACACTTTACCTGTACAAGGTGCACTCAAGTATATGCTTTAAACGTATGCTACGATTGCCAAACAATTTGTTCATGGACCATCTTCTTTGAAACTTGATCATTTGATTCTTAACTGGGATCCCTATTTTTAACCATTTTTTGAGCACGGGCTCACTGCAGTGAGGCTGAGTGAGTGCTGTATGTGTTGAATGTGTGTGTTTTAAAGGGGAAGGTGCTATAAATTACTGTAGCTTAGGATCAAATCTCATGGGTCTATAATTTTGGATTATTAAAGATTATCATCTTTTTAGCGCTGTGGACATTTTTTTTTTGTATTTTCTATTTGGGTTATTTAGGATTACCTGGTCTAAAACAGCTGCTGCACATACCATTAGGCGCAGGTGCTACAGATATCGACACAAGTATCCCCATATATTTTAAACAGAGTGATTCCCTTTTTGTCTTTCTCTCCAAAATCTCAACCTGAAATTATTATATATCAATTATTTTTATAAAAAACATTTTTAAGGAAACAAATTGCGATCATTCAGCATTGATTGTACTGTTAATCGGCACCCTATGACACGATAGGCAAAAAATAACATGGTCGGTAAAATACCGCATTGTGTTTCAGGCAGGACCGGTCCTAGAAGGGCACATGTGAGGGTGCAGTCAGAAATGTGCACTAGCATTATTGAGAAAAAATGTGCTCGAACATGATGCCCCCTCCACATTTCTGACTGCACCCTCATGTGCCCTTCTAGAACACATGTGAGGGTGCGCACGCGAAGCAAATAATTGTAACGCAGCAATGATTCACCATAAAATAATCGTAATGTGGCAATTTTGCACCAGAAAATAATTGTAATGCAGCAGCGTTTCACCAGATAATCGTTATGCGGCAATGTTCAACTAGAAAATGTAATGTGGGCAGCGTTTCACCATAAAATAATCGTAATTTGGCCAGCGTTCCACCAAAAACTAATGATCACCCGTTAAAAAAATAAAAGTACTCACCTGCAGAAGACTCCACCCTGGGTGCAGCTTCCCCCCCCCCCTCCCCCGACCATCCTCCAGTGCAGGACTTCGGGCGCCATCTTCCTGTAGCTCTGCATGGTGGAAGACTATGCAGGCTGGAGCGGTGAGCTGCGGGGATGAACAGGCATGGCGTCTATTAGACTCTGCGGCCAATTCACCACGGGGGTCTCACAGTCTGGCAGGGGAAGGTGGGCACGTCCCCCTGCCCACTGTTACGCTGTCCCCCGCTGCCCCTCCCCACCACTCTGCCCGATTGAGGGGGCAAGTCATTTATTTGAGACGTTAACAGCAGAATTGGGACAAGGTCTTCCAGCAACCCAAGGTTGAGACACCAAAGTGCCCCCTCCATCCCTCCCACACCAGCCATCACACACTGATTGCTATTAGACTAAGAGGTTCTCCAGGGCCCCCAACACCCTCAACACCTTAACCCCCCCTGGCCGTAATCCCGACCTGAGCACGGGCTCTGCTTTTTGTGCTAAGAGTGGTAGGCCTGTGCTCGGGTCTGGCTGGGAAAAAAGCTGCGTGTGCACCCTTCCCGATGGCGCCCGCTGCCCAGGCTTCTCCCCTGGCTACCTGCAATTTTTTGGGGGCTTCCGGGATCCCCATATACCCACTGTTCTTCCAGGGACCCGGCGGCAATAGGAGCGGCGGTGGCGGCGGCATGATGTCACCGGAGGCGGCGCTATTTTTAAAGTGGCCTTGAACTTTTTTTTTGCACGAAAAAGGGGAAGCAATGTGTATATTATTATTATTTATTGTATTTATAAAGCGCCAACATATTACGCAGCGCTGAACATTAATTTAGGTTACAGACAATATTTAGGGGTGACATACAGCAATATGACAATACAGGAATACAAGAAAACCAGATCACATAGCCCAGTATTAGTACAAGGTAATGCTTAGTCAGTCACTGGATGAAGCATGGAGATTAGGCAAGTTAGGTTCACTCAAATGCATGGCATGGGTTCACAGTGATGGAGGTGCCACATCAGGTAGGACACAGTATACATGTATACTGTATACATTTATATTGTATACAGTATATTCTGCCTGCACTGACTTCTGGCTGGATTTTGACTACTCTCTGCCTGCATTATTTGTACAGTCTCACGGTTTAAGTTTATTCATAAATTTAATTCAACAAATTTGTGTTCTAGTCTTTTTTTTTATTTATATGTAGAATTTACCATGCTTTTATTCTGGCATATTTTGGTGAGTTATGACTTAAAGAGTAACTGTCAGGCTGCAGAAGCTAATGTAAACCTCTATTCTCCTGTGTTAAACAGTTTAGAAGGAAGCCCAAAAGCCATTAGTGAAGATAAAAATCTCAGCAAGTCTGTTATAGACCCATAAGGACGCAAGCCGCATACTAAACTGCAAAGCATTCTGGGGCCCTCCCCTCGGCTGCTAATGAGACGTTACAGAAGCTTGTAATCAGTCCAGAGTGTAGCACTGATAAATCTCGGGGCAGAGTACTCTGCAGGAGTCAGCTATTGTTCCTAGCCACATGGCTCATTAATATTCACTGCACACTGTGTTGTTCAAGTAGGAGCTTATCTGTGATCAGGAAGCAGGCAGGACATGACGACACATTTGACAGAAAAACATGGAGCCTGCCATGAGCTGTCAGGAGCATCTATCTCTGCATATACTATATACAAATTCTGTGAAATCCAAACGTGGACAGTGAAATGCATATGTAATGTAAGTACAGCCAATCTTTAGCTACTGATATATGTGTTTATTTTCTCTGAGACCTTATACCTAACAGCTCCTCTTTAAGAATTGGAGGCCTACATTTCTTGAAAAACAATGTACCACTTTGGACTCCTAATTCTAGACAGAAATGCACCGCCAGGGAGGTTAATATCTAGTTATCTGGCTTGCAGTCACTGTCATGTATCCCCTTTTCTTATTTCTCTCTGCTTCAAACACAATCGAGGAATGATGGCTTAGTGAGTTGTGTGCCCCTCCTACACTGCGCCCTGAGGCTGGAGCCTCTCTCGCCTCTGCCCTGGTTCTCAGTGTGACATTAGCGTCATATTGTAGCGTTTAACGTTATGGTAACGCACTGCTGCAGTGGGTTTCCTCTAAACGCATACATGAACAGGAAAGCATACTTTTTTCATTGCTTGTATGCTTTCGTGTACCTACTGTATGCAACGGTAATTCAGCATTAACGTGTTGCCACTTTTTTTTTTTTGCATTGTAATGCTGCATTGTGACTTTAATGTTACATTACAACGCAATGTCCCACTGTGAATGTAGCCTTAGGCTTGTTTTCAGACTTGAGCATGATTTTCACACGCCCGGTAATAATTTTGGTAAGTTAATGAAAAACCGCATGACCATTCACTAAGATTTTTATCTCCTGCAGAATTTTATTCTGTATTTTAAAGAATTATGGGGTATTTCATTTGGTATGTGATGGATTATAGCAGTGTATGGTACCCATCCACCCATACTTTTCCCCAACTCCTCCTATATTTGCCCCTCAACCTCTTAATGCCCCATACGCACATCTGAAAAAGTTGGCTGAGGCGGCTAACCCCCACCTCAGATGACAATCAGGTGTGTGTACGGCAGCCGGCGACCCAAAACCCATCACAGGTGTGTACGCACCTTTAAAGAACAACTGAAGTCAGAGGGATATGAAGGTTGCCATATGTATTTCCTTACCAGTTGCCTGGCTGTCATACTGATTCTCTGCCTCTAAGGGCTGGTGCACACCTGAGCAGTTCTGGAGCCTTATTTAAATTGCTTGCAGAGGGGAACCGCTTGGCTAATGAAAGTGAATGGGCTGGTGCACACTAGAGCGGTTTGTTTTTTCCACTATTGCAAACTTGGGGGCTGCTGCATTTTTAGATTTCTGAGATGTTTCTGCCTCATTGTTATAGTATAGGAAAGAAGAAAACTGCTCTGAAAAACGCTACATCAGAGCGGTTTTCCAGGCATTTTTGTTACAGAAGCTATAAAGACAAAATAAATACCGAGAGCCCAATATAGTGTAGTATGCAAAACAAGGGGTTGGAAATAAAAAGTATGTAATGTGTATATACTCACAAACATGGGTTACCTCCTGGGTACAGGGCCAGGCCGAGGCATAGGCTGGAGTAGCTCCAGCCTCAGGGCGCAGTGTAGGAGGGGGCGCACAATTCATTCAGCTGTCATTCCTAATTGTGTATGAAGCAGAAAGAAATAAAAGGGGATACACAGCAGTGACTGCAAGCCAGATAACTAGATATTAAGGTGTTGGGGAGGTTGTGGGCCCTGCGGCCCTCAGTCTAATAGCAATCAGTGAGTGACAGCTGGGTGGGAAGGGTGGAGGGGCGCACTTTGGTGTCTCAGCCTTGGGTGCTGGAAGCGGATCAGTTAATTGAAGCGCAAGTTGAAATGGGCGCGGCTATTCTGCTAATGTATTTATCGGCTATATCTCTCAGTCCCGGCGCAGACTGTGTAAAATGGGCGCTTTAAACGGCTAAGTGTATGCCGCTGTAACTCGCATCTGTGCCTGCGGCTATGGCTCTCTTAAGAGTATAAGAGGCTTTGATGTTTTGCGGCTACACTTATTTAACTCCTTTTAACACTCTATCTTTATCGCGCCCACCTTAAACACAGATCTTTCTTCACACTCAATATTTAATCCCTGTTAAAAACGTATCTTACTATGCTCCCGATCTTTCTTGGGACAGATGCCAGGGATAACATCAGCTGTAGCTGTTCTTATGTTGCCTTTCCCCACAGGCAGGTGCCGGGGAGAACATCAGCTGTAGCCGTTCTTCTGTTGCCTTTCCCCACAGGCAGGTGCCGGGGAGAACATCAGCTGTAGCCGTTCTTCTGTTGCCTTTCCCCACAGGCAGGTGCCGGGGAGAACATCAGCTGTAGCCGTTCTTCTGTTGCCTTTCCCCACAGGCAGGTGCCGGGGAGAACATCAGCTGTAGCCGTTCTTCTGTTGCCTTTCCCCACAGGCAGGTGCCGGGGAGAACATCAGCTGTAGCCGTTCTTCTGTTGCCTTTCCCCACAGGCAGGTGCCGGGGAGAACATCAGCTGTAGCCGTTCTTCTGTTGCCTTTCCCCACAGGCAGGTGCCGGGGAGAACATCAGCTGTAGCCGTTCTTCTGTTGCCTTTCCCCACAGGCAGGTGCCGGGGAGAACATCAGCTGTAGCCGTTCTTCTGTTGCCTTTCCCCACAGGCAGGTGCCGGGGAGAACATCAGCTGTAGCCGTTCTTCTGTTGCCTTTCCCCATAGACAAACACATAAACTCTATTAGCTGTAGCAGCTTTTCTATTGCCGCTACCCACAAGCAGAAACTGGTGACACAATTAGCGGTTTTTCTATTTCTGCTCCCCACAGGCAGAAGCAGATGCCAAAAAAAGGGTGCCTGGAAATTTTGGGCAACTAGAAATTTCCATCATAGGATATCTATGAATGTTTATTTAAAGATATTTTACTATCAAAGTGTAAAAAAAAAAATAGTAAAATATCGGTATTAAATGCCAATATTTTACTATAGCTAAACCATACCCCAGCCTACCCCCACATTTAACCTGACTAGTGGTTAATAAAATGCTGGTGTTGAAGGGTTAATATCCCCGTAGCTGAATTGCCATGCTGAAGATTGTCAATAGAAACGCAGAGCAGAGGATCCGTGACCTCCCGCAGCTGGAATGCTATGTTGAAGGTAAAGTGGCTGTTAACTTCATTAGTAGAAAACACCAGATGTAAATAGTTCTTAATCGCTGCATGGAGGATCGGTAACCTCCTCAGTTTGCAGAGGATCAGAGAGTCAGGCTAGATTATACACTCTTGGGTCAGCAGTACACCAGCTTGTAGGATACATAAATCTTGCTGGCCCGGCCAGTAGCCACAGTGAGAGAAACATCGGCTTGTAGCTCCATCCTCAAGGTATATGCCCGATATTTACAATATTCCTGCCCTTCACCATAAATAGGGGGTTGCAGCTGATTTATTGTTAGGGTATTTGTATTGAGCAGGCTGACGTTATTTCTTCCATTCTGTGCTGTAGCAGTTCTTCTATTGCCTTTCCTTACAGGCAAACACCAGTGATACTATTAGTTTTAGCGGCTTTTTCTGCTCCCAACCGGCTGACACTTATATATAAATAAGTTATAGTTATAATTAATCATATACAGTAAGTTGCATGTTAATTGATAGTGCCAATGGCATCTGCCTGTGGGTAGCGGCAATAGAAAAGCTAGTACTACAGCTAATAGAGTCCACGGTGTCTGCCTATGGGGAGAGGCAATAGAATACTGGCTACAGCGCTGATGGTATCGCTGGCATCTGCTTGTGGAGAACAGCAATACAAAAGCTGCTACATATAATAGTGCCCTGGTGTCGGACTGTGGGGTGCAGCAATAGAAAAGCCACTACAGCTATTTGTGTTCCCTGAGTCTGCCTATGGCAATAGAAAAAACAGCTTATGTTATAGGGAATCTGCCTGTGTGGAGCGGCAATAGAAGAGTCGCTGCAGCTGATGCTGTCCCTGGTGTCAGTCTGTGGGCATACATGTAAAAGCGCTGGTCGTTAAATAAAAACACTTATTTCAGCTAACTTAATTCTTAGATCTGATTGTGGGTACCAACACATTGTACCCAGCTACAGCATAGGGCTTACAGATGCCACAGATAACGATTGTAGATTGTGTAGCATAATGCTGCTATAATCCTCCAGAGAATCGTCACAATGACAATGGGCAGAGCTATTGGCACCTGCTGCCACCTAATTTCGCATTCCTGAGACTGTATCCACTGCCGCCAAGCAGAACTTGTAACTTGTCAGTCATTTAATAGTCATAATCTGCACCTCAGAAAACAATTTATAATGTTCATCCATAGGTACTTAGGTTGAAACAGTATACATTACAAGCAAAATAGAGCATAATGTACTTGAAAAACCCAGAAGAACAAATAGACTTTATTGTATTAAAGATAAGCTGTGCCTCAGACAAGCGCTATTGCTAAAATCCACAACTGCAAATTGGCCGGTTGGTTCTTGTATGCGCTCACTGTGCCAAAATGATCTCTGCCTGCACTAAGGTGAAGCCACAATAATAGCCAAGGAATAGCCGCAGACTGCACCCAAATTACCCTGCCTGCGCAACAGTAATGACTATGGCAGGAAAATTACATTGCATTAATAACCACCTAGCTATAAGCAATTACCGGCAGAATAGCCGCTATATTTATTTCAAATTACCAGAGGAAAAGCTGCTATAAGGGGCAGGTATACCAGAAGGTATAGCCACAGTGAATAATAGCGGCACACTGCCCCAAATTACCCTTGCCGCAAAATGTAATTATTGTATCTTCTACCGATAATTAACTAACACGATAACTGCGCCTATTTCAATTGGCGGCGCTTTTAAATGTACGCGCTGGAAGACCTTGTCCCTGCTCTGCCTGGGTAACACTGTATAGGCAGGTGGGGAGATTAGACCTATCCTAACTCAGGATTAAAAGTTGCTCTCTGTAGATAAGGAAATAAGGGGCAACACCCCTCCACCAGGGGTGGATATTGATAATGTAAGGCCACATACACACATCAGACCATAGTCTTTAGAAAATGAAAGAACACAGACCAATTTTACCCCTTCCATGTAGTATGAGAGCCATACCTACACAGTCTATTCTATTGAGCTGAACTCCCCATCAGATAGAAATCTTTGCAAGATGCTGCACACACAGATGCTGTACAGACAGGGCCTGGGTGAGGCATAGGCTGGAGAGGCTCCAGCCTCAGGGCGCAGTGTAGGAGGGGGCGCACAATTCATTCAGCTGTCATTCCTAATTGTGTATGAAGCAGAAAGAAATAAGAAAAGGGGATACATAGCAGTGACTGCAAGCCAAATAACTAGAGATTAAGGTGTTGGGGAGGTTGTGGGCCCTGTGTCCCTCTTAGTCTAATAGCAATCAGTGTGTGACGGCTGGGGTGGGAGGGATGGAGGGGCGCACTTTGGTGTCTCAGCCTTGGGTGCTGGAGGATTTTGTCCCTGCTCTGTGTACAGACACAAAAGATTAGTATCTGCAAAAGATCTGTTCCTGCAAAATGCATTCATAGTCTATGATATCTGCAGATCCTCATACACACCTTGTTTAACCACTTGCCGACCGCGCACTCATAATGCGCGGCGGCAAAGTGGTGGCTGCAGGACCAGCGAGGCAAATCTGCGTCGCCGGCTGCAGGCTAATTAATCAGGAAACAGCCGCTCGCGCGAGCGGCTGTTTCCTGTCATTTCACGGCGGGGGGCTCCGTGAATAGCCTGCGGGCTGCCGATCGCAGCTCGCAGGCTAAATGTAAACACAAACGGAAATAATCCGCTTTGTTTACATTTTTACAACGCTGCTACAGTATCAGCGTTGTAGTAGATCAGCGATCCCTGGCCAATCAGCGGCCGGGGATCGCTGTCACATGACAGCGGGGAGACTGTTAGAAGCTGCACAGGACAGATCCATTCCTGTGCAGCCTCCGATCTCTTGGGCAGGGAGGGAGAAAAGGGAGAGGGGGAATCTTGCGGTGGAGGGGGCTTTGAGGTGCCCCCCCCCGCCACCCACAGCATACAGGAGCGATCAGACCCCCCAGCACATCATCCCCCTAGTGGGGAAAAAGGGGGGGGGGGCGATCTGGTCGCTCTGCCTGTCATTTGATCTGTGCTGGGGGCTGTAGAGCCCACCCAGCACAGATCTGAAAAAACAGCGCTGGTCCTTAAGGGGGGGGGGGGTAAAGGCTAGGTCCTCAAGTGGTTAACAATCATCTGCAGATCTGAAGATCCATCCTGGTGGATTTGATCTGCAGATGAATGTCTGTTAAACAAGGTGTGTATGATGATTTGCAGATATCAGACTATAAATGCATTTTGCAGGAACAGATTTTTTGCAGGAACAGATCTTTTGCAAATGCTGATCTTTTGCATGTGTACAGCATGTTTGTGTGCAGCATCTTGCAAAGATTTCTGTCTGATGGGGAGTTCAGCTCCATAGAATAGACTGTGTAGGTATGGCTCTCATACTACATGGAAGGGAGTAAAATTGGTCTGTGATCTTTCATTTTCCAAAGACTATGGTCTGATATGTGTATGAGCCTTAAGAGTGAACAGAGGCGCCAGCAGGATAAAAGGTTCTAAAAGGCTTAAAATCCCTCAGGTGGTGGTGGACTCACCTTCCCGAAGCAGACAAGATACTGTCAGTTTAGACAACAGGTTTATTAACCACTTGCCGACCGCACGCTTATACCGTGCGTCGGCAAAGTGGCAGCTGCAGGACCAGCGACGCAGTATTGCGTCGCCAGCTGCAGGCTGATTAATCAGGAAGCAGCCGCTCGTGCGAGCGGCTGCTTCCTGTCAATTCACGGCGGGGGGCTCCGTGAATAGCCTGCGGACCGCCGATGGCGGCTCGCAGGCTAAATGTAAACACAAGCGGAAATAATCCGCTTTGTTTACATTGTACGGCGCTGCTGCGCAGCAGCGCCGTAAGGCAGATCGGCGATCCCCGGCCAATCAGCGGCCGGGGATCGCCGCCATGTGACAGGAGACAGCCTGTCACTGGCTGCACAGGACGGATAGCGTCCTGTGCAGCCCGGCTTACCACGGGGGGCCAGGTAGGAGAGGGAGGGGGAGGATTTCGCCGCGGAGGGGGGCTTTGAGGCCCCCCCCCCGCAACACCCGGCAGGCAGGAGCGATCAGACCCCCCCAGCACATCATCCCCCTAGTGGGAAAAAAAGGGGGGCGATCTGGTCGCTCTGCCTGCACGCTGATCTGTGCTGGGGGCTGCAGAGCCCACCCAGCACAATCAGCTAAAACAGCGCTGGTCCTTAAGGGGGGGGTAAAGGGTGGGTCCTCAAGTGGTTAATATACTCCAAAACAAACAGTGCAACACGTTTCACGGGTATGTTCCCGCTTCCTCAGGCAATAAACAGATAGGAGTACGCAGTACAGTCTCAAGGTCACGAAAAGCGCTATTCGTGACCTTTAGACTATGACCTGTTGTCATAAAACTGACAGCATCTTGTCTGCTTCGGGAAGGCGAGTCCACCACCACCTCCTGAGGGATTTTAAGCCTTTTAGAACCTTTTATCCTGCTGGCTCCTCTGTTCACTCTTACATTGTTACAGAAGCTGTTCAGTAACAGCTTTACTTTATATTTTAAATCTGCTACACTAAAACGCCCCCTAAAACGCTAGGCATGTTTAGAAATCCTCTCTAAACATGCCTAGAATCTCTCTGAAATCTGCTTCAAAAACCTCTAGCGTTTTGCGAATCTGCTAGAGGTTTTTGGTGTGCACTGGGTCTAATACATTTAGCCATAGACCCTGAACAAGCATGCAGCAGATCAGGCGTTTCTGACAGTATTGTCAGATCTGACCAGATTAGCTGCAGGCTCGTTTCTGGTGTGATTCAGACACTCCTGCAACCAAATACATCAGCAGAGCTGCCAGACAGCAGATACTGCTTAAAAGGAAATCAATATGGCAGCCTTCATATTCTTCTCCTATCCCCTCCTTTAATCCTTTCCTAGGGATGCAAGTGTGGAATGGAGATTAGCCTCTTGCCGACCGCGTCACGCCGATGGGCGTGGCCGCGGCGGCAGCCCCAGGACCGCCTAACGCCGATTGGCGTAAAGTCCTGGGGCTCTGTTTTGAAGGGGATCGCGCACAGGCTGCACGCGCAACTCCTGCTTGGTGGGCGGAGCTCCGCCCCGGCTTCAGTCTCCGAGCAGCTATTGCCGCTCGGGAGACTGTTAAACGGCGTGATCGCCGTCTATTTACATGGTGCAGCGCTGCGATCAGCAGCAGCGCTGCACTCGGGACAGCCGTGTGACACGGTTGTCCCCCTGGGGGACAAGAGAGCGATCGGCTCTCATAGGGTGAAGCCTATGAGAGCTGATCGCCATGATTGGCTGGCTGGGGAGAGGGAGGGAGGGAGGGTATTTAAATAAACAGGGGTTATAAAGAAAAAAAGCAACACTAATATTTATTTAAAAATAAATAAACATGAGGGAGCGATCAGACCCCACAAACATAGAGCTCTGTTGGTGGGGGGAAAAGGGGGGGGGGGAATCCCTTGTGTGCCATGTTGTGCGGCCCTGCAGCTTGGCCTGAAAGCTACAGTGGCCTTTTTATTTATTTATTTATTTATTTTATTTTTTTTATTTTATTTTTTACTGAAAATGGCCTGGTCACTAGGGGGTTTAGCCCTGCAGTCCTCAAGAGGTTAAGGGCTGATTCACACTACAAGATCTTTTTAAATGCTAGAGGTTTTTAAAGCTCTTGCTAATGCAATGCTATGGAGAATTTTTACAAAATCACATCGCTCCAGAGTGAACACTCGCATACTGTAGGATAAAATTAGCAACAGCTTTTAAAATCACTTATAAAAGCTCTTGGGCCTCGTTCCCATTGCGTTCCGATAGTGTATCTGTTTATGTTGGGCGCTTACTGACGCATTTTTTTCGATTCCCGGCGATTTCTGTGCGCTGGCCGTTTTTGCTAAGCATTTTTTACGTGGTTTTCCGCAGGTTTTTTTTTTTTTTTTTTTAATTCACTCCCTGATGCAAGTTGGGAAGTGAACTCTTTGATAAACGCGCAAACGCTATCACTGCACAAAGTGATTTTGTGAGCGTTTTGTGTTTTTCCTATACCTTCCATTCAGAGCAAATCGCCCTGAAAATGGTCCATGCATCACTTAAGTCAGCGGAAAGCAAACAGAATGCCTCAATGAGGGCTATCTCATTGGAAAGTATAGTGTAAGCGCTTTTAGGGCGATTTGTGCAAATCGACTGCTCTAAAAAATCCATAAAAATGTGTGAACTATGCTTTGTAAAGCACTTTTCTAAGCGCTTTTGCAGAGTGATTTGTTAGGAAGTGAACTCTTTGACCCTTTTGTATTTATGACTCTGTATTTATTCTTAAAAGCTCTGGGGAAAAAGCTATACAAAGCGCTTTTTTGAGCGTTTTGCAATTTCCCTTTACCTTCCATTGAGGCAATCGCCCCAAAAATTGTACAGGCAGCGCTTTGGTGAGCGAGCGGAATCGAACCGCTCAGATGTGAACACTCTCATAGGGAATCATTGCACAAAAAAATCCCGAAAGCGCCCTTAGTGTGAACAAGCCCTTAAGGGGTGTGTGTTGCAACCATGGTATGGAGGTGCAAATATTTGGAGTACCAGTATAGAGCGGAATGATTAACCTCCTTGGCGGTATGAAAAATACCGCCAGGAGGGAGCGCAGCAGTTTTTTAAAAAAAAAAATTTTTTTTAATCATGTAACGAGCCGAGGGCTCGCTACATGATAGCCGCTGCTGAGCGGCATCCCCCCGCCCGCTTCGATCGCCTTCGGCGATCTCCGATCAGGAAATCCCGTTCATAGAACGGGATTTCCTGGAGGGCTTCCCCCGTCGCCATGGCGACGGGGCGGGATGACGTCACCGACGTCACTGACGTCGGGACGTCATTGGGAGTCCCGGGCCACCCCTCGGCGCTGCCTGGCACTGATTGGCCAGGCAGCGCTGGGGTCTGGAGGGGGGGGGGCCCGTGCCGCAGCAGATAGCGGCGATCGGGCAGGGGCCGGCGGCGATCAGAGTGCTGGCGCAGCTAGCAAAGTGCTAGCTGCGTCCAGCAAAACAAAAATTATGAAAATCGGCCCAGCAGGGCCTGAGCGGCACCCTCCGGCGGCTTACCCCGTGTCACACACGGGGTTACCGCCAAGGAGGTTAAGAATGTCATGTGCAAACCTGATGAAAGGTATGGTGTGGCCCCCACATACGGACATGCACATTGCACGATTTGAACCTTTGACTCTGCAACGCCAGTCATGTTGATTGTTTGTTTGTTATTTTGCAACCCCTTTGTGGCTCAAATGGTACAGGTGCAGCTCATGTCATCACATGGTCCAATTCCCACAGTAGGAGGGTGTTGAAATCTGCTGTTTCTAAGTTAAAGGACAACTGAAGTGAGAAGAATATGGAGGCTGCCATATTTATTTCCTTTTAAACAATGCTAGTTGCCTGGCAGTCCTGCAGATCTATTTGACTGCAGTGGTGTCTGAATAACACCAGAAACGAGCATGCAGCTAATCTGGTCAGATCGGACAATGTCAGAAATGTCAGATCTGCTGCATGCTTGTTCAGGGTCTATAGCTAAAAGTATTAGAGGCAGCGGATCAGCAGGACAGCCAGGCAACTGGTTTTGCTTAAAAGGGAATAAATATCGCTTCCTCCATATTCCTCTCACTTCAGTTGTCCTGTAAAGCAGTAGGATTTTAGCCATGCTATGCCAGGGAAAAAAACATATAAAAGTAGATAAAACCTTCATCTACTTACATAAAACATGTATTGTACTGTCCACGTTTTGATTTCAATAGATTTTATAAAGTAAATGAAGAGTTCTGTTCCTGGTTGGGGCCATGTCTTTTGCCCACAGTTTAGGCTAAATCCTGATGTTTTCTTACTTTATTTCTTTTCTCCTCCATTCACTGAGTCACCTCAGCCTTGCTTGTAAACACAAGTGAGCAGGGGATCGTGTTTCAGATAAGCAGCTAGGCAGGGAAATAAATGGAAGAGGAATATATTATAGATAAAAAGAACCCCCAGCATGCAACTGTTTCACTGGCCCTCCCATCACAAAATGTAGAACTTAAGAGGTGGCCTGCATATAGAATAGCAGTGCTGGTACCAGCCATCCACATACTGTAAGGCCTGGTGCACACCAAAAACCGCTAGTAGATCCGCAAAATGCTAGCAGATTTTGAAACTTTTTCTTCTTTTTCTGTAGCGTTTCAGCTAGCATTTTGCGGTTTTGTGTAGCGGTTTTGGTGTAGTAGATTTCATATATTGTTACAGTAAAGCTGTTACTGAACAGCTTCTGTAACAAAAACGCCGGTAAAACCGCTCTGAACAGGCGTTTTTCAAAGCTGTTTGCGTTTTTCCTATACTTAACATTGAGGCAGAAACGCATCTGAAATCCAAAAAATGCCTCACCCCGGGAGGATTCGTTTCTGCAAAACGCCTCCCGCTCTGGTGTGCACCACCCGATTGAGATAATTGACCAAGCGTATCCGCAGCCGCAAGCGGCTGCAGAAACGCTGAAAAAGCCGCTCGGTGTGCACCAGTCCTAAGAAGCCAGTGAGCAGTCATTCGCTGGCTTCCAATCCAGTTCTGCATCAGGTGACACTGCTGTCCAACTGGATGGCAGGTTGTCACCTTGGTATGCTTCACTGTCTGGTGCACAAAGAATTCTTCCCCGGGCATGATGGGGAGGAATCAATGCATAGATTCAATGTCATTTTTTTTAACATTTTATGTATGTTCTGGCCCTTTAGCAGTTTGTAGTATGTTGACCCGGCCCTTGACCGAAAAAGTTTGGGGACCCCTGGCCTAGTGTGTTCCCAGCCTCAAAGTACACTTTTTAAGTAAACTTAACAAACAACTCCTAAAAACAATCTGCTGTAAACATGAGAACTGCTCAGAATTTTACTGACCTATCTTTCGCCCCAGGCAAGGAAACCTTGTGTCATACAAAACCTTGTGCATTATCCAAAAATGCTCTGTATTGCACTTATAACTGTCACAGTGCACTGCTGTACACATTTTAAGAAACAAATTTGCAGCAGGATTTGGACAAACCATGTAGTCTCCAATACAGCACTACATATAACTTTTGCCCTCAGTCCGGAACTGCACAAAAGACACCACTCACATCCTCTGCACCTTTCAAGTCTACCACGATTACCAGGGTAACAGGTGATAGAAGATGGAGTGTTCCCCCTCCAAACAGTTTTACACAGACTGTGAGAGAGCCCACCATTATACGTATTGGATATTTTTTGTAAACTTCCCACCATTAAATTAGTACTAGGGCCAGTTCACACTGCATGGATCAAAAACCAATCCATGTAAAATCCGATACGTCATATGGATTAGTTTTTGAGCATCAGTTTTTAATCCATGACCCTCCATTCTGATGCATCAGTCGATCCAGAAAAATCCCCCAAACTTGTGCTCAGTTCGGCAGTATGGCGGAAGTTGTGGGAGAACAGTCTTTACACCAAGCTTGAAAAATGTGTATTTCCTCTCGCCTCCATGACAGGTCCACCAGGAGAATCACCCTGGCCATCCCTGGGTCAAGGAGAACAGACAAGCATAAGAAGACAGAAGGTTGGCACTACAGCGGCAAGCATATACCACTCAACACTAGGACTTGCAGTAGCTGTATGAGGACCTCAGGTATACCTCTTCTTAACACTCTGTTTGCGTGCTCAAGCTTGAAGTTCTGATGACAAGTAGCCTCCGTAGAAGCGCTGCTTAGTGTGAAACGGCCGTCAGGCATCCAGTGCCCAGCACCCACCACCACCCACGCCTCTTCTTATAGGGTATGTGCTCCACCAATTGCAATTTGACTTGATGTTGTAAAATTGCACATTTGCACCTTATGATGTTGTAGCAATAAATTGAACACCTGCAGCAGTGCCAGCTTTCCAATTTTCTTTATTTGCTTGTCAAGAAGAACAGAACAAGTTTAAATACCACCTCCTAGTTCCTACCTGCAGTGTTCTTCCTGTCCCATGGATAGGACAGAAGTGAGTTCTGGTCTGCCGGAGGCTAAGTGGCGTGGGCCCTGCTGCTAGCCTACAAAGCACCCGAGTTGGGCATCCTGCTGGCATGTACTAGCGGTGTGGCAGGTCCCTAGTATCTATTACGTCCGGCACGTGATCTGGATGTGGACATTTTTCCGCCTTTGCGCATGCAGCACAAAGTGAAACGCTGATGCGGGTGGGCATGCGCTCCACGAGGCTGCCGGTGGAAGGAATAGCCCAGACTTCTGCCAGAGGGAGGTGGACCTAGGCCCACATGGAAACGATGTGCAGAGGAGCATCCATCTCACAAATAGATGGAGAGAGGAGCAGCATGCAACAAAGAGCTGAAGCTGCGATAATGATCCACCGCACCCTCTGTCTCCATGAAGCATTCCTCCTCTCAGGGCCAGGACCCAGCCGCTCAGTCCAGTTTTGGCCAGGTAAGCTCATTGTAAACTGGCATGGATGTAGCAAGCCAAGTTTGTCAGTGCAGCCTACAAATGGCGTTCTTTATATTCTATTTCAGAACCCAAGGCCTACTCCTACTGCTGATGGCTCTGAATCCAGAATATGTGAGATTTGCCATAAAAAGCTTGCTTCCTCCTATTCTAAACCTTTCATGCTTTACCACCAAGAAAATACAGGTATTGCACAAAGTGGAGACCAGGGATGGGCTCACGAGTAATCATGAATACCTACTTGTGATTTAAATCGGGTTTAATTGCTGCAGCTGAGCGACTGGATGATAAGGGGTTATTTACCCATTGTTTGAATTTATAAAATACATCTGAGTTTTCTGCATAAACCAAGAAATTGTATTTTGATAGTAGGTTGTAACTTCATTTAGGATATATATACATTGTGGTGACAAGGGATTTGAGGAGACAGCTGATTCCCTAAGACCAAGGTGACACTGGAGAAGCTGACTAGTGATTTTTGTTTTGGTAATGCTCTGTGTTCTGTATTTTTAGCTGTCACGTAAGCTTTAGCAATGGAATGCATAAAAGCTGTGTAACGTACTGAATGAGTTAGTAAAATCACTATTAGACACTCGTGTGTCTCTTGTGTTCTTACTCCAGGCCTGAAACAAGTATTATATGTGTACTGAAAGCAATTCATTATTGAATGTATTGAGCTAGACTCTTACATTTCTTGGTGTCATGAAGTGAGATCCTAAGAAGGGAGATCTATGTGGAAAAGCCCTGATTATGGGTAAGTAGAACATCTTTTCTGACTGCCCACATCAGTGTCCCCACATAGCTCCCTGTGTCTTTAGTAAAGAACCCTAAACATAAGGTGTGCTGTAGGAGCACCCAGTGAGGAGAATTTGAGAAGGTGTGCTGAATGGGCACCCTGCGGAAAATCTATATTTTTATGTCTAGGCGTCTCTAGGAGACCTATGTAGAAAATTGTGGAGGTGTGCTTAGGGAGCACCCAGTTTTATATATAGATATAGATATATTTTGATATAGATATATTTTGATATAGATATAGATATATTTTGATATAGATATATTTTGATATAGATATAGATATATTTTGATATAGATATATTTTGATATAGATATAGATATATTTTGATATAGATATATTTTGATATAGATATATTTTGATATAGATATAGATATATTTTGATATAGATATAGATATATTTTGATATAGATATATTTTGATATAGATATATTTTGATATAGATATAGATATATTTTGATATAGATATAGATATATTTTGATATAGATATATTTTGATATAGATATAGATATATTTTGATATAGATATAGATATATTTTGATATAGATATATTTATATATATATACATACACCAAGCGTCTCTAGGAGACATATGTAGGAAATGCATTAAAATACATATGATATTTTGTTAAATCTTTTTCTTGCTGCTTAATTACTATTGCTTTTTCTTTCCACTATTAACACTTTGTAATATGTGACTGTGCATATGTGTTTTCTTTCACTATTGTGTTGATTGCATGGGTGCTCTCACCTGCCTGTTATATTGAGTATGGGAAAATTGACAGGTTTTTATTTGTAAGCAATGTTCTTTTCTTTGTTTAAACTGAGATTCTACTCTGATTTCACCTGTGTTGGAAAGCATTGAACGTAGTTTACTTGACAAGCTGTTATGTTTTATTGTTCACTAAGAAGTTAACACTTCAAGTTTTTTTTCACTTCATATGGCTGTTGACCAGTTGTCATTTCTTTGCTTACAACAAGTTTTCTTTCTGCTTGTGTCTATTAGACAAACTGTTTACCAGCTGCGTACAATGTCATTTTCTTTAGCGTACCTATATTTGAAGGTATTTTTTGTTGTAGTTTTTTACTTTAACCACTTGCCGACCGCACACTCATACCGTGTGGCGGCAAAGTGGTAGCTGGAGAACCAGCGACGCAGATCTGTGTCACCAGGTGCCTCCCTATTTAATCAGGAAAGGCTGCTCGCGCGAGCGGCCGTTTCCTGTTAGATCACGGAGCGGCTCTCTGTGAATAGCCTGCTAAATGTAAACGCAGGAGACATTTGTCTCCTTTGTTTACATTGAACGGCGCTACTGCGCAGCAGCGCCGTCAGGCAGATCGGCAATCCCTGGCCAATCAGCGGCCGCGGATCGCCGCCATGTGACAGAGGACATCCTGTCACAGGCTGCACAGGACTGATAGCGTCCTATGCAGCCCCGATCACCAGGGGGGACAGGTAGAAGAGGGAGGGGGGGAATTTCGCTGCGCAGGGGGGCTTTGAGGTGCCCCCCCCCGCAAACCTCAGGCAGGCAGGAGCGATCAGACCCCCCCTGAACATCATCTCCATAGGGGGGGGAAAAAGGGGGGCGATCAGATCGCTCTGCATGCACCCTGATCTGTGCTGGGGGCTGCAGAGCCCACCCAGCACAGATCACAAAAAACGGCGCTGGTCCTTAAAGGGACACTTAAGTCAAACAAAAAAAATGAGTTTTACTCAACCGGGGCTTCCAATAGCCTGCAGCAGCTGTCCGGTGCCCTCGCCATCTCCCTCCAATCCTCCTGGCCCCGCCGGCAGCCACTTCCTGTTTCGGTGACAGGAGCTGACAGGCTGGGGACGCGAGTGATTCTTTGCGTTCCTGGCCACAATAGCGCCATCTATGCTGCTATAGCATATATCATATACCATATAGCAGCATAGAGGGTGCTAATGTGTCTGGGAACGCATAGAATCACTAGCGTCCCCAGCCTGTCAGCTCCTGTCACCGAAACAGGAAGTGGCTGCCGGTGGGGCCAGGAGGATCGGAGGGAGGCGGCGAGGGCACCGGACAGCTGCAGGGGGCTATTGGAAGGCCTAGGTGAGTAAAACTCATTTTTTTTGTTTGACTTAAGTGTCCCTTTAAGGGGGTCGGGGTAAAGGCTGGATCATCAAGTAGTTAAATGTTTTCAAATAGCCCTGAGATTTGAGTAGAATTTCACTCTTGGGCTATCATTCATAAAAGTGCTGTCGGTAAAGTAAATCCATGCGGGGGAAACACCGCTGTCAGTATTTCAGCCTTCTGGGTGGTCATTCATAAAAAAGTTTTTCTAGTTGCGATAGGAGTGCGGAGATAACCTGCTGTAGGCTGTCGGTAGGCATGCGGAAACAGGAGAAGCTGGCAGGACTCCTCCATGCGGTGTTCTCTCTGCTGCTGCTTGGGAGGTCTGTCCCATTCACTTACATGTACTCCGCATGCTTATCGCTACATCCAGGGGAGCGGTAATCCCCGTCCGCATACCGCCTGCGTTAGTATTTATGAATTGACATTTTGTTACATTTCCGCATAGAATCACCGCACAATGCGATAATTTATCGCTCTGCTCAGGGAAGTCCGCTTTGCATGCGGAAAAAGCCTTTATGAATATACATTTTGCTCAGTGTTCGGTAAAGTCGGTTGTTAGCATTTCCGCATGCGGGAACGCTTTATGAATGATAGCCTTTGTGTATATATATTTTATCTGCACATAGCATTGATTAGGGTTTTTTGTTATCTAAGCATTTTTTTCTTTTACAGTATAAGTATATTTGTAAGTATATGTTTTATTGTTAACCATTTTACAAAGATTGTTCTGTATGTATATTAGGGAGTAAAGGTAAATGTTTTATTTCATGACATTTATTAATTGCACATAATGTCAACTTTTATATTGGTATTGGGTATCTTATCTGTTTTCCCATTTAAAATTATATATTTTCAGTATGTCCACAATTTTATTTTGGGCCTACTAAGTTTGGATATGTAATTCTCATATCCCTGTAAAGGATATGAGAAAGCCTATATATATATATTATGGTTTTAGTGTACTGACTATTGTAGTATCTGTATGCTGTATATTGTGCAGGTGTATACTATGGTTGTTGTGGCCACTATGTTTGTCTGGTTTGTTGTATGCTGTGAAGTTTTAAATAACTGCGGTTGTGGTTTGCAAGACAATGTCGTTCTAGCATGGGTGGCAAGGTAACACCTATCAGTTTATGCATGTTGTCAGATATATGGACATATATCTGTTTCTGTTCATATTTCTTGGGGACATTTCCTCTTACAGTACTGTATTGTTTCCTCAGGACATGATAATGGGACACTGGAAATAAGCCCGGAATGGATAGATAGATCAAATATGAGTTGGTATTAGAATATCGGACACAGTATAAACAGCATATGTCACAAACTGGTAATCCTATGTCTCCCATTTGTAAGTCCTGACAGATATGTATACCTTGACCCGGCAGCGTTCATAACTCACCCCTCTAATACTGACCTTATCAAAACCACATCCAACCACCCACATTCCTACACACACACCCTTTCTCCCCTTTTTTTTTTTTTTTATTTAAATGCACAGCCATGACCGACACTTCCTACACTCATACCCAAATAATAACAAGTACTCCCACATTCAATGGAGTGATATTTAATGTCGGCCACAGCTTAATCACAACAAAAACAGGAAATAAATAACCATGAAAAATTTAAGAATAACACATCAAATACAACAATGTAAACATAACATCCGATTCTTGCAAACTTCATCCCCCCTTTTAACTGGCCAGTGGCGACTGAGGAGCCCCCCATCTTGCATAACTTCCACTCATAATCCGCATGAAGCCGAACGGCCGTCCCAAACCATGCCAGAAGTTCCCTGGGCTAACATGCAACTTAGAAGTTATTCACTGTCCCAAGAACATACCAACCAATGTTGTCCCCCATAAATTTGTACAGCTCATGCAGTTTAACCTGGAAAGCACATATTCCGACTCCTCAGCCCCATTTGACCACCATTACCAGCAGAGGGGACCGCCACCGCAAGCCTGCAGTGACCCCTCACTGCGGGCGCGCCCGCCAAACCTCCACTGCCCCCTCCAGTTTATCCTTGATATCCAGACTAAAGATATCCGTCCCCACCTCATTCAAATGAACCCCATCCGCTGCGCAGTACATGTCCTGTCCCCTTAACTCCACATGCTTCACCACCATGTCTCCTGACTGCATCAAAAATTTTTCTATCGCTCTATTAACCTTAACCCTGGCCCTTTCCACCGCCCTGTGGTTACGAGCCCCCCGCCAAGCCCGCCGTGGAACCATTTCGGACCACATGAACCTCACCTTCGGGATCAAAGCACGGATTGCCATTAAATCCCCTTTTATGGCTCGCAACAAGGCCCTAAATGAAACCTGAGCCATGTCATTCCCCCCCAAGTGCAACACTAGAATGTCTGGCCATGGGAACAAAACCAACTGTTCCTTAAAATATGTCATGAACCTTGGCCAGCACATACCCCCCACCCCAAACCAATATAACTTCGTCGTGCTGTCATCCAATCCCAGTTGTAGGCCGCTCTGCCTAAGTGCAGCCCGCTTCTCTGCCCGGCGCACATAGGAGTGGCCCATGATCCAAACCACACACCGGCCGATACCTGCAAGATAAAAAAAACGATGCACCCATTTGGAACAAATAATACTTTTTTTTTTTTGCAAAAGGGCCCCCCCCCCCCAATCAGTATCTTTTCTATCCCCTGCATACCCCTCAAACCTGCTCCACCCGACCAGGTCGCACATACGACCTGAATCTACTAGACTGCCATCTACCAATCTTCATTAGCGTAGTAGTGGACAAACCCAACCGAGCGGCCTCCGTGGCCGCCCCGATTCTGAAAGAATGTGAAGCATATTCCTTATCCCGCAATCCCATATTACCTAAACATCTTCTCATAACCGAAACAAATTGAAATCGAGACAGTGCTGACCCGTCCATGTGAATTAGCAAATGTTTCTTATACTCACCGGGCCTAACGGCCATGTAACTTTTCCAGAGAACCACAGGGCACGTGGGACTGCCCGCTAACGGAAACAGCAATAGTTGGACCCCTCGGCCTGCCTGATCCGTCTTAGACCTCCTAATTCTCACTTTTAAAGCTCCCTCTTGCTCCCCGACATCATCATAACTAAGTCCCCCCGCCCCGCGCCTATTTGCGCTAACTATCTCGCTGACCCGTAAAGCCCCGTAAAACGCTAAACCGAAGGCCAGCCGAAACAAGTGAACCTCAAATGCAGAGAAGCAAACCTTGTTCAACTCTTCGGACATCCCTTTCATTATTTCCCATGTCACCGGCCGCCTGCTATCATGCCCCTTGTGCTCCTTCCGCCACCCCTTCAATGCCTGCCTTACTACGAAACATTTGGTAAAGTCCTCCCATCCACGCAACTTCGCCAAAAAGGCCAAGGCTGCGACCCGACGATCCATGCTAGCAGGTGAGACTGCAGATTCCATCCAGAATCCAACCAGCCAAAGAAAAAGATCCCTCCTACCTTCTGCGTCGTCGCCCAACGACCAACGTTGTTGCCATTCCTCCCATTCAGACCACACTTTATTGTAGGCCGTCCAAGTGCTTGGCGCTACCGATTTTTGAATCCACTGATGCAGTTCCCCTACAGTACGTCCCACACATAATCCGGGCATCGCTCCCCCACTCCTTGCGCTCCAGGTGCCAACTTCCGGAACCGATCCCACTGTAAACGAGACAACGCATCAGCTATCTCATTTTTGGCTCCCGCAGTATGTACTGCCCTAAAATAAACATTGTTTCTTAAGCAAGCCAGTACAAAGCGTCGAAGCAAACGGATCACCGGAGGAGAGGACGAGGACATGGAGTTCAGTGCTGCCACCACTGCCATGTTATCAGACCGAAAGCTTACCGCCTTGTTCCGCAGCTCCTCCCCCCAAATTTCCACAGCCACCCATAACGGGAATAGCTCCAAAAAGGCCAAATTCCGAACTATGTCGGTTTGAAGCCAGTCTGGAGGCCAACGCTCCGCAAACCATTTTCCCCCAAAAAAGGCCCCAAAACCCACCGAACCGGCCGCATCAGTGAACAGTTCAATGTTGGCCATGTCTCGCCACGGGTCCAGCCAGTAAACCAGACCATTAAACTGAATTAGAAAATCCCTCCATACCATCAGATCTTCCCGATGTTCCTTTTTGAGACGTATGAAATGGTGCGGCTCGGTCACCCCGCACGTAGCCAAGGACAACCGCCTCGAAAAAACCCGCCCCATGGGAAGCACCCGACACGCAAAGTTGAGTTTTCCCAGTAAGGATTGCAGTTCCTTAAGTGTGACCTTCCTGGCCCCCAAAACCTTCCCCACCAAGCCCATTAGATCCTCAACCTTGTCCGCAGGTAGTCTGCAAACCTGAGCCACTGAATCGATTTCAATACCCAGGAACTTCATCACCACTGCTGGGCCCTCAGTTTTGTCCTGAGCAATTGGGACTCCGAATTCCCCGAACACCCCCATCAAACCTTTTAAAGCCAGTTCACACAACCTCGACCCCTCTGGCCCCACGCAAAAGAAATCATCCAGATAATGGGTGATGGCCGATATTCCCGTTCTTTGCCTAACCACCCATTCCAAGAAGGAGCTGAAGAGTTCAAAATACGAACACGAGATTGAACATCCCATCGGTAAACATGCATCTACATAGAAACTCCCGTCGAAAAAACATCCCAACAAATGCATGCTATCAGGATGCACCGGCAATAACCGGAAAGCCGCCTCCACGTCCGTTTTTGACATCAACGCTCCCGGTCCCGCCTCTCGTACCATGTCCAAAGCCATATCAAAGGTTGCATATTGGACCGAGGAGAGTTCCCGATCAATACCGTCATTAACCGAACCCCCTTTTGGATATGACAAGTGATGGATTAATCTAAACTTACCCAACTCCTTCTTGGGGACCACCCCCAGCGGGGAAACAATTAAGCCTTGTACCGGTATTTCTGAGAAAGGACCTCTCATCCTTCCCAGACTGACTTCTTTCGCAATCTTTTCCCTGACCACCCCTTCATGAATTCTGGCCGATTTCAAATTTTTTGTGTGCAATTGTCCTGCCTCCGCCGAAGAAGGGATGCGGAAGCCAACATCAAACCCCTCCCCCAACAACTCAGCTGCCCTTCTGTCCTCATAACGGTCTAGCCAAGGCTGCATCGCTCCTAGCCTCACCGGTGTCGTCCCTTTTGTTAAAACCATCCCCGGGCCGTTTTGTGAAGCTTCCACCTCTCCCACCTCTTCCACCTCTTAAAACATTTGAAGGCCGGATGCAACCCCCCGCACACGGAACATTCGTGCTTAAACTTGCACGTTCCAGAGAATCGGCATTGCGATTCATTATAGCCCCAACATACTCCCCTTCTTCCGGGGCCGGAACCCCCAGCACCCGCCGGGGCGACGCTACTCTGAAAGGGCTGTGAACCTCCCTGTCCGCCGTACGCCTGCCACCCCCCTCCCGCTGAATAAGTCCCTCCCTTCCCAGTCATGACCCGGAGCCAAATGCCTATATCCTTATGGCTCCAGTCCAGATCAGGCTGTACTGACATACGCTGACGAAACTGCTCGTCATAACGCAACCAAGCCATCCCCCCGTGCATCCTATAAGCTTCCCCAATCGTATCTTGATAGCAGAATAAGGCAGCACACTTATCCGCCGCTTTTTCCGCAATGATACTGGCCATGATATTAAAAGCCTGAGACCAATTCCCAAATGTCCTGGGAATAAGCCTGTAGCGCCGACGGTCTTCGTCCTCCTCTTTCCGATGCTCTTTGCCTTTGACCCATCGGTCGATGTTGAACCGTTCCAAAGGCAAAAGCGTGAATATGTCCACGTATTCACGTTTCCATATCTTTTCCCGTATTTCTTTCTTAACGTGCACTCCCAGGGGTCCCTCAAAGCATGTGTAAGCATGCCCCTTGGCGAGGTCCGAGATAGGCTGCGGTTTGTCTGCCTTATCCTTTTCCGCCCCCCGATCTTCCGTAGCCACCTCAGGAGCCGAGGAAACTTGCACCCCCTCTTCCCCTGACAACTCCGTTACCGTCACTCCCGCCGACGCCGTGGCACTAACCGACACCATTTCCCCCTGAGGCTGCCAAACCGCCTCCAAACCCCCACTGCCGCTAGCCGCAGCATCCCCATTACCAGCTAAACGCTCCAATAAGGACCTAACCCCTTGCAACAAACCTTGAATCGACTCTCCCCTCGTATCTGCCCTATTGTCCCCCTGACCCCGTGTAAGGTGTGACAATGAAAGTGGTAATGACTCACCAACAGAGCGTGCAGGGGTATCAATCCTGCCGCCCGAGGTAGATCCGTCACGAACCCCCTCCGATGTCCCATCGTTCCTGGCCGGGATCTGGGCCAGTGCCGGGAAGGGCGTACTGCTCCTCCCGCTGACTGAACCCGCCGCACCATCCTGTGGAAAAGCAGGAGAGGAAAGACCAGGCCGTAGGTAAGCACTGTCCGAGCCCACCACCCCTCCTGCCGAGCGACCCCCCATATCCCCTTGAGGCGGGCCGACCGGCCAGGCCCCACCTCCACTTGAACCCACCGTCATGCTGCTGCTACCTGCACTAACCTGGCTTAGCCCCGATGCTACCGGCTGTAACACTAGCCCCCCTGGCCCCTGCACTAACATAAAAGGACCCCCCAATAGCATCCACCCAGGCCCGCTTCCTCCTGCTCCCTGCAATGCTACCATCTGCCCCACTCCTTGTCCCCCAAACACTACCCCCTGCATTCCCAATCCCCCTGCTGCTATTTGCCCACTCCCCCCACCAGTCAGCAAAACCTGACCCGGCTGCTCGCCTGACCCCCCGCCTGCACCAGTGTCCTGTGTCTGCCCAGCGGAGCGTGATGCTCCGGCCTGACTCCCCGCTGCAACAGCCTGCGTCTGCCTTCCTCCGCTTGCACCCCCAGCGCTCAGCCCGACCCCAGAAGGCCCAGCACCGCTCCTTCCCGCCGGGCGGCTGCCATCTTGCGGCCCCCAGCCGCCATTGCCCGCGCCGCTCTTGCCGCGCTTACCTCCTTTCCCCTTCTTCTTCTTACCCACCCCCGTGTCACTTACTTTTCCTGCTGGCCCCTCCTGTCCTCCACCACTGCCGCCCGCCTCATCCTGTCCAAGCCTGCCACGGGACTCCGGCGGGGACGGCGAGAGCCGATCCACCCCCCTCTTGGCTCGCCTTGGGCGTGCGCCCGCATCGGTTGGAGCTGGGTCCCGGGCGGCCGCTTCCATCAGCCCCTGCAGCCATCCATCTCCCCTGAGAGCAGCCTCCTCCTGGAGACGCCGAGCCATCGCCGCCATTTCCTCCTCTGCCATAATGCTGGGCCTACCTAATCTCTAGCAGCAGAGAAACACGATTTCTCTGGCTGCCAGCTACGGAGGTAATGACCTCCCCCAACTATCCTCCCTACAGCTCGCTCCAGCTCCTCCCAGCCCATCCCTAACTCTCTCAGCCTCCTCCCTTCCCACTTAACCCCTTCCACCCTGAGGCAAGTTCATTAGAACTTACCAGGGTCATGATGCTCTGTGCTAAAGGCACAGAGCATTTCTTTTTTGTTAAACAGAAACACATATATACATTGATAATAGTCATATATTTTATTATTCTAATGGATGACTGGTGTTTATGGTTCCCAGCGCAGGACAGCAATGAGCAGGTTTAAAAAAAAAAATAAAAAAAAATTAGTAGTTTTATCCATTTGTGTTGAAATGGGAATGCCTAAAAAGTGACCCCTCTCTCATAGATTTTTTTTTATTTATTTTTTTATACCCTGCTCTAATATCTTTTTTGATTATTTCCAATTCAGTTTTATTTTATTTTGCAACAAGGGTAATTGGTTTACATTACATCAGCAATAATATTAATTACTTGCAATTTAGTTAAAAAACAGTAAACATAAAAAAGTTGCTGTGATATTAAATTAACAAACTGCATGGAGTCCACTGACTTTGCTTGGATGATGTCAGGCGCTATACATGTGTTTTTTTTTTCTCTCTCTGATCTGTGTTTCATTTTTTGTGCTGTGACTCTTGTTTGTAGCTTTATTAACATTTTGATCAGAAGTGGCTTTATGACATGCTCAGCTGTCTCAGCTATCTCCCTGGATCGGCAAGTCTTGGGATGGACATGCGGCCGCCAAGTAAGATTTTATTTCCTGTTCCTCCCATTCTTTCTGATTCATGGAGCTTGTGTTGGGGACATTATGCTGACTATAAGCCAACTTCTTTGGCTCCTCTTTCTGTCTATGTATACGTCTGTCTATCTTTTGTGGAATTGTGATGCTGTTTGTTAAACTTATTACCTGATGTGCACTTGTAGTACACATCTCAAAAGTCCGCTCGAAGTTCCCTTGATATTTTCTCTAGACTGTGATAAGGGACATTCTAAGGGTTAGTTTGAAGTCTAGTGCAGGGGTATGAACTGGGTAATGGTGGACGTTGTTACCTTTTCTATGCTGTATATACAATTGTGTTCCAAAACTGGTACATTGGTAGATTATTACAAGTTTAAAGTAGCTCACAAGTCGAACAAGTGTGGGCACCTCTGGTTTAGTGGGTACAATAACTCCATTTCCTCCTGCTTTAAGGAAGGGTTAATTGGTATGCTATTTATAGACCCCGGGGAGCTGTAGACTACATTCTGTTCCAATCTGAGACATATTAACTCTGTTAGGAGCTGATGGCTACTTTCCGTTAAAGAGGATCTGGTAGATCCGTGTTTTTCAACATTTTATTGGTATGTACCCCTTGACAAATATTCGTGGTACTTAATTGGTTCTAAACAATTTTCAAACATTTACTATTGCTTTTAATTTAGCTGACATACTAGTTTGGTGTTGTTAAATAAGATTTAATATTTTCTAAAACACTATTTTTTATATTTTTCGTTCACTATATCAAGCCTCAGTTCCCCCTGGCACCATCAGCAGTACCTCATGTAGAGAATCTAGGTGGTACATAATGTGTGTGCTGGGAGATACTTGTCATAATGTTTTGTTTGGGTGCAGGTCGCTACTCCGCACCACTAGTGCTGGTTTACCTATGTCATCAATGCTTGCAATAAAAAAAATAGTTTGCAGATCAGAAAGTCTGTGCTGCAAGGACTGCTGGAATAGGAGTTTTTGATGAACCATCCTGATAATGTTTTTCTCGTACCATCAGTTGATCAAAACCTTATGTACAACAGTCACTAAGTCCTGTCATTATATAGTACTACAGTGTGGTTTGATGACAAAGCAGTTTTTTTTGGCTTTAAAAAGATTAGGAATAGTTGGCATCTTTTCCAGGTTATTATTGCTGTTTGTGTCTCTGCTGTGAAAAATTCCAGGCATTCCTATATCCTTCTTACTATGCTGGATTGGAAGCATTGGTAATTGAGGGTAGTTTGAAGCAAGGGACTGTCAAATGACCTGACAGGAGATCTCAACTCTTCCTAAAAGGGGATGGAGTGGTTAGTTATGTTTATTACTGTAAGTTTTTCTTATCAGTCTGAGCATAGGTTTACCTTAACTAGAAACATGGAAGAAAGTCCAAAACTATTGACACAGAGATATTGAATGTTCCTAATAAATGTCTGTGCCAATGAGTTTTGGGGAGATGCAAATAAGTAAGATATCTGTTTAATCATATATGGTTAATGGGAAATATCTGGGTTTCTCAGCACTGTTTCACATCAAAAACACGAGAAAATCACCATGTCAACGTCGGCTAATCTCTTGTGAGAGTTAAATATTATAATTATTGCCATTTAAAGACATCGCACATAGAATATGCTGATTAATTATGAGAGAAATAGATTAGATTTGTTTTAGTTTTAAACGGTATTTATACTGACAGATACATTTAGAGAGTGTATTATATATGTGGGTGTTCTAGAATATCTGTTTTAGTTATTAAAAAATTATAACACTTCTTCTTTTAGTTAAAATGTTCTTGTTTATATTGCAATAAGTGACGCACATTACTATATGAATAATTGGTATAGTTGAAGAACTACACATGTGGTATTTAAGTTTTGCAATAAGCGCACACCCTCTAAGTTGTGTTGGGCGAACAGTGTTCGCCACTGTTCGTGTTCTGCAGAACATCACCCTGTTCGGGTGATGTTGGAGTTCGGCCGAACACCTGATGGTGTTCGGCCTTTTAAGTTCGGGTTCGCCCCGAACTACTAATTGGCCGCCAAACAGGGCCCCTGTTCGGCCGAACAGGGCCCTGTTCGGCCGAATACTGCCCCCCTATAGGGTCGCAGGCATAAGGGGGGGAGCATGCCCCGATTGCGGGGGGGGGGGGGGGGGGGGTGTCGGAAATTCCCCCCACCCCCTCCGCTAGCGGTCCGCCCGCTTCCCCATACAAAAGTTTCAGGAAGTACCGGTCCGGTGGTAGTGGGCGGCTGGCAGTGGGCGGCACTGTGAAGTGAGTGACTGAGGAGGAGGAGTCCGGAGAGTGACGCATTGAGGGAGGCCGGGCAGCGGGCGGTTCAGCAGTAGATTACTATCAGCGGACAATAACCATTTTATTTTTGTTTTATGAGCTTGGAGGAAAAGTGATGAACTGATAATTTGACATCGCCTAAAACTGAAGAACATTGCTAATTGGAGTGTGGTGTTTTACTTAATGTATGTGTAGTGTATTAATCTAGTTTAAAAATTTTTGATGCCTCACTTTAGACAATGGTAATTTCTTGTAGATAAACACGTTTAGTTAGTATTAGGTTCTATGAGTAACTTTTAGTATTGATTTATCCCTTCAGAATTAATGAGGAAATTGATTTAAAAAAGGATCAACCTCTCAGTGACTATTTTTGTTACGCACGCACGCGCACGCGCACGCGCACACACACACACCACACACCACACACCACACACCACACACCACACACCACACACCACACACCACACACCACACACCACACACCACACACCACACACCACACACCACACACCACACACCACACACCACACACACACGTGTGTACACACACACACAAACACACACACACACACACACTTTGAGGAGACAGCTGATTCCCCAAGGACCAAGGTGACACTGGAGAAGCTGACTAGTGATATTTGTTTTGGTAATGCTCTGTGTTCTGTATTTTGTAGCAGTCACGTAAGCTCTGGCAATGGAATGCATAAAAGCTGTGTAACGCACTGAATGCGTTAGTAAAATCACTATTAGACATTCGTGTGTCTCTTGTGTTTTTACTCCAGGCCTAAAACAAGTATTATATATGTTGTAAAGGATTGCGGAGATGCCGCCGCGCGGTCTGGAAGCGAGGTGGCTGTCTCCACGTTCAGACCGGCGGTTTCCGCACAGCAGCATGCGTCTGGTTTGTCTGAGCCTTCTAGTGCACACAGATGGAGAGCTACGCGGGCACGCGCTGGGAGGCAGGACCTTTATGCCAGGAGGAGAGGGATCAGCTGATCTGGTTGGTCAGCTGATCCCAGAGCAGACTGTCATTGGCTGAGTGGCGCTGAGGAGCGCTGCACTATATATAGATCTCGCCACTCAGTCTCAAGTGGTCTGCCGTTGCAAATACATGCGTGTTAGCACTCAGACCATAGTCAGATCCCACAGTGTGTTAGAACCAGGTGGACCTGGGAATTCACACTGAGCCAGATTACTCTTGTGTTGTTACTGTGTTATACTTTAGACCAGTTCCAGGGTGTTGTGACCAAGGACCACACATCCAAGCTTAGGGATACTGTGTCAGTTCTGTGTTATACTTTAGACCAGTTCCAGGGTGTTGTGACCAAGGACCTCGCACCCAAGCTTAGGGATACTGTTTCATTACTGTGTTATACTTTAGACCAGTTCCTGGGTGTTGAGACCACGGACCTCACACTCTAGTCTAGGCCTTTGCTTATATGTTATGACCCTTTGCTCTCTAGATCTCTCTTTTGTCTTCTGATTCGGTACCTTTGCATATCTGCCTACCTGTTGCTAAACCCTGCCTGTACCTGGTTACCGAATCAGCCTTCTGTCTTTGTACCTTATCTGCTCGTGTGTTGCCGACCAGGCCTGAACGACCCTTCTGGCTGTCACTCTCCCCTTGAGTGTCAGTCTGTCTGTACTACCTGTGACACGGCCTTGCTAGTGTCAGGTAACTGCAGAGACCTCCTGTTACTCAGAGAGGTCTCTCTGCAGTCCAGCCAGGGGCTCTATCCCTTTGGAGTCCTTTGGCTTCAATAAAGTCTGATTCCCAGTATTACAGGGAATCACTGGATTAGCTAGTTATCTCTATCCCCTCTCCCAGGAGATAGTCCCTGCTCTCCCAAGGGCCACCTGCTCCTCATGTGGTCCGTGCTCTTTTATCATCTCCCGCCCTACGGGAGACAGCTCACTGTTGCACCAAACACTTACACGTTACCAGGTGTCCAGAGGTTAGTCATACTTGCATTATTGGTGATTCTGCAGATCATCAATAATCGGGTATATATCTGTATTGTTGGTGATACTGCAGTTCACCAATAATCAGATTCTCTCTGGTTGCTGACACCAATCGTTACATATGTGTACTGAAAGCAATTAATTATTGAATGTATTGTGATAGACTCTTAAACCCATATTTCCACCTTCCTGCCTGTGCTCCAAACAGCTTGCCCGCGTCCTATTGATTGCCGGAAGGAGGAAGTGTGGGGTGGTGAGGCTTCCAACACGACCAAAAGGACGCGTGCAAGCTGTTTGGAGTGCAGGGCGGGCGGAGGAATTATGGGTAAATAACACCTTATCATCCAGCAGCTCACCTGCAGCAATTAAGGATCATTTGAATCCCAAGTAAGCACTCGTGATTTCTCGTGAACCCATCCCTGGTTGGTATTCTACAAAGTAGTTATCAGGAATTTACCTGAGAGGTCCTATGCTGCTCCTGGTCCCTCAAAGAGTCAGCCGGGATCACTACTGTCCTGGTCTTAATCGCCGCATCTCCTCTTCCTGTGCAGCCAGTGGCATCACTGGCATTCCTGCGGGGGCACGGTTCCGCATTGTCTAGCAGGGCTCAGGTATCCAGCATGTTGGGGAAATTGTGGCTTGATGCTGCAGCTAGTCAGCTCTCAGCTGACTAGCCTGTTGAGGTAAGTGCTGGCTGGACACTTGCCAATCTGGGCAGCTGTCCAGCATGTTGGAGAAAGTTTTGGCTGGAAGACGAAGCCAATCAGTGCTCAGGCTCTCCAGCCAGTCTGTAGCCACACCTTGTCCCTAGCAATTTTTAACCCTCCTGGCGGTCAATTAAAACCACAGCGCAGCACTATTTTTTAAAATGTATTTATTTTTTAAAATTATGTAGCTAGCCTAGAGCTAACATGACAGCCGCTGTGCAGCTGCATCCCCCCACCCTCTTCGATCACCTCCGGCAATCAAGCCCATCCGGAAATCCCGTTCTGAATGGGAATTCCATTAGGCCTTCCCCCGTCGCCATGGCAATGGGAGGGATGACGTCATCGACGTGACGTCAAAGGAAGTCCCGAGCCACACCTCAGCGTTGCCTGGCACTAATTGGCCAGGCAGTGCATGGGGTCTGGGGGGGGGGGGCGGCGCGGCGGGTAGTGGTGAATTGGCGCGGAGCGGCAGCGATCAGGCAGTACAAAGTCCTTGACTTTGCCTTTGCCTAGCCCTTTGGAACTGCAGACCTCTGATTCCTCGTGTATGACTTTTGGACTGTTCCTGGACCTGCCTTGCCTAGTGCTCCGGTACTGTGAAACTTTCTGATACTGGTTGCCGACCTGGACTGTTGTTTGACCTTGCTTTCTCTCCACTGTGGTTCTGGTGGTTTATTAGCCTGCTCACCGTTCAGCTCCAATACTTTGCTCACTTAAGAACTGGGTGTAACCGAAGTCGGGTGGGTGTTGTTTCCTCGCCTACTGTTCAAGCTGGATTGCACCACATAGGGTGAAGACGATTAAATCTTGCCTTGTGGTCCCTGTGTTAGCCTTGATACACATGCAAAGGTTGTAGTGAGTGTGATGTGTGGGGGCTGTGCAAAAAACAGTGTGAAAGAGAAAGTTTTCCAGGATTCCAGCAGCAAGTGTGCACAGGCTTAAATAATGGGAGAAAAAAAAATCAATTTCAACATTGACCATAAAAAAAGTATTTGACAAGGTTGGTACTTGAACCCTAGAAAGCACCAGTGGAAGTCTGTTACCCTAAGTGTTGAGCCACTATGAAGCCCATGGGAGGAAAAGCAAAAAAAGAGAGCATTGAGCATTGGGGCCCTAAATTGGAAGCTGCACATTGCAGGATTTCTAGCTGCCGCTCCGTAATGATGATCAAATGGATTGTTCAGATTTCCATTACTAACTTCTCCTGTGGCTCAGAAGGTAAAGGTGCTGCTTATGTTCACACAGGGTCACTGGTTTGATTACCCCAGTAGGAGGGATTGGAAGTTAGGGTGTTGAAGCCATCCTGCACTTGTTCCCTTACTGGGCTACCAGGGAGTACAAATTAGTTAGGCTCTCAAGAAACATCACCAGCAAACATGGATTTTTTAATGTTTTTTTATTCTCATCAGCTTACATTCTTGCCACTACGACATCGCTTTCATGCTGTCCTAATAGGAAATTAGAATTGCTCTAAGGTAGAGTGTATTCTTGACCCACAAACTGAAATTTCAGGGCAGGTTTAAACATAGCAAAGCTTGGAGAGTGAACCAGGTGTTGTGGCAGGGGATTCCAGAGAAGAGCTGAAGCACATGCTAAATCTTGTATACCTGAATCAAACAAGGTGATTCGAGAGGAGGGCAACAAAAAAAGTAGGTGCAGATCTAAGAGTGCTCTTGGGTTGCTATCTAGAAACTAGTGAGGAGATGTACAAAGGAGAGAGAGAGAGATTGTGGCGAGCTTTGGAAGTTAGAATTAAGAGTTTGAACTGGATCCTCTGGTTAATTGGTAGCCAATGAAGAGCTTGACAGAGAGGAGCAGCAGAGGAGGAACGAGAAGAAAGATAACATAGACAAGCAGACGAGTCCAGTACATATTGTAGCCGTGCCAATATGTTAGTTGGTAGCAGGGATGGGCTCACGAGTGCCTAAGCACTCGAATACGTGATTGAAATGAGCTTTAAATGCCACAGGTGAGCGGCTGGATAAGGGCTTATTTACCCATCATTCCGCCGCCCGCCCTGCATACCAAAAAGCTGGCACGCGTCCTATTGGTCGCGTTGCAAGCCTCACTACGCGCACTTCCTCCTTCAAGCCGCAAGGTGGAAGCGCGCCACGGTGAGGCTTGCAACCCAACCAATAGGACGAGTGCAAGCTGTTTGGAACGCAGGGCGGGCGGTGGAATTATGGGTAAATAACCCCTTATAATCCAGTTGCACACCTGCGGCAATTAAGGCCCATTTGAATCATGAGTAAGAACTCATGATTAGTCATGAGCCCATCCCTGGTTGGTATTCTACAAAGTAGTTGTCAGTAATTTACCTGATGGGTCCTGCGCTGCTCCCGGTCCCTCCAAGAGTCAGCCGGGATCGCCACTGTCCTGGTCTTTATCGCTGCGTCTCCTCAGCCGCAGGAATGCCAGGGATGCCACTGGCTGCACAGGAAGAGAACACGCGGGCACGGTTCCGCATTGTGCCGGAACGGACGCGTACAGTCAGGCGTCCGTTTTTATACATGGAGAGTCTAGCAGGGCTCAGGTATCCAGCATGTTGGGGAAATTGTAGCTGGATGCTGCAGCTAATCAGATCTCAGCTGTCTAGCCTGTTGAGGTAAGTGCCGGCTGGACACTTGCCAATCTGGGCAGCTGTCCAGCATGTTGGTGAAAGTTCTGGCTGGAAGCCGAAGCCAATCAGAGCTCAGGCTCTCCAGCCAGTCTGTAGCCACACCTTTCCCCTAGCAATATTTAAGCCTTGCTCCTGCAGTGTTCCCTTGCCCGTTATAGCATTAAGGTGTGTTGGTGAAGCGCTGGGTGCTATCGCTCTGTTTGGATCTGCCATGTATGACTCTTGCCTGTGTTGTTGATTACGCTTTGATTGCTGCCTGGACCGACTCGGATTTGTCCTCAACTTTGCCTCTGCCTTGCCCTTTGGAACTGCGGACCTCTGATTCCTTGTGTATGACCTTTGGACTGTTCCTGGACCTGCCTTGCCTAGTGCTCTGACACTGTGAAACTTACTGATACTGGTTGCCGACCCGGACTGTTGTTTGAGCTTGCTTTCTCTCCACTGTGGTTCTGGTGGTTTATTAGCCTACCCACTGTTCAGCCCCAATACCTTGCGCACTTAATGACTGGGTGTAACCAAAGTCTGATAGGTGCTGTTTCCTCACCTCCCATTCAAGCGGGGATGCGCCACATAGGGTGAAGACTGTGGTGATAGAGTGGGGAATTGGAGCTTATCTGTAGGTGGATATTTTGCCAGGCCTCAAAGAAGTATATTACAATAGTCCAGATGAGATATTAGAAGAGAACGTTTTAATTGTGTCCTGAGTGAGAAATGTTATTGATTTAGAGATGACAGGAGCTAGTTAGGGTGTGAATGTGAGGAATAAGAGAGAGGAGTCAAATATTACCCATAAGCACCGTGCTTTGGGAACTGCAGTCATAGGGGTGTTATTAACATTGATTGTTATATCAGGCAGAGAAGTTGACAGACGGTGGAAAAAAGGATTAGTGTAACGATTGTGGAATTATTTCCGTGGTCAGCGCACAAGATGCGCGCCGACACTACGGAAATCCTCCACAAACGTCTGAATAACAGAACCCAGCTGTGGTGCAATGCACATGTAGAGGGTAATTCCTGCCAGCAGATGGAGCTGTGGAGAACAGAGGAACAACCCCTCTGTAGTGCCACAGATGCCAGATAGGAATTGTACGAGGGGAAGCAATACAGGGCAAGATAGGCCCTAGTGAAAAGAGAGTGAGCACAGAGACAGAATGTATGTATGTCCACCAATCTAGTCGCCACCTGGCGACGGTGAGCACACAACAGTGAAGACCAAGTGGGAAAGCAATTGCAAGAGATGGCGATTGCTAACAGCGGCACAAGACTGAATAAGCACAGAAATGGAATGTATGTGTGTCCACCAATCTAGTCGCCACCCAGCGACGGTGAACACACAACAACAGAAACGAAGTGGGAACGCAATCGCAAGAGTGGCAATTGCCAATAGTGACACAAGACCGAATTAGACAGAGCACAAGTGTAGCAAGAAAGACACAGCAAACAACGATCAGAACGTCACAGAAAACAACAAACACTAGCTGAACGCGAACTCCGCACTCATTCGCAACAGCGAACGCGTTTAAGACATGATCATCGTGCGTTAAGTGCCCAGTGATAAGCGTGCCACCCTAACTAACCAATGTAACAAACACGAAATAGAGAACAGGAACGCTTGCTAAATGGTTACCTCACTGAGCCTACCGCAAGCGTTCGTTCCAGACAAGACAGACAGGAGTAGCCAGTAGCAACCGCTGTTCTAGCCTACACACCCAGACAGAGTACAGAATGAACTACCGCCACTACCGCTAGAGCGGATGTGATCCAGACAGAAAAACAGATGGAGCAACCCGCTGCTCTGGCTTGCACCCCTACAGACAGAACGATTTCCTGTCGACCACTGCTGGCGACTAGTGTTGGGCGAACAGTGTTCGCCACTGTTCGGGTTCTGCAGAACATCACCCTGTTCGGGTGATGTTCGAGTTCGGCCGAACACCTTATGGTGTTCGGCCAAACCGTTCGGCCACATGGCCACATAGCGTTGTGATTGGCCGAACGGGTCACGTGGTTCGGGTAAATAAATACAAGAACCATGTCATATCTCCGCCATTTGTCTGTGGGTTTAGCTTTGGGTAGGCAGGCAGGGTAGTTCGCGCTCCAGCCACGCTAGCCAGGGTCCCCCCAGTCATTGTGTCGCTGCTGGGAATAGTAGTACACCGCTCGCTCAGCCACACTATATAGCATTGTGTTTACTGCCACTCTGTGTCTGCTGGGAATAGTAGTACACCGCTCGCTCAGCCACACTATATAGCATTCTGTTTACTGCCACTCTGTGTACCTCGCTCAGCCACACTATATAGCATTCTGTTTACTGCCACTCTGTGTCTGCTGGGAATAGTAGTACACCGCTCGCTCAGCCACACTATATAGCATTGTGTTTACTGCCACTCTGTGTCTGCTGGGAATAGTAGTACACCGCTCGCTCAGCCACACTATATAGCATTGTGTTTACTGCCACTCTGTGTCTGCTGGGAACAGTAGAACACCGCTCGCTCAGCCACACTATATAGCATTGTGTTTACTGCCACTCTGTGTCTGCTGGGAACAGTAGTACACCGCTCACCCGCCACTGTATAGCATTGTGCTCTGTGTCGCTGCTGGGAATAGTGGTAGCCCGCTCACCCACCACTGTATAGCATTGTGCTCTGTGTCGCTGCTGGGAATAGTGGTACACCGCTCACCCACCACTGTATAGCATTTCTGTACTGCCACTGTACTGCTGCCAGTCAGCGTGTACTTTAAGGATACGTGAAATGAGGAAGAAATCCGTTGAAAGAGGGAGGGGCAAGGGAAGAGGTGTTTCCCCTGACGGTTCACGTACAGGCCACAGGGGAGCACCCAAGAAAACCCACTCAATACCGCCCATGTTGTCCAGGACAACAACCCTCACAAATCCAAAAGAACAGGACCAGATAATTACTTGGATGACCACTCAAGCGTCCAGCAGCACCAGCACATCACGCACGAGGTCCGAGTCCTCAGCCAGTTACAAGGAGCCAGTGGGCACAAAGCTGACACAACCGGCAGCGACACCACGCACACAACTGCCAGATAACCAGTCCGATGAATTACCTCAGGACACAATGGGGTATTCGCAGGAGCTATTCCCAGCCCAACAAACTTCCACCTTTCAAAGGTCAATGGAGGAACAGCCAGAAATGTTGTGCCCGGATTCACAACCATTAACTGTGGGAAATGCACCGCGCACTGAAATACAAGGCGAGTCCGAGGAGGACTCGGAAACCCAAATCCCAGAGCAAGTTGGGCAGGAGGGGTTGCAATTGCAGGAGGTCGGCCGACAAGATCTGGAAGACGACGTTGGAGTGAGCTGCGCAGAGGTTGTTCTGGGGAGCTCTACTCCACGGCGGCGGCCCCCCACAATGACGTGACGAGTTTCAGGAGATGGAAGAGGAGGGTATGGACAATGTGGACATAGACCCACATTTTGTTTGTGAACGAGAACATCGCCGTCGTAGCAGCAGCACAGATGAGTCTGTGGAAGAACCCACTGCTGCACGAGTTCGCCTTGTGCCACAAGGTAGGCGGCGCGCAATTTCAGGCACCACAAGCGTGGAACTTCAAGTGAGAGGCAAAAGAGGCGCAAACAGAAATCGCCAGCAAGGCAGGTGCTCCAAAGTCTGGGCTTTCTTTGAAGACTGCACTGAGGATGGTACTATGGCGATTTGCAAGGTGTGCAAGACCCGCCTGAGCAGGGGGAAAAGTATTAACAACCTCTCCACCACCAGCATGAGCCGCCACATGCTATCCAAACATCTCACTCTGTGGGCAAACGCGGCAGGACAGGGTACCAGCAACACTGCCTCCCTTGGGGTCACCAGACTCACCACCAGACCCGCCTCAGCAGCAGCAGTAGCCCAGCCATTGCGTGGTTCACAACATTTACAAACATCAGACGCTGACACTGTCACTTTCCGGAGTAGTGCTCTTGAGGTCTCCCAGTGTTCATCAAACACAACAACCAACAGCCCTTCAGTGTGCAGCCCTACGATTCAGTTGTCTGTCTCGGAGATGTTTGATCGCAAGAGGAAATTGCCAGCAAATGACTCCCGGGCCGTGGCAGTAACAGCCAGCATAGCCAAGCTTCTGGCCTGCAAAATGCTGCCGTATCGAGTGGTGGAGACACAGCTTCAAGGGCATGATGTCAGTGGCCATCCCACGTTACGTGGTTCCCAGTCGCTACCACTTTGCGCGCTCTGCAGTGCCTGAGTTGCATGAGCACTTGGTCAGCAAAATAACCCGAAGCTTGAAGAATGCCGTTGCCTGCAAGGTTCACCTCACCACTGACCTGGACAAGTGCGTTCGGCCAGGGTCGATACATCTCCCTTACCGCGCACTGGGTGAACCTTGTGGAGCCTGGCAGCGATTCCTCACCTGCTACGGCGCGGGTGTTGCCCACGCCGCAAACAGCTGCACCGCCGTCCCTCCCACTGGATAACAGCAGCAGCACCTACCTCTCTGACTCCTTCTCCTCCAACGCATCTCAAAGCTGTACCTTATCCGGAAACGCTAACCCAGCACCAGCAGCAGTAGGATCGTGGAAACAGTGCAGCACAGCTGTTGGCATGCGTCAGCAAGCGTTGCTGAAGCTGATCTGCCTTGGGGATAAGCAGCACACAGGGGAGGAAATTTGGAGGGGAATAAAGGAACAGACGGATTTGTGGCTGGCACCGCTGGACCTGAAACCGGGCATGGTTGTGTGTGATAATGGGAGTAATCTCATTCGCGCTTTAAGGTTGGCTAAGCTGACACACATCCCTTGCCTGGCGCACGTGATGAACCTAGTAGTTCAGCGGTTCCTGAGGACATACCCAGGCGTGGCCGATCTTCTGTTGAAGGTGCGACGAGTGGCCAAACATTGTAGAAATTCCAGTACTGCTTCGGGGGCACTCGCCAAGATGCAGGAGCGCTTCAATCTCCCCCACCATCGCTTGCTGTGTGATGTCCCTACGCGCTGGAATTCTACGCTGCACATGCTAGCCCGCTTTTGCGAGCAGAAGAGTGCAGTGGTCCAGTACATGACGGCGCAGTACCGAGGCGCATCCGGACAGCTGCCAAGCTTCTGTGGATCCGATTGGGCCAACATGTTGGACCTCTGCCAAGTCCTCCAAAATTTTGAGCAGTCCATGTTGCTTGTGAGCAGTGACAACTCTTCAGTCAGCATTACCATACCACTGCTGTGTTTACTGAAGAGTTCAATGTTGAAAATCAAGGAAACCGCTGTCGTGATGCAACTGGGGGAATCTGAAGGAGAAAACGCTCAGCGTGATGGTACCAACATCAGGCCATCCGCCTCAGGAAACGCTGGCCCCAGCAGCTATGACGAAGAAGGAGGAGGAACAGCTGGAGTTGGAGCAGGAATTTCCGGCCACCACTGACGAGGACCAGAGCGGTGCACGTTGGACTTCCACAATTTAGCGCGAATGGTCAGCAGAAGCAGACTAGGAAGAAGGTGACGACTATGATGCATCACAAACACTATCACAACGCTCACAAGAGGATGATGAGGATTCTGGCAGGACTCTGGAACACATGGCTCAGTTCATGCTAGACTGCATTGAACGCGACCCACGCATTGTGCGCATTCTGGACAACACCAATTACTGGGTTTATACCCTTCTGGATCCACGGTACAAACACAATGTTCCAAAACTGCTTGAAGAAAGAGTCAGACAGGTCAAAATGGAAGAATATCAGCAGGCCCTTGTGGAGACTTTAGAGAGGAGATTGACATCCTCCCCCTCCTCTAGCCAGTTGTACGCCAACAGACTGACTTACGCAAACCCAGGACGACCAGGAGGGCAGCAAACAACACAAGCCGCAGCTATTGCCCAAAAGGGAATGCTATCGGCAGTGTCCTTGGAGTGGGAAAATTTTCTGACACCCATGCAGCAGCCCACAGAACAGCAAGCGTGCGCATCCACCTCCAACACCGATCGCCTGGAGAAGATGGTCAAGGACTACATGTCAGATGGCGTAGCTGTGTTGAACAATCCATCTGCACCCTTCAACTATTGGGTATCGAAGCTAGACACGTGGCACGAACTGGCAATGTACGCAATAGAGGTGCTGGCTTGCCCGGTAGCCAGCGTTATGTCGGAACGCTGTTTCAGTACTGCCGGAGGCATCGTCACAGATCGGCGTATCCGCCTCTCCACAGAAAATGCAGACCGTCTGACTCAAATTAAAATGAATCAATCCTGGATTGGAAACGACTACGCAACACTCCAGGACCCCAACCAAGTAACATGACCAATGAACATCTGTGATGGTTTAGCGTTGCCGGTCCCTTGTTACGGAACCTCTCATCTGTATTACATTTATGACTGCATGGCGGCAAAAAGCATTGCTATATCCGCACGCTATTTGTCCTCATGCAAGGCCTGGGTTGTTGTGTCTCACAAAGCGTGGCCTTCTCCTCCTGCGCCTCCTCCTGTTCCATCACGTGTGTTGCTGCTGGGTTAGCGTTTCCAGTCCCTGTTTATTGAACCTCTCATCTGTATTACATTTATGACTGCATGGCGGCAAAAAGCATTGCTATATCCACACGCTTTTTGTCCTCATGCAAGGCCTGGGATGTTGTGTCTCACAAAGCGTGGCCTTCTCCTCCTGCGCCTCCTCGTGTTCCATCACGTGTGCTGCTGCTGGGTTAGAGTTTCCAGTCCCTGTTTATTGAACCTCTCATCTGTATTACATTTATGACTGCATGGCGGCAAAAAGCATTGCTATATCCGCACGCTTTTTGTCCTCATGCAAGGCCTAGGATGTTGTCTCACAAAGCGTGGCCTTCTCCTCCTGCGCCTCCTCCTGTTCCATCACGTGTGCTGCTGCTGGGTTAGCGTTTCCAGTCCCTGTTTATTGAACCTCTCATCTGTATTACATTTATGACTGCATGGCGGCAAAAAGCATTGCTATATCCGCACGCTTTTTGTCCTCATGCAAGGCCTGGGATGTTGTGTCTCACAAAGCGTGGCCTTCTCCTCCTGCACCTCCTCCTGTTCCATCACGTGTGCTGCTGCTGGTGCTGGGTTAGCATTACCGGTCCCTTTTCCTGGTACCTCTTCTCTGTATTACATTTATGACTGCATGGCGACAAAAAGCATGTTACCTGTGCAAAGAAACATGACATTTTCCACATTTAAAAGACAGTTTTTCCTTTGAAACTTTACAATCAATTTTCTCAAAAACTATAAGCTCTTTTTCAAATATTTTTTTTCCTCTTGCACCCACTCCCAAGGTGCACATACCCTGCAAATTTGGGGTATGTAAGGAAGCTTTACAAAGCACGAAAGTTCGGGTCCCCATTGACTTCCATTATGTTCGGAGTTCGGCGCGAACACCCGAACATCGCGGCGATGTTCGGCGAACTTTCGCGAACCCGAACATCTAGGTGTTCGCCCAACACTACTGGTGACAAGACAATCGCAACAGATGACAGTACAAGGCAAAACAGATAATACAACCTGATTACGCTAGAAGGGATGCCTAGTGCAGTCCCAAGGAATTACTCTAAGATAATCTTAGCAAACAATAGCAAAGGCTGATACTCCAGGTGAGTTAGCAGGAACAAACCATCATGACCAGCAAGGAATTGGGGGAGCAAAAGGTATTTATACTGCAAACCATCAAAGGAAGCAACTAAGCAATTTGCATGACAAGTGTATGTAAATTCCTCCCCAGAACAGCAACTCTGCAGCTTGCAGAGTAGAGATAGGTCTCTTTTCCAGGGACCTGCAGCACTCAGACCTAACAAATGGTCAAACAGCTGTCTGCCTGTGCAGAAAGCAGCACAGATCATTACAATTAGTTCTGTTTTACTTATATTATGTTTTAAGAAACGAGAGGTCATGGCAGAGGTTATAGCAGACAAGCAGCCAGGAACACGTGTGAGGCAGAAGTCTAGGTCTGGGGCCCCAAAGCTACTGTTGTGTATCGTTGGCATATAAGTGGTATTGTGCTCCAAATGTGTTGGTTACGTTAACAAGACTGTGCATTTAGATGGAAAAGAGGGGGCCAGGGACAAAGCCTTGAGGTACCCACACAGATAAAGGATGGTGAGATAAGATCTCATCTGAGTAAGAGACTGTGAAATATCTTCCATAGAGATAGGAAGCTATCCGAGAGAGAGAGAGAGAGAGACCCCCTTTCTAGCTATAGATGAATGTATCTGTAGGAGTAAGGGGGTGGTCAACAGTATCAGATGCTGATGAGTATGAAATAATGGCCTTTGTATTTAGCCATAAGGAGATGATTGTCCACTTTAGCAATGGCTGTTTGTGTAGAGTGGTTAGAATGAAAGCCAGACTGGAAGTGATCAAGCAGGGAGATGAAGCAGTTGTAGCAAAGTTGATGCATGAAAAGTTACCGTTTGCTCCTCTTAGCTACAAAGAGGAAGTTTGAATGCACGTCTGCAGCCGGCATGCAGAGGTGCATGGTCGGCTGGACATAGACGTGCAAGTATTGTTTATTTGTCAAAAAGGTGATTGATTCTTGCCTTGTGGTCCCTATGTTAACCTTAAAACACATGCAAAGGTTGTAATGAGTGTAAAGTGTGGGGGCTGGGCAATAAACAGTGTGAAAGAGAAAGTTTTCCAGGATTCCAACAGCAAGTGTGCACAGGCTTAAATATTGAAAGAATAAATAAATTCAACATTAACCATAAAAATGTATTTGAAAAGGTTGGTACTCGAACCCTAGAAAGTACCAGAAGAAGTCTGTACCTTAAGTGTTGAGCCACTGTTAAGACCACATGGAGAAGAGTGAAAAAATAGAGCATTAAGCATTTGGGCCCTAAATTCTGACATGCACATTGCAGGACTGGTATCTGTCGCTCCGTAATGCTGTTCAAATGGATTGTTCAGGTTCTGTTTGGTAACTTCTCCTGTGGCTCAGCAGGTAAGGGCGCTGGTTATGGTAACGCAAAGTCACCGGTTCGATTACCACACGAGGAGGAGTTAAAGCTAGACAGGGTGTTGAAGCGGTCCGCCACATGATCCCTTACCGTGTAACCAGGGAGCACAAATTAGTTAGGGTCTGAAGAAAAATCGTCAACTAACAATCTCTTTATTTTCATTCATTTCTTTTTTTTTTTTTATCCTACATTCTTGCCACTAGGAGACCGCTTTTAACATGTCCTCATAGGAGATTACACTCCTACCACCAACTTCCTGCAAGCATTTTCTTTTAACCTGCATCCATCACTTCCCTCAACACCTTCATCCTTGCACTCCCACGCCTTTCATTTTACCTCCCCACTTATACCCCTGCCCCTCTACTTTCACATTCCTCACACACCTCCAGGCTTACACCCCCAAACCCTTCATTTCCCACTACCCACCATTTACATACTGACAACCCCAGCACCTTTCATTTCCCCTACACCCCCCTGCTTGCAACTCCACAACTTTCATCTGCCCTCACTTTTTCTCTTTCACTTACCAGCGCTCTACAATCTCACCGCAACCAATCTTTATTCACGGTTATCAGCATCATCTTTCCTCTACCACTTTCATCATATTTACATAGAGCATCTGCTTAGGACCATCTTGCTCACTTCATTCATCTGTCTCATTCTGCCGTCTTCCACCCTATTGAACAGCAATTTCGTTACAACTGCTCTGGACTTTGCTAGCATTACCCAACTTTACTTCTTACTTTTTCCACTACCTCCTAACTGAGATTCTCATTAAAGTCACCATGCTAGCAATGGATCTTCATACCTATTTAAAGAGCTTGGCCAAGTCACATGTTCCTTCTGTTGGGAATAAATGGATGGAAGAACTGAGATTATTATTATTGATTTATAAAGCGCTAACATATTCCGTGCTGCTGTACAAAGTAAAAAACAAACATGTTATTTGCAAGCTTACAATCTAAAGGAATAGGGGGGAACAAGAGGTGGGTTAACATACAATATGCACACCTAAAGGCTGTGTTTTTTAGGTTATCTAGTAGGAGTACAAGTTGGCCAAAGGTAAAAAGGATTACTGGCCTAAGGTAGAGCGTATGCTTGATGGACAAAGTGAGTTTTGAGGGCAGGTTTAAAGATATCAAAGCTTGGAGAGTGAGGCATGTGTTGTGGCAGGAGATTCCGGAGGAGAGGTGAACATGTGTGAGGCAGGAGTTAAGGTCTGGGGCCCGAGAGATACTGTTGTGTTTTGTGTGCATATACAGTAAGTGGTATTGAAACCCAAATGAGTTGATGAAGTTACCAAGACTGTGCATGTAGATGGAAAGGAGCAATAAGAGTTGGATTTAGCAATAAGAAGATGATTGTCCACTTTAGTAAGGGCTGTTTGTGTAGAGTGGTTAGACCGAAAGCCAGACTGGAAGTGATCAAACAGGGAGATGAAGCAGTGCTAGCTAAGTGGATGCATGAAAAGTTCCCGTTTGCCCCTCTTAGCTACAAACAGGGAGCTTTAATGCAGCGCTGCAGCCAGCATGCAGACGTGCAGCGGGTGCTGGGTATAGGGATACAAGTATTGTTGATTTGTAAAAAAAAAAAAAAAACTTGATTGATTCTTGCCATGTGGTCCCTGTGTTAGCTTTGATACACATGCAAAGGTTGTAGTGAATGTGATGTGTGGGGGCTGTGCAATAAAGAGTGTGAAAGAGAAAGGTTTCTTTAATTCCAGCAGCAAGTGTGCACAGGCTTAAACATTTTTTTCAAAAAATATTTCAAGATTGCCCCCCCCCCAAAAAAAAGTTTTTGACAAGGTTGGTACCTGAACCCTGGAAACCACACATGGGAGTCTGGTACCTTAAGTGTTGAGCCACTTTTAAGACCACATGGAGGAGTGTATAAATTCTTACCTGCACATTGCAGGACTGGTATCTGTCGCTCCGTAATGCTGTTCAAATGGATTGTTCAGGTTCTGTTTGGTAACTTCTCCTGTGGCTCAGCAGGTAAGGGCGCTGGTTATGGTAACGCAAAGTCACCGGTTCAAATACCACAGGAGGAGGGAGTTAAAGCTAGACAGGGTGTTGAAGCGGTCCGCCACATGATCCCTTACAGTGTAACCAGGGAGCACAAATTAGTTAGGGGCTGAAGAAAAATCGTCAACTAACAATCTCTTTATTTTCATTCATTTCTTTTTTTTTTATCCTACATTCTTGCCACTCGGAGACCGCTTTCAACATGTCCTCATAGGAGATTACACTCCTACCACCAACTTCCTGCAAGCATTTTCTTTTAACCTGCATCCATCACTTCCCTCAACACCTTCATCCTTGCACTCCCACGCCTTTCATTTTACCTCCCCACTTATACCCCTGCACCTCTACTTTCACATTCCTCACACACCTCCAGGCTTACACCCCCAAACCCTTCATTTCCCACTACCCACCATTTACATACTGACAACCCCAGCACCTTTCATTTCCCCTACACCCCCCTGCTTGCAACTCCACAACTTTCATCTGCCCTCACTTTTTCTCTTTCACTTACCAGCGCTCTACAATCTCACCGCAACCAATCTTTATTCACGGTTATCAGCATCATCTTTCCTCTACCACTTTCATCATATTTACATAGAGCATCTGCTTAGGACCATCTTGCTCACTTCATTCATCTGTCTCATTCTGCCGTCTTCCACCCTATTGAACAGCAATTTCGTTACAACTGCTCTGGACTTTGCTAGCATTACCCAACTTTACTTCTTACTTTTTCCACTACCTCCTAACTGAGATTCTCATTAAAGTCACCATGCTAGCAATGGATCTTCATAACTATTTAAAGAGCTTGGCCAAGTCACATGTTCCTTCTGTTGGGAATAAATGGATGGAAGAACTGAGATTATTATTATTGATTTATAAAGCGCTAACATATTCCGTGCTGCTGTACAAAGTAAAAAACAAACATGTTATTTGCAAGCTTACAATCTAAAGGAATAGGGGGGAACAAGAGGTGGGTTAACATACAATATGCACACCTAAAGGCTGTGTTTTTTAGGTTATCTAGTAGGAGTACAAGTTGGCCAGAGGTAAAAAGGATTACTGGCCTAAGGTAGAGCGTATGCTTGATGGACAAAGTGAGTTTTGAGGGCAGGTTTAAAGATATCAAAGCTTGGAGAGTGAGGCATGTGTTGTGGCAGGGGATTCCGGAGGAGAGGTGAACATGTGTGAGGCAGGAGTTAAGGTCTGGGGCCCGAGAGATACTGTTGTGTTTTGTGTGCATATACAGTAAGTGGTATTGAAACCCAAATGAGTTGATGAAGTTACCAAGACTGTGCATGTAGATGGAAAGGAGCAATAAGAGTTGGATTTAGCAATAAGAAGATGATTGTCCACTTTAGTAAGGGCTGTTTGTGTAGAGTGGTTAGACCGAAAGCCAGACTGGAAGTGATCAAACAGGGAGATGAGGCAGTGCTAGCAAAGTGGGATGCATGAAAAGTTCCCGTTTGCCCCTCTTAGCTACAAACAGGGAGCTTTAATGCAGCGCTGCAGCCAGCATGCAGACGTGCAGCGGGTGCTGGGTATAGGGATACAAGTATTGTTGATTTGTAAAAAAAAAAAAGAAAACTTGATTGATTCTTGCCATGTGGTCCCTGTTTCAGCTTTGATACACATGCAAAGGTTGTAGTGAATGTGATGTGTGGGGGCTGTGCAATAAAGAGTGTGAAAGAGAAAGGTTTCTTTAATTCCAGCAGCAAGTGTGCATAGGCTTAAACATTTTTTTCAAAAAATATTTCAAGATTGCCCCCCCCCCCCAAAAAAAAGTTTTGACAAGGTTGGTACCTGAACCCTGGAAACCACACATGGGAGTCTGGTACCTTAAGTGTTGAGCCAATTTTAAGACCACATGGAGGAGTGTAAAAAAAGAGAGCATTGAGCATGAGGGCCCTAAATTCTTACCTGCACATTGCAGGACTGGTATCTGTCGCTCCGTAATGCTGTTCAAATGGATTGTTCAGGTTCTGTTTGGTAACTTCTCCTGTGGCTCAGCAGGTAAGGGCGCTGGTTATGGTAACGCAAAGTCACCGGTTCGATTACCACACGAGGAGGGAGTTAAAGCTAGACAGGGTGTTGAAGCGGTCCGCCACATGATCCCTTACAGTGTAACCAGAGAGCACAAATTAGTTAGGGTCTGAAGAAAAATCGTCAACTAACAATCTCTTTATTTTCATTCATTTCTTTTTTTTTTATCCTACATTCTTGCCACTCGGAGACCGCTTTCAACATGTCCTCATAGGAGATTACACTCCTACCACCAACTTCCTGCAAGCATTTTCTTTTAACCTGCATCCATCACTTCCCTCAACACCTTCATCCTTGCACTCCCACGCCTTTCATTTTACCTCCCCACTTATACCCCTGCACCTCTACTTTCACATTCCTCACACACCTCCAGGCTTACACCCCCAAACCCTTCATTTCCCACTACCCACCATTTACATACTGACAACCCCAGCACCTTTCATTTCCCCTACACCCCCCTGCTTGCAACTCCACAACTTTCATCTGCCCTCACTTTTTCTCTTTCACTTACCAGCGCTCTACAATCTCACCGCAACCAATCTTTTTTCACTGTGTTATCAGCATCATCTTTCCTCTACCACTTTCATCATATTTACATAGAGCATCTGCTTAGGACCATCCTGCTCACTTCATTCATCTGTCTCATTCTGCCGTCTTCCACCCTATTGAACAGCAATTTCGTTACAACTGCTCTGGACTTTGCTAGCATTACCCAACTTTACTTCTTACTTTTTCCACTACCTCCTAACTGAGATTCTCATTAGTCACCATGCTAGCAATGGATCTACATAACTATTTAAAGAGCTTGGCCAAGTCACATGTTCCTTCTGTTGGGGATAAATGTATGGAAGAACTGAGATTATTATTATTGATTTATAAAGCGCTAACATATTCCGTGCTGCTGTACAAAGTAAAAAACAAACATGTTATTTGCAAGCTTACAATCTAAAGGAATAGGGGGGAACAAGAGGTGGGTTAACATACAATATGCACACCTAAAGGCTGTGTTTTTTAGGTTATCTAGTAGGAGTACAAGTTGGCCAGAGGTAAAAAGGATTACTGGCCTAAGGTAGAGCGTATGCTTGATGGACAAAGTGAGTTTTGAGGGCAGGTTTAAAGATATCAAAGCTTGGAGAGTGAGGCATGTGTTGTGGCAGGGGATTCCGGAGGAGAGGTGAACATGTGTGAGGCAGGAGTTAAGGTCTGGGGCCCGAGAGATACTGTTGTGTTTTGTGTGCATATACAGTAAGTGGTATTGAAACCCAAATGAGTTGATGAAGTTACCAAGACTGTGCATGTAGATGGAAAGGAGCAATAAGAGTTGGATTTAGCAATAAGAAGATGATTGTCCACTTTAGTAAGGGCTGTTTGTGTAGAGTGGTTAGACCGAAAGCCAGACTGGAAGTGATCAAACAGGGAGATGAAGCAGTGCTAGCAAAGTGGGATGCATGAAAAGTTCCCGTTTGCCCCTCTTAGCTACAAACAGGGAGCTTTAATGCAGCGCTGCAGCCAGCATGCAGACGTGCAGCGGGTGCTGGGTATAGGGATACAAGTATTGTTGATTTGTAAAAAAAAAAAAAAAACTTGATTGATTCTTGCCATGTGGTCCCTGTTTCAGCTTTGATACACATGCAAAGGTTGTAGTGAATGTGATGTGTGGGGGCTGTGCAATAAAGAGTGTGAAAGAGAAAGGTTTCTTTAATTCCAGCAGCAAGTGTGCATAGGCTTAAACATTTTTTTCAAAAAATATTTCAAGATTGCCCCCCCCCCCCCCCAAAAAAAAAGTTTTGACAAGGTTGGTACCTGAACCCTGGAAACCACACATGGGAGTCTGGTACCTTAAGTGTTGAGCCAATTTTAAGACCACATGGAAGAGTGTAAAAAAAGAGAGCATTGAGCATGAGGGCCCTAAATTCTTACCTGCACATTGCAGGACTGGTATCTGTCGCTCCGTAATGCTGTTCAAATGGATTGTTCAGGTTCTGTTTGGTAACTTCTCCTGTGGCTCAGCAGGTAAGGGCGCTGGTTATGGTAACGCAAAGTCACCGGTTCGATTACCACACGAGGAGGGAGTTAAAGCTAGACAGGGTGTTGAAGCGGTCCGCCACATGATCCCTTACAGTGTAACCAGGGAGCACAAATTAGTTAGGGTCTGAAGAAAAATCGTCAACTAACAATCTCTTTATTTTCATTCATTTCTTTTTTTTTTATCCTACATTCTTGCCACTCGGAGACCGCTTTCAACATGTCCTCATAGGAGATTACACTCCTACCACCAACTTCCTGCAAGCATTTTCTTTTAACCTGCATCCATCACTTCCCTCAACACCTTCATCCTTGCACTCCCACGCCTTTCATTTTACCTCCCCACTTATACCCCTGCACCTCTACTTTCACATTCCTCACACACCTCCAGGCTTACACCCCCAAACCCTTCATTTCCCACTACCCACCATTTACATACTGACAACCCCAGCACCTTTCATTTCCCCTACACCCCCCTGCTTGCAACTCCACAACTTTCATCTGCCCTCACTTTTTCTCTTTTACTTACCAGCGCTCTACAATCTCACCGCAACCAATCTTTATTCACGGTTATCAGCATCATCTTTCCTCTACCACTTTCATCATATTTACATAGAGCATCTGCTTAGGACCATCTTGCTCACTTCATTCATCTGTCTCATTCTGCCGTCTTCCACCCTATTGAACAGCAATTTCGTTACAACTGCTCTGGACTTTGCTAGCATTACCCAACTTTACTTCTTACTTTTTCCACTACCTCCTAACTGAGATTCTCATTAAAGTCACCATGCTAGCAATGGATCTTCATAACTATTTAAAGAGCTTGGCCAAGTCACATGTTCCTTCTGTTGGGAATAAATGGATGGAAGAACTGAGATTATTATTATTGATTTATAAAGCGCTAACATATTCCGTGCTGCTGTACAAAGTAAAAAACAAACATGTTATTTGCAAGCTTACAATCTAAAGGAATAGGGGGGAACAAGAGGTGGGTTAACATACAATATGCACACCTAAAGGCTGTGTTTTTTAGGTTATCTAGTAGGAGTACAAGTTGGCCAAAGGTAAAAAGGATTACTGGCCTAAGGTAGAGCGTATGCTTGATGGACAAAGTGAGTTTTGAGGGCAGGTTTAAAGATATCAAAGCTTGGAGAGTGAGGCATGTGTTGTGGCAGGAGATTCCGGAGGAGAGGTGAACATGTGTGAGGCAGGAGTTAAGGTCTGGGGCCCGAGAGATACTGTTGTGTTTTGTGTGCATATACAGTAAGTGGTATTGAAACCCAAATGAGTTGATGAAGTTACCAAGACTGTGCATGTAGATGGAAAGGAGCAATAAGAGTTGGATTTAGCAATAAGAAGATGATTGTCCACTTTAGTAAGGGCTGTTTGTGTAGAGTGGTTAGACCGAAAGCCAGACTGGAAGTGATCAAACAGGGAGATGAAGCAGTGCTAGCTAAGTGGATGCATGAAAAGTTCCCGTTTGCCCCTCTTAGCTACAAACAGGGAGCTTTAATGCAGCGCTGCAGCCAGCATGCAGACGTGCAGCGGGTGCTGGGTATAGGGATACAAGTATTGTTGATTTGTAAAAAAAAAAAAAAAACTTGATTGATTCTTGCCATGTGGTCCCTGTGTTAGCTTTGATACACATGCAAAGGTTGTAGTGAATGTGATGTGTGGGGGCTGTGCAATAAAGAGTGTGAAAGAGAAAGGTTTCTTTAATTCCAGCAGCAAGTGTGCACAGGCTTAAACATTTTTTTCAAAAAATATTTCAAGATTGCCCCCCCCCCAAAAAAAAGTTTTTGACAAGGTTGGTACCTGAACCCTGGAAACCACACATGGGAGTCTGGTACCTTAAGTGTTGAGCCACTTTTAACACCACATGGAGGAGTGTATAAATTCTTACCTGCACATTGCAGGACTGGTATCTGTCGCTCCGTAATGCTGTTCAAATGGATTGTTCAGGTTCTGTTTGGTAACTTCTCCTGTGGCTCAGCAGGTAAGGGCGCTGGTTATGGTAACGCAAAGTCACCGGTTCGATTACCACACGAGGAGGGAGTTAAAGCTAGACAGGGTGTTGAAGCGGTCCGCCACATGATCCCTTACAGTGTAACCAGGGAGCACAAATTAGTTAGGGTCTGAAGAAAAATCGTCAACTAACAATCTCTTTATTTTCATTCATTTCTTTTTTTTTTATCCTACATTCTTGCCACTCGGAGACCGCTTTCAACATGTCCTCATAGGAGATTACACTCCTACCACCAACTTCCTGCAAGCATTTTCTTTTAACCTGCATCCATCACTTCCCTCAACACCTTCATCCTTGCACTCCCACGCCTTTCATTTTACCTCCCCACTTATACCCCTGCACCTCTACTTTCACATTCCTCACACACCTCCAGGCTTACACCCCCAAACCCTTCATTTCCCACTACCCACCATTTACATACTGACAACCCCAGCACCTTTCATTTCCCCTACACCCCCCTGCTTGCAACTCCACAACTTTCATCTGCCCTCACTTTTTCTCTTTTACTTACCAGCGCTCTACAATCTCACCGCAACCAATCTTTATTCACGGTTATCAGCATCATCTTTCCTCTACCACTTTCATCATATTTACATAGAGCATCTGCTTAGGACCATCTTGCTCACTTCATTCATCTGTCTCATTCTGCCGTCTTCCACCCTATTGAACAGCAATTTCGTTACAACTGCTCTGGACTTTGCTAGCATTACCCAACTTTACTTCTTACTTTTTCCACTACCTCCTAACTGAGATTCTCATTAAAGTCACCATGCTAGCCAGTGGCGTAGCTAAGGAGCTGTGGGCCCCGATGCAAGTTTTACAATGGGGCCCCCCAGGCACTCTATACATAATTGATACGGCGCACCAAAACTTGCCAATGGCAACTACAGTGTCAGAGGTGCAAGAAGAGGATGGGGAAGAGCTTGTTAATGTTTATCTCTACTTAATGTATATATAGAAGTGATTATTATGAGCACAGGACCAATAGAGAGCTAATACTGTAGTTGAGGGAGGGCCCTTCGGGGCCCTTCTGGCCCAAGGGCCCTGATGCGGTCGCTACCGCTGCACCCCCTATTGCTACGCCCCTGATGCTAGCAATGGATCTACATAACTATTTAAAGAGCTTGGCCAAGTCACATGTTCCTTCTGTTGGGGATAAATGTATGGAAGAACTGAGATTATTATTATTGATTTATAAAGCGCTAACATATTCCGTGCTGCTGTACAAAGTAAAAAACAAACATGTTATTTGCAAGCTTACAATCTAAAGGAATAGGGGGGAACAAGAGGTGGGTTAACATACAATATGCACACCTAAAGGCTGTGTTTTTTAGGTTATCTAGTAGGAGTACAAGTTGGCCAGAGGTAAAAAGGATTACTGGCCTAAGGTAGAGCGTATGCTTGATGGACAAAGTGAGTTTTGAGGGCAGGTTTAAAGATATCAAAGCTTGGAGAGTGAGGCATGTGTTGTGGCAGGGGATTCCGGAGGAGAGGTGAACATGTGTGAGGCAGGAGTTAAGGTCTGGGGCCCGAGAGATACTGTTGTGTTTTGTGTGCATATACAGTAAGTGGTATTGAAACCCAAATGAGTTGATGAAGTTACCAAGACTGTGCATGTAGATGGAAAGGAGCAATAAGAGTTGGATTTAGCAATAAGAAGATGATTGTCCACTTTAGTAAGGGCTGTTTGTGTAGAGTGGTTAGACCGAAAGCCAGACTGGAAGTGATCAAACAGGGAGATGAAGCAGTGCTAGCAAAGTGGGATGCATGAAAAGTTCCCGTTTGCCCCTCTTAGCTACAAACAGGGAGCTTTAATGCAGCGCTGCAGCCAGCATGCAGACGTGCAGCGGGTGCTGGGTATAGGGATACAAGTATTGTTGATTTGTAAAAAAAAAAAAAAAACTTGATTGATTCTTGCCATGTGGTCCCTGTTTCAGCTTTGATACACATGCAAAGGTTGTAGTGAATGTGATGTGTGGGGGCTGTGCAATAAAGAGTGTGAAAGAGAAAGGTTTCTTTAATTCCAGCAGCAAGTGTGCATAGGCTTAAACATTTTTTTCAAAAAATATTTCAAGATTGCCCCCCCCCCCCCCAAAAAAAAAAGTTTTGACAAGGTTGGTACCTGAACCCTGGAAACCACACATGGGAGTCTGGTACCTTAAGTGTTGAGCCAATTTTAAGACCACATGGAGGAGTGTAAAAAAAGAGAGCATTGAGCATGAGGGCCCTAAATTCTTACCTGCACATTGCAGGACTGGTATCTGTCGCTCCGTAATGCTGTTCAAATGGATTGTTCAGGTTCTGTTTGGTAACTTCTCCTGTGGCTCAGCAGGTAAGGGCGCTGGTTATGGTAACGCAAAGTCACCGGTTCGATTACCACAGGAGGAGGGAGTTAAAGCTAGACAGGGTGTTGAAGCGGTCCGCCACATGATCCCTTACAGTGTAACCAGGGAGCACAAATTAGTTAGGGTCTGAAGAAAAATCGTCAACTAACAATCTCTTTATTTTCATTCATTTCTTTTTTTTTTATCCTACATTCTTGCCACTCGGAGACCGCTTTCAACATGTCCTCATAGGAGATTACACTCCTACCACCAACTTCCTGCAAGCATTTTCTTTTAACCTGCATCCATCACTTCCCTCAACACCTTCATCCTTGCACTCCCACGCCTTTCATTTTACCTCCCCACTTATACCCCTGCACCTCTACTTTCACATTCCTCACACACCTCCAGGCTTACACCCCCAAACCCTTCATTTCCCACTACCCACCATTTACATACTGACAACCCCAGCACCTTTCATTTCCCCTACACCCCCCTGCTTGCAACTCCACAACTTTCATCTGCCCTCACTTTTTCTCTTTTACTTACCAGCGCTCTACAATCTCACCGCAACCAATCTTTATTCACGGTTATCAGCATCATCTTTCCTCTACCACTTTCATCATATTTACATAGAGCATCTGCTTAGGACCATCTTGCTCACTTCATTCATCTGTCTCATTCTGCCGTCTTCCACCCTATTGAACAGCAATTTCGTTACAACTGCTCTGGACTTTGCTAGCATTACCCAACTTTACTTCTTACTTTTTCCACTACCTCCTAACTGAGATTCTCATTAAAGTCACCATGCTAGCAATGGATCTTCATACCTATTTAAAGAGCTTGGCCAAGTCACATGTTCCTTCTGTTGGGAATAAATGGATGGAAGAACTGAGATTATTATTATTGATTTATAAAGCGCTAACATATTCCGTGCTGCTGTACAAAGTAAAAAACAAACATGTTATTTGCAAGCTTACAATCTAAAGGAATAGGGGGGAACAAGAGGTGGGTTAACATACAATATGCACACCTAAAGGCTGTGTTTTTTAGGTTATCTAGTAGGAGTACAAGTTGGCCAAAGGTAAAAAGGATTACTGGCCTAAGGTAGAGCGTATGCTTGATGGACAAAGTGAGTTTTGAGGGCAGGTTTAAAGATATCAAAGCTTGGAGAGTGAGGCATGTGTTGTGGCAGGAGATTCCGGAGGAGAGGTGAACATGTGTGAGGCAGGAGTTAAGGTCTGGGGCCCGAGAGATACTGTTGTGTTTTGTGTGCATATACAGTAAGTGGTATTGAAACCCAAATGAGTTGATGAAGTTACCAAGACTGTGCATGTAGATGGAAAGGAGCAATAAGAGTTGGATTTAGCAATAAGAAGATGATTGTCCACTTTAGTAAGGGCTGTTTGTGTAGAGTGGTTAGACCGAAAGCCAGACTGGAAGTGATCAAACAGGGAGATGAAGCAGTGCTAGCTAAGTGGATGCATGAAAAGTTCCCGTTTGCCCCTCTTAGCTACAAACAGGGAGCTTTAATGCAGCGCTGCAGCCAGCATGCAGACGTGCAGCGGGTGCTGGGTATAGGGATACAAGTATTGTTGATTTGTAAAAAAAAAAAAAAAACTTGATTGATTCTTGCCATGTGGTCCCTGTGTTAGCTTTGATACACATGCAAAGGTTGTAGTGAATGTGATGTGTGGGGGCTGTGCAATAAAGAGTGTGAAAGAGAAAGGTTTCTTTAATTCCAGCAGCAAGTGTGCACAGGCTTAAACATTTTTTTCAAAAAATATTTCAAGATTGCCCCCCCCCCCCCCCCCAAAAAAAAAAGTTTTTGACAAGGTTGGTACCTGAACCCTGGAAACCACACATGGGAGTCTGGTACCTTAAGTGTTGAGCCACTTTTAAGACCACATGGAGGAGTGTATAAATTCTTACCTGCACATTGCAGGACTGGTATCTGTCGCTCCGTAATGCTGTTCAAATGGATTGTTCAGGTTCTGTTTGGTAACTTCTCCTGTGGCTCAGCAGGTAAGGGCGCTGGTTATGGTAACGCAAAGTCACCGGTTCAAATACCACAGGAGGAGGGAGTTAAAGCTAGACAGGGTGTTGAAGCGGTCCGCCACATGATCCCTTACAGTGTAACCAGGGAGCACAAATTAGTTAGGGGCTGAAGAAAAATCGTCAACTAACAATCTCTTTATTTTCATTCATTTCTTTTTTTTTTATCCTACATTCTTGCCACTCGGAGACCGCTTTCAACATGTCCTCATAGGAGATTACACTCCTACCACCAACTTCCTGCAAGCATTTTCTTTTAACCTGCATCCATCACTTCCCTCAACACCTTCATCCTTGCACTCCCACGCCTTTCATTTTACCTCCCCACTTATACCCCTGCACCTCTACTTTCACATTCCTCACACACCTCCAGGCTTACACCCCCAAACCCTTCATTTCCCACTACCCACCATTTACATACTGACAACCCCAGCACCTTTCATTTCCCCTACACCCCCCTGCTTGCAACTCCACAACTTTCATCTGCCCTCACTTTTTCTCTTTCACTTACCAGCGCTCTACAATCTCACCGCAACCAATCTTTATTCACGGTTATCAGCATCATCTTTCCTCTACCACTTTCATCATATTTACATAGAGCATCTGCTTAGGACCATCTTGCTCACTTCATTCATCTGTCTCATTCTGCCGTCTTCCACCCTATTGAACAGCAATTTCGTTACAACTGCTCTGGACTTTGCTAGCATTACCCAACTTTACTTCTTACTTTTTCCACTACCTCCTAACTGAGATTCTCATTAAAGTCACCATGCTAGCAATGGATCTTCATAACTATTTAAAGAGCTTGGCCAAGTCACATGTTCCTTCTGTTGGGAATAAATGGATGGAAGAACTGAGATTATTATTATTGATTTATAAAGCGCTAACATATTCCGTGCTGCTGTACAAAGTAAAAAACAAACATGTTATTTGCAAGCTTACAATCTAAAGGAATAGGGGGGAACAAGAGGTGGGTTAACATACAATATGCACACCTAAAGGCTGTGTTTTTTAGGTTATCTAGTAGGAGTACAAGTTGGCCAGAGGTAAAAAGGATTACTGGCCTAAGGTAGAGCGTATGCTTGATGGACAAAGTGAGTTTTGAGGGCAGGTTTAAAGATATCAAAGCTTGGAGAGTGAGGCATGTGTTGTGGCAGGGGATTCCGGAGGAGAGGTGAACATGTGTGAGGCAGGAGTTAAGGTCTGGGGCCCGAGAGATACTGTTGTGTTTTGTGTGCATATACAGTAAGTGGTATTGAAACCCAAATGAGTTGATGAAGTTACCAAGACTGTGCATGTAGATGGAAAGGAGCAATAAGAGTTGGATTTAGCAATAAGAAGATGATTGTCCACTTTAGTAAGGGCTGTTTGTGTAGAGTGGTTAGACCGAAAGCCAGACTGGAAGTGATCAAACAGGGAGATGAAGCAGTGCTAGCAAAGTGGGATGCATGAAAAGTTCCCGTTTGCCCCTCTTAGCTACAAACAGGGAGCTTTAATGCAGCGCTGCAGCCAGCATGCAGACGTGCAGCGGGTGCTGGGTATAGGGATACAAGTATTGTTGATTTGTAAAAAAAAAAAAGAAAACTTGATTGATTCTTGCCATGTGGTCCCTGTTTCAGCTTTGATACACATGCAAAGGTTGTAGTGAATGTGATGTGTGGGGGCTGTGCAATAAAGAGTGTGAAAGAGAAAGGTTTCTTTAATTCCAGCAGCAAGTGTGCATAGGCTTAAACATTTTTTTCAAAAAATATTTCAAGATTGCCCCCCCCCCCCAAAAAAAAGTTTTGACAAGGTTGGTACCTGAACCCTGGAAACCACACATGGGAGTCTGGTACCTTAAGTGTTGAGCCAATTTTAAGACCACATGGAGGAGTGTAAAAAAAGAGAGCATTGAGCATGAGGGCCCTAAATTCTTACCTGCACATTGCAGGACTGGTATCTGTCGCTCCGTAATGCTGTTCAAATGGATTGTTCAGGTTCTGTTTGGTAACTTCTCCTGTGGCTCAGCAGGTAAGGGCGCTGGTTATGGTAACGCAAAGTCACCGGTTCGATTACCACAGGAGGAGGGAGTTAAAGCTAGACAGGGTGTTGAAGCGGTCCGCCACATGATCCCTTACAGTGTAACCAGAGAGCACAAATTAGTTAGGGTCTGAAGAAAAATCGTCAACTAACAATCTCTTTATTTTCATTCATTTCTTTTTTTTTTATCCTACATTCTTGCCACTCGGAGACCGCTTTCAACATGTCCTCATAGGAGATTACACTCCTACCACCAACTTCCTGCAAGCATTTTCTTTTAACCTGCATCCATCACTTCCCTCAACACCTTCATCCTTGCACTCCCACGCCTTTCATTTTACCTCCCCACTTATACCCCTGCACCTCTACTTTCACATTCCTCACACACCTCCAGGCTTACACCCCCAAACCCTTCATTTCCCACTACCCACCATTTACATACTGACAACCCCAGCACCTTTCATTTCCCCTACACCCCCCTGCTTGCAACTCCACAACTTTCATCTGCCCTCACTTTTTCTCTTTCACTTACCAGCGCTCTACAATCTCACCGCAACCAATCTTTTTTCACTGTGTTATCAGCATCATCTTTCCTCTACCACTTTCATCATATTTACATAGAGCATCTGCTTAGGACCATCCTGCTCACTTCATTCATCTGTCTCATTCTGCCGTCTTCCACCCTATTGAACAGCAATTTCGTTACAACTGCTCTGGACTTTGCTAGCATTACCCAACTTTACTTCTTACTTTTTCCACTACCTCCTAACTGAGATTCTCATTAGTCACCATGCTAGCAATGGATCTACATAACTATTTAAAGAGCTTGGCCAAGTCACATGTTCCTTCTGTTGGGGATAAATGTATGGAAGAACTGAGATTATTATTATTGATTTATAAAGCGCTAACATATTCCGTGCTGCTGTACAAAGTAAAAAACAAACATGTTATTTGCAAGCTTACAATCTAAAGGAATAGGGGGGAACAAGAGGTGGGTTAACATACAATATGCACACCTAAAGGCTGTGTTTTTTAGGTTATCTAGTAGGAGTACAAGTTGGCCAGAGGTAAAAAGGATTACTGGCCTAAGGTAGAGCGTATGCTTGATGGACAAAGTGAGTTTTGAGGGCAGGTTTAAAGATATCAAAGCTTGGAGAGTGAGGCATGTGTTGTGGCAGGGGATTCCGGAGGAGAGGTGAACATGTGTGAGGCAGGAGTTAAGGTCTGGGGCCCGAGAGATACTGTTGTGTTTTGTGTGCATATACAGTAAGTGGTATTGAAACCCAAATGAGTTGATGAAGTTACCAAGACTGTGCATGTAGATGGAAAGGAGCAATAAGAGTTGGATTTAGCAATAAGAAGATGATTGTCCACTTTAGTAAGGGCTGTTTGTGTAGAGTGGTTAGACCGAAAGCCAGACTGGAAGTGATCAAACAGGGAGATGAAGCAGTGCTAGCAAAGTGGGATGCATGAAAAGTTCCCGTTTGCCCCTCTTAGCTACAAACAGGGAGCTTTAATGCAGCGCTGCAGCCAGCATGCAGACGTGCAGCGGGTGCTGGGTATAGGGATACAAGTATTGTTGATTTGTAAAAAAAAAAAAAAACTTGATTGATTCTTGCCATGTGGTCCCTGTTTCAGCTTTGATACACATGCAAAGGTTGTAGTGAATGTGATGTGTGGGGGCTGTGCAATAAAGAGTGTGAAAGAGAAAGGTTTCTTTAATTCCAGCAGCAAGTGTGCATAGGCTTAAACATTTTTTTCAAAAAATATTTCAAGATTGCCCCCCCCCCCCCCCAAAAAAAAAAAAAGTTTTGACAAGGTTGGTACCTGAACCCTGGAAACCACACATGGGAGTCTGGTACCTTAAGTGTTGAGCCAATTTTAAGACCACATGGAGGAGTGTAAAAAAAGAGAGCATTGAGCATGAGGGCCCTAAATTCTTACCTGCACATTGCAGGACTGGTATCTGTCGCTCCGTAATGCTGTTCAAATGGATTGTTCAGGTTCTGTTTGGTAACTTCTCCTGTGGCTCAGCAGGTAAGGGCGCTGGTTATGGTAACGCAAAGTCACCGGTTCGATTACCACACGAGGAGGGAGTTAAAGCTAGACAGGGTGTTGAAGCGGTCCGCCACATGATCCCTTACAGTGTAACCAGGGAGCACAAATTAGTTAGGGTCTGAAGAAAAATCGTCAACTAACAATCTCTTTATTTTCATTCATTTCTTTTTTTTTTATCCTACATTCTTGCCACTCGGAGACCGCTTTCAACATGTCCTCATAGGAGATTACACTCCTACCACCAACTTCCTGCAAGCATTTTCTTTTAACCTGCATCCATCACTTCCCTCAACACCTTCATCCTTGCACTCCCACGCCTTTCATTTTACCTCCCCACTTATACCCCTGCACCTCTACTTTCACATTCCTCACACACCTCCAGGCTTACACCCCCAAACCCTTCATTTCCCACTACCCACCATTTACATACTGACAACCCCAGCACCTTTCATTTCCCCTACACCCCCCTGCTTGCAACTCCACAACTTTCATCTGCCCTCACTTTTTCTCTTTCACTTACCAGCGCTCTACAATCTCACCGCAACCAATCTTTTTTCACTGTGTTATCAGCATCATCTTTCCTCTACCACTTTCATCATATTTACATAGAGCATCTGCTTAGGACCATCCTGCTCACTTCATTCATCTGTCTCATTCTGCCGTCTTCCACCCTATTGAACAGCAATTTCGTTACAACTGCTCTGGACTTTGCTAGCATTACCCAACTTTACTTCTTACTTTTTCCACTACCTCCTAACTGAGATTCTCATTAGTCACCATGCTAGCAATGGATCTACATAACTATTTAAAGAGCTTGGCCAAGTCACATGTTCCTTCTGTTGGGGATAAATGTATGGAAGAACTGAGATTATTATTATTGATTTATAAAGCGCTAACATATTCCGTGCTGCTGTACAAAGTAAAAAACAAACATGTTATTTGCAAGCTTACAATCTAAAGGAATAGGGGGGAACAAGAGGTGGGTTAACATACAATATGCACACCTAAAGGCTGTGTTTTTTAGGTTATCTAGTAGGAGTACAAGTTGGCCAGAGGTAAAAAGGATTACTGGCCTAAGGTAGAGCGTATGCTTGATGGACAAAGTGAGTTTTGAGGGCAGGTTTAAAGATATCAAAGCTTGGAGAGTGAGGCATGTGTTGTGGCAGGGGATTCCGGAGGAGAGGTGAACATGTGTGAGGCAGGAGTTAAGGTCTGGGGCCCGAGAGATACTGTTGTGTTTTGTGTGCATATACAGTAAGTGGTATTGAAACCCAAATGAGTTGATGAAGTTACCAAGACTGTGCATGTAGATGGAAAGGAGCAATAAGAGTTGGATTTAGCAATAAGAAGATGATTGTCCACTTTAGTAAGGGCTGTTTGTGTAGAGTGGTTAGACCGAAAGCCAGACTGGAAGTGATCAAACAGGGAGATGAAGCAGTGCTAGCAAAGTGGGATGCATGAAAAGTTCCCGTTTGCCCCTCTTAGCTACAAACAGGGAGCTTTAATGCAGTGCTGCAGCCAGCATGCAGACGTGCAGCGGGTGCTGGGTATAGGGATACAAGTATTGTTGATTTGTAAAAAAAAAAAAAAAACTTGATTGATTCTTGCCATGTGGTCCCTGTTTCAGCTTTGATACACATGCAAAGGTTGTAGTGAATGTGATGTGTGGGGGCTGTGCAATAAAGAGTGTGAAAGAGAAAGGTTTCTTTAATTCCAGCAGCAAGTGTGCATAGGCTTAAACATTTTTTTCAAAAAATATTTCAAGATTGCCCCCCCCCCCCAAAAAAAAAAAAAGTTTTGACAAGGTTGGTACCTGAACCCTGGAAACCACACATGGGAGTCTGGTACCTTAAGTGTTGAGCCAATTTTAAGACCACATGGAGGAGTGTAAAAAAAGAGAGCATTGAGCATGAGGGCCCTAAATTCTTACCTGCACATTGCAGGACTGGTATCTGTCGCTCCGTAATGCTGTTCAAATGGATTGTTCAGGTTCTGTTTGGTAACTTCTCCTGTGGCTCAGCAGGTAAGGGCGCTGGTTATGGTAACGCAAAGTCACCGGTTCGATTACCACAGGAGGAGGGAGTTAAAGCTAGACAGGTTGTTGAAGCGGTCCGCCACATGATCCCTTACAGTGTAACCAGGGAGCACAAATTAGTTAGGGTCTGAAGAAAAATCGTCAACTAACAATCTCTTTATTTTCATTCATTTCTTTTTTTTTTATCCTACATTCTTGCCACTCGGAGACCGCTTTCAACATGTCCTCATAGGAGATTACACTCCTACCACCAACTTCCTGCAAGCATTTTCTTTTAACCTGCATCCATCACTTCCCTCAACACCTTCATCCTTGCACTCCCACGCCTTTCATTTTACCTCCCCACTTATACCCCTGCACCTCTACTTTCACATTCCTCACACACCTCCAGGCTTACACCCCCAAACCCTTCATTTCCCACTACCCACCATTTACATACTGACAACCCCAGCACCTTTCATTTCCCCTACACCCCCCTGCTTGCAACTCCACAACTTTCATCTGCCCTCACTTTTTCTCTTTTACTTACCAGCGCTCTACAATCTCACCGCAACCAATCTTTATTCACGGTTATCAGCATCATCTTTCCTCTACCACTTTCATCATATTTACATAGAGCATCTGCTTAGGACCATCTTGCTCACTTCATTCATCTGTCTCATTCTGCCGTCTTCCACCCTATTGAACAGCAATTTCGTTACAACTGCTCTGGACTTTGCTAGCATTACCCAACTTTACTTCTTACTTTTTCCACTACCTCCTAACTGAGATTCTCATTAAAGTCACCATGCTAGCAATGGATCTTCATACCTATTTAAAGAGCTTGGCCAAGTCACATGTTCCTTCTGTTGGGAATAAATGGATGGAAGAACTGAGATTATTATTATTGATTTATAAAGCGCTAACATATTCCGTGCTGCTGTACAAAGTAAAAAACAAACATGTTATTTGCAAGCTTACAATCTAAAGGAATAGGGGGGAACAAGAGGTGGGTTAACATACAATATGCACACCTAAAGGCTGTGTTTTTTAGGTTATCTAGTAGGAGTACAAGTTGGCCAAAGGTAAAAAGGATTACTGGCCTAAGGTAGAGCGTATGCTTGATGGACAAAGTGAGTTTTGAGGGCAGGTTTAAAGATATCAAAGCTTGGAGAGTGAGGCATGTGTTGTGGCAGGAGATTCCGGAGGAGAGGTGAACATGTGTGAGGCAGGAGTTAAGGTCTGGGGCCCGAGAGATACTGTTGTGTTTTGTGTGCATATACAGTAAGTGGTATTGAAACCCAAATGAGTTGATGAAGTTACCAAGACTGTGCATGTAGATGGAAAGGAGCAATAAGAGTTGGATTTAGCAATAAGAAGATGATTGTCCACTTTAGTAAGGGCTGTTTGTGTAGAGTGGTTAGACCGAAAGCCAGACTGGAAGTGATCAAACAGGGAGATGAAGCAGTGCTAGCTAAGTGGATGCATGAAAAGTTCCCGTTTGCCCCTCTTAGCTACAAACAGGGAGCTTTAATGCAGCGCTGCAGCCAGCATGCAGACGTGCAGCGGGTGCTGTGTATAGGGATACAAGTATTGTTGATTTGTAAAAAAAAAAAAAAACTTGATTGATTCTTGCCATGTGGTCCCTGTGTTAGCTTTGATACACATGCAAAGGTTGTAGTGAATGTGATGTGTGGGGGCTGTGCAATAAAGAGTGTGAAAGAGAAAGGTTTCTTTAATTCCAGCAGCAAGTGTGCACAGGCTTAAACATTTTTTTCAAAAAATATTTCAAGATTGCCCCCCCCCCCCCCCCCAAAAAAAAGTTTTTGACAAGGTTGGTACCTGAACCCTGGAAACCACACATGGGAGTCTGGTACCTTAAGTGTTGAGCCACTTTTAAGACCACATGGAGGAGTGTATAAATTCTTACCTGCACATTGCAGGACTGGTATCTGTCGCTCCGTAATGCTGTTCAAATGGATTGTTCAGGTTCTGTTTGGTAACTTCTCCTGTGGCTCAGCAGGTAAGGGCGCTGGTTATGGTAACGCAAAGTCACCGGTTCAAATACCACAGGAGGAGGGAGTTAAAGCTAGACAGGGTGTTGAAGCGGTCCGCCACATGATCCCTTACAGTGTAACCAGGGAGCACAAATTAGTTAGGGGCTGAAGAAAAATCGTCAACTAACAATCTCTTTATTTTCATTCATTTCTTTTTTTTTTATCCTACATTCTTGCCACTCGGAGACCGCTTTCAACATGTCCTCATAGGAGATTACACTCCTACCACCAACTTCCTGCAAGCATTTTCTTTTAACCTGCATCCATCACTTCCCTCAACACCTTCATCCTTGCACTCCCACGCCTTTCATTTTACCTCCCCACTTATACCCCTGCACCTCTACTTTCACATTCCTCACACACCTCCAGGCTTACACCCCCAAACCCTTCATTTCCCACTACCCACCATTTACATACTGACAACCCCAGCACCTTTCATTTCCCCTACACCCCCCTGCTTGCAACTCCACAACTTTCATCTGCCCTCACTTTTTCTCTTTCACTTACCAGCGCTCTACAATCTCACCGCAACCAATCTTTATTCACGGTTATCAGCATCATCTTTCCTCTACCACTTTCATCATATTTACATAGAGCATCTGCTTAGGACCATCTTGCTCACTTCATTCATCTGTCTCATTCTGCCGTCTTCCACCCTATTGAACAGCAATTTCGTTACAACTGCTCTGGACTTTGCTAGCATTACCCAACTTTACTTCTTACTTTTTCCACTACCTCCTAACTGAGATTCTCATTAAAGTCACCATGCTAGCAATGGATCTTCATAACTATTTAAAGAGCTTGGCCAAGTCACATGTTCCTTCTGTTGGGAATAAATGGATGGAAGAACTGAGATTATTATTATTGATTTATAAAGCGCTAACATATTCCGTGCTGCTGTACAAAGTAAAAAACAAACATGTTATTTGCAAGCTTACAATCTAAAGGAATAGGGGGGAACAAGAGGTGGGTTAACATACAATATGCACACCTAAAGGCTGTGTTTTTTAGGTTATCTAGTAGGAGTACAAGTTGGCCAGAGGTAAAAAGGATTACTGGCCTAAGGTAGAGCGTATGCTTGATGGACAAAGTGAGTTTTGAGGGCAGGTTTAAAGATATCAAAGCTTGGAGAGTGAGGCATGTGTTGTGGCAGGGGATTCCGGAGGAGAGGTGAACATGTGTGAGGCAGGAGTTAAGGTCTGGGGCCCGAGAGATACTGTTGTGTTTTGTGTGCATATACAGTAAGTGGTATTGAAACCCAAATGAGTTGATGAAGTTACCAAGACTGTGCATGTAGATGGAAAGGAGCAATAAGAGTTGGATTTAGCAATAAGAAGATGATTGTCCACTTTAGTAAGGGCTGTTTGTGTAGAGTGGTTAGACCGAAAGCCAGACTGGAAGTGATCAAACAGGGAGATGAAGCAGTGCTAGCAAAGTGGGATGCATGAAAAGTTCCCGTTTGCCCCTCTTAGCTACAAACAGGGAGCTTTAATGCAGCGCTGCAGCCAGCATGCAGACGTGCAGCGGGTGCTGGGTATAGGGATACAAGTATTGTTGATTTGTAAAAAAAAAAAAGAAAACTTGATTGATTCTTGCCATGTGGTCCCTGTTTCAGCTTTGATACACATGCAAAGGTTGTAGTGAATGTGATGTGTGGGGGCTGTGCAATAAAGAGTGTGAAAGAGAAAGGTTTCTTTAATTCCAGCAGCAAGTGTGCATAGGCTTAAACATTTTTTTCAAAAAATATTTCAAGATTGCCCCCCCCCCCAAAAAAAAAGTTTTGACAAGGTTGGTACCTGAACCCTGGAAACCACACATGGGAGTCTGGTACCTTAAGTGTTGAGCCAATTTTAAGACCACATGGAGGAGTGTAAAAAAAGAGAGCATTGAGCATGAGGGCCCTAAATTCTTACCTGCACATTGCAGGACTGGTATCTGTCGCTCCGTAATGCTGTTCAAATGGATTGTTCAGGTTCTGTTTGGTAACTTCTCCTGTGGCTCAGCAGGTAAGGGCGCTGGTTATGGTAACGCAAAGTCACCGGTTCGATTACCACAGGAGGAGGGAGTTAAAGCTAGACAGGGTGTTGAAGCGGTCCGCCACATGATCCCTTACAGTGTAACCAGAGAGCACAAATTAGTTAGGGTCTGAAGAAAAATCGTCAACTAACAATCTCTTTATTTTCATTCATTTCTTTTTTTTTTATCCTACATTCTTGCCACTCGGAGACCGCTTTCAACATGTCCTCATAGGAGATTACACTCCTACCACCAACTTCCTGCAAGCATTTTCTTTTAACCTGCATCCATCACTTCCCTCAACACCTTCATCCTTGCACTCCCACGCCTTTCATTTTACCTCCCCACTTATACCCCTGCACCTCTACTTTCACATTCCTCACACACCTCCAGGCTTACACCCCCAAACCCTTCATTTCCCACTACCCACCATTTACATACTGACAACCCCAGCACCTTTCATTTCCCCTACACCCCCCTGCTTGCAACTCCACAACTTTCATCTGCCCTCACTTTTTCTCTTTTACTTACCAGCGCTCTACAATCTCACCGCAACCAATCTTTATTCACGGTTATCAGCATCATCTTTCCTCTACCACTTTCATCATATTTACATAGAGCATCTGCTTAGGACCATCTTGCTCACTTCATTCATCTGTCTCATTCTGCCGCCTTCCACCCTATTGAACAGCAATTTCGTTACAACTGCTCTGGACTTTGCTAGCATTACCCAACTTTACTTCTTACTTTTTCCACTACCTCCTAACTGAGATTCTCATTAAAGTCACCATGCTAGCAATGGATCTTCATACCTATTTAAAGAGCTTGGCCAAGTCACATGTTCCTTCTGTTGGGAATAAATGGATGGAAGAACTGAGATTATTATTATTGATTTATAAAGCGCTAACATATTCCGTGCTGCTGTACAAAGTAAAAAACAAACATGTTATTTGCAAGCTTACAATCTAAAGGAATAGGGGGGAACAAGAGGTGGGTTAACATACAATATGCACACCTAAAGGCTGTGTTTTTTAGGTTATCTAGTAGGAGTACAAGTTGGCCAAAGGTAAAAAGGATTACTGGCCTAAGGTAGAGCGTATGCTTGATGGACAAAGTGAGTTTTGAGGGCAGGTTTAAAGATATCAAAGCTTGGAGAGTGAGGCATGTGTTGTGGCAGGAGATTCCGGAGGAGAGGTGAACATGTGTGAGGCAGGAGTTAAGGTCTGGGGCCCGAGAGATACTGTTGTGTTTTGTGTGCATATACAGTAAGTGGTATTGAAACCCAAATGAGTTGATGAAGTTACCAAGACTGTGCATGTAGATGGAAAGGAGCAATAAGAGTTGGATTTAGCAATAAGAAGATGATTGTCCACTTTAGTAAGGGCTGTTTGTGTAGAGTGGTTAGACCGAAAGCCAGACTGGAAGTGATCAAACAGGGAGATGAAGCAGTGCTAGCTAAGTGGATGCATGAAAAGTTCCCGTTTGCCCCTCTTAGCTACAAACAGGGAGCTTTAATGCAGCGCTGCAGCCAGCATGCAGACGTGCAGCGGGTGCTGTGTATAGGGATACAAGTATTGTTGATTTGTAAAAAAAAAAAAAAACTTGATTGATTCTTGCCATGTGGTCCCTGTGTTAGCTTTGATACACATGCAAAGGTTGTAGTGAATGTGATGTGTGGGGGCTGTGCAATAAAGAGTGTGAAAGAGAAAGGTTTCTTTAATTCCAGCAGCAAGTGTGCACAGGCTTAAACATTTTTTTCAAAAAATATTTCAAGATTGCCCCCCCCCCCCCCCCCAAAAAAAAGTTTTTGACAAGGTTGGTACCTGAACCCTGGAAACCACACATGGGAGTCTGGTACCTTAAGTGTTGAGCCACTTTTAAGACCACATGGAGGAGTGTATAAATTCTTACCTGCACATTGCAGGACTGGTATCTGTCGCTCCGTAATGCTGTTCAAATGGATTGTTCAGGTTCTGTTTGGTAACTTCTCCTGTGGCTCAGCAGGTAAGGGCGCTGGTTATGGTAACGCAAAGTCACCGGTTCAAATACCACAGGAGGAGGGAGTTAAAGCTAGACAGGGTGTTGAAGCGGTCCGCCACATGATCCCTTACAGTGTAACCAGGGAGCACAAATTAGTTAGGGGCTGAAGAAAAATCGTCAACTAACAATCTCTTTATTTTCATTCATTTCTTTTTTTTTTATCCTACATTCTTGCCACTCGGAGACCGCTTTCAACATGTCCTCATAGGAGATTACACTCCTACCACCAACTTCCTGCAAGCATTTTCTTTTAACCTGCATCCATCACTTCCCTCAACACCTTCATCCTTGCACTCCCACGCCTTTCATTTTACCTCCCCACTTATACCCCTGCACCTCTACTTTCACATTCCTCACACACCTCCAGGCTTACACCCCCAAACCCTTCATTTCCCACTACCCACCATTTACATACTGACAACCCCAGCACCTTTCATTTCCCCTACACCCCCCTGCTTGCAACTCCACAACTTTCATCTGCCCTCACTTTTTCTCTTTCACTTACCAGCGCTCTACAATCTCACCGCAACCAATCTTTATTCACGGTTATCAGCATCATCTTTCCTCTACCACTTTCATCATATTTACATAGAGCATCTGCTTAGGACCATCTTGCTCACTTCATTCATCTGTCTCATTCTGCCGTCTTCCACCCTATTGAACAGCAATTTCGTTACAACTGCTCTGGACTTTGCTAGCATTACCCAACTTTACTTCTTACTTTTTCCACTACCTCCTAACTGAGATTCTCATTAAAGTCACCATGCTAGCAATGGATCTTCATAACTATTTAAAGAGCTTGGCCAAGTCACATGTTCCTTCTGTTGGGAATAAATGGATGGAAGAACTGAGATTATTATTATTGATTTATAAAGCGCTAACATATTCCGTGCTGCTGTACAAAGTAAAAAACAAACATGTTATTTGCAAGCTTACAATCTAAAGGAATAGGGGGGAACAAGAGGTGGGTTAACATACAATATGCACACCTAAAGGCTGTGTTTTTTAGGTTATCTAGTAGGAGTACAAGTTGGCCAGAGGTAAAAAGGATTACTGGCCTAAGGTAGAGCGTATGCTTGATGGACAAAGTGAGTTTTGAGGGCAGGTTTAAAGATATCAAAGCTTGGAGAGTGAGGCATGTGTTGTGGCAGGGGATTCCGGAGGAGAGGTGAACATGTGTGAGGCAGGAGTTAAGGTCTGGGGCCCGAGAGATACTGTTGTGTTTTGTGTGCATATACAGTAAGTGGTATTGAAACCCAAATGAGTTGATGAAGTTACCAAGACTGTGCATGTAGATGGAAAGGAGCAATAAGAGTTGGATTTAGCAATAAGAAGATGATTGTCCACTTTAGTAAGGGCTGTTTGTGTAGAGTGGTTAGACCGAAAGCCAGACTGGAAGTGATCAAACAGGGAGATGAAGCAGTGCTAGCAAAGTGGGATGCATGAAAAGTTCCCGTTTGCCCCTCTTAGCTACAAACAGGGAGCTTTAATGCAGCGCTGCAGCCAGCATGCAGACGTGCAGCGGGTGCTGGGTATAGGGATACAAGTATTGTTGATTTGTAAAAAAAAAAAAGAAAACTTGATTGATTCTTGCCATGTGGTCCCTGTTTCAGCTTTGATACACATGCAAAGGTTGTAGTGAATGTGATGTGTGGGGGCTGTGCAATAAAGAGTGTGAAAGAGAAAGGTTTCTTTAATTCCAGCAGCAAGTGTGCATAGGCTTAAACATTTTTTTCAAAAAATATTTCAAGATTGCCCCCCCCCCCAAAAAAAAAGTTTTGACAAGGTTGGTACCTGAACCCTGGAAACCACACATGGGAGTCTGGTACCTTAAGTGTTGAGCCAATTTTAAGACCACATGGAGGAGTGTAAAAAAAGAGAGCATTGAGCATGAGGGCCCTAAATTCTTACCTGCACATTGCAGGACTGGTATCTGTCGCTCCGTAATGCTGTTCAAATGGATTGTTCAGGTTCTGTTTGGTAACTTCTCCTGTGGCTCAGCAGGTAAGGGCGCTGGTTATGGTAACGCAAAGTCACCGGTTCGATTACCACAGGAGGAGGGAGTTAAAGCTAGACAGGGTGTTGAAGCGGTCCGCCACATGATCCCTTACAGTGTAACCAGAGAGCACAAATTAGTTAGGGTCTGAAGAAAAATCGTCAACTAACAATCTCTTTATTTTCATTCATTTCTTTTTTTTTTATCCTACATTCTTGCCACTCGGAGACCGCTTTCAACATGTCCTCATAGGAGATTACACTCCTACCACCAACTTCCTGCAAGCATTTTCTTTTAACCTGCATCCATCACTTCCCTCAACACCTTCATCCTTGCACTCCCACGCCTTTCATTTTACCTCCCCACTTATACCCCTGCACCTCTACTTTCACATTCCTCACACACCTCCAGGCTTACACCCCCAAACCCTTCATTTCCCACTACCCACCATTTACATACTGACAACCCCAGCACCTTTCATTTCCCCTACACCCCCCTGCTTGCAACTCCACAACTTTCATCTGCCCTCACTTTTTCTCTTTCACTTACCAGCGCTCTACAATCTCACCGCAACCAATCTTTTTTCACTGTGTTATCAGCATCATCTTTCCTCTACCACTTTCATCATATTTACATAGAGCATCTGCTTAGGACCATCCTGCTCACTTCATTCATCTGTCTCATTCTGCCGTCTTCCACCCTATTGAACAGCAATTTCGTTACAACTGCTCTGGACTTTGCTAGCATTACCCAACTTTACTTCTTACTTTTTCCACTACCTCCTAACTGAGATTCTCATTAGTCACCATGCTAGCAATGGATCTACATAACTATTTAAAGAGCTTGGCCAAGTCACATGTTCCTTCTGTTGGGGATAAATGTATGGAAGAACTGAGATTATTATTATTATTGATTTATAAAGCGCTAACATATTCCGTGCTGCTTTACAAAGTAAAAAACAAACATGTTATTTGCAAGCTTACAATCTAAAGGAATAGGGGGGAACAAGAGGTGGGTTAACATACAATATGCACACCTAAAGGCTGTGTTTTTTAGGTTATCTAGTAGGAGTACAAGTTGGCCAGAGGTAAAAAGGATTACTGGCCTAAGGTAGAGCGTATGCTTGATGGACAAAGTGAGTTTTGAGGGCAGGTTTAAAGATATCAAAGCTTGGAGAGTGAGGCATGTGTTGTGGCAGGGGATTCCGGAGGAGAGGTGAACATGTGTGAGGCAGGAGTTAAGGTCTGGGGCCCGAGAGATACTGTTGTGTTTTGTGTGCATATACAGTAAGTGGTATTGAAACCCAAATGAGTTGATGAAGTTACCAAGACTGTGCATGTAGATGGAAAGGAGCAATAAGAGTTGGATTTAGCAATAAGAAGATGATTGTCCACTTTAGTAAGGGCTGTTTGTGTAGAGTGGTTAGACCGAAAGCCAGACTGGAAGTGATCAAACAGGGAGATGAAGCAGTGCTAGCAAAGTGGGATGCATGAAAAGTTCCCGTTTGCCCCTCTTAGCTACAAACAGGGAGCTTTAATGCAGCGCTGCAGCCAGCATGCAGACGTGCAGCGGGTGCTGGGTATAGGGATACAAGTATTGTTGATTTGTAAAAAAAAAAAAAAAACTTGATTGATTCTTGCCATGTGGTCCCTGTTTCAGCTTTGATACACATGCAAAGGTTGTAGTGAATGTGATGTGTGGGGGCTGTGCAATAAAGAGTGTGAAAGAGAAAGGTTTCTTTAATTCCAGCAGCAAGTGTGCATAGGCTTAAACATTTTTTTCAAAAAATATTTCAAGATTGCCCCCCCCCCCCAAAAAAAAAGTTTTGACAAGGTTGGTACCTGAACCCTGGAAACCACACATGGGAGTCTGGTACCTTAAGTGTTGAGCCAATTTTAAGACCACATGGAGGAGTGTAAAAAAAGAGAGCATTGAGCATGAGGGCCCTAAATTCTTACCTGCACATTGCAGGACTGGTATCTGTCGCTCCGTAATGCTGTTCAAATGGATTGTTCAGGTTCTGTTTGGTAACTTCTCCTGTGGCTCAGCAGGTAAGGGCGCTGGTTATGGTAACGCAAAGTCACCGGTTCGATTACCACAGGAGGAGGGAGTTAAAGCTAGACAGGGTGTTGAAGCGGTCCGCCACATGATCCCTTACAGTGTAACCAGGGAGCACAAATTAGTTAGGGTCTGAAGAAAAATCGTCAACTAACAATCTCTTTATTTTCATTCATTTCTTTTTTTTTTATCCTACATTCTTGCCACTCGGAGACCGCTTTCAACATGTCCTCATAGGAGATTACACTCCTACCACCAACTTCCTGCAAGCATTTTCTTTTAACCTGCATCCATCACTTCCCTCAACACCTTCATCCTTGCACTCCCACGCCTTTCATTTTACCTCCCCACTTATACCCCTGCACCTCTACTTTCACATTCCTCACACACCTCCAGGCTTACACCCCCAAACCCTTCATTTCCCACTACCCACCATTTACATACTGACAACCCCAGCACCTTTCATTTCCCCTACACCCCCCTGCTTGCAACTCCACAACTTTCATCTGCCCTCACTTTTTCTCTTTTACTTACCAGCGCTCTACAATCTCACCGCAACCAATCTTTATTCACGGTTATCAGCATCATCTTTCCTCTACCACTTTCATCATATTTACATAGAGCATCTGCTTAGGACCATCTTGCTCACTTCATTCATCTGTCTCATTCTGCCGTTTTCCACCCTATTGAACAGCAATTTCGTTACAACTGCTCTGGACTTTGCTAGCATTACCCAACTTTACTTCTTACTTTTTCCACTACCTCCTAACTGAGATTCTCATTAAAGTCACCATGCTAGCCAGTGGCGTAGCTAAGGAGCTGTGGGCCCCGATGCAAGTTTTACAATGGGGCCCCCCAGGCACTCTATACATAATTGATACGGCGCACCAAAACTTGCCAATGGCAACTACAGTGTCAGAGGTGCAAGAAGAGGATGGGGAAGAGCTTGTTAATGTTTATCTCTACTTAATGTATATATAGAAGTGATTATTATGAGCACAGGACCAATAGAGAGCTAATACTGTAGTTGAGGGAGGGCCCTTCGGGGCCCTTCTGGCCCAAGGGCCCTGATGCGGTCGCTACCGCTGCACCCCCTATTGCTACGCCCCTGATGCTAGCAATGGATCTACATAACTATTTAAAGAGCTTGGCCAAGTCACATGTTCCTTCTGTTGGGGATAAATGTATGGAAGAACTGAGATTATTATTATTGATTTATAAAGCGCTAACATATTCCGTGCTGCTGTACAAAGTAAAAAACAAACATGTTATTTGCAAGCTTACAATCTAAAGGAATAGGGGGGAACAAGAGGTGGGTTAACATACAATATGCACACCTAAAGGCTGTGTTTTTTAGGTTATCTAGTAGGAGTACAAGTTGGCCAGAGGTAAAAAGGATTACTGGCCTAAGGTAGAGCGTATGCTTGATGGACAAAGTGAGTTTTGAGGGCAGGTTTAAAGATATCAAAGCTTGGAGAGTGAGGCATGTGTTGTGGCAGGGGATTCCGGAGGAGAGGTGAACATGTGTGAGGCAGGAGTTAAGGTCTGGGGCCCGAGAGATACTGTTGTGTTTTGTGTGCATATACAGTAAGTGGTATTGAAACCCAAATGAGTTGATGAAGTTACCAAGACTGTGCATGTAGATGGAAAGGAGCAATAAGAGTTGGATTTAGCAATAAGAAGATGATTGTCCACTTTAGTAAGGGCTGTTTGTGTAGAGTGGTTAGACCGAAAGCCAGACTGGAAGTGATCAAACAGGGAGATGAAGCAGTGCTAGCAAAGTGGGATGCATGAAAAGTTCCCGTTTGCCCCTCTTAGCTACAAACAGGGAGCTTTAATGCAGCGCTGCAGCCAGCATGCAGACGTGCAGCGGGTGCTGGGTATAGGGATACAAGTATTGTTGATTTGTAAAAAAAAAAAAAAACTTGATTGATTCTTGCCATGTGGTCCCTGTGTTAGCTTTGATACACATGCAAAGGTTGTAGTGAATGTGATGTGTGGGGGCTGTGCAATAAAGAGTGTGAAAGAGAAAGGTTTCTTTAATTCCAGCAGCAAGTGTGCATAGGCTTAAACATTTTTTTCAAAAAATATTTCAAGATTGCCCCCCCCCCCCCCCAAAAAAAAAAAAAGTTTTGACAAGGTTGGTACCTGAACCCTGGAAACCACACATGGGAGTCTGGTACCTTAAGTGTTGAGCCAATTTTAAGACCACATGGAGGAGTGTAAAAAAAGAGAGCATTGAGCATGAGGGCCCTAAATTCTTACCTGCACATTGCAGGACTGGTATCTGTCGCTCCGTAATGCTGTTCAAATGGATTGTTCAGGTTCTGTTTGGTAACTTCTCCTGTGGCTCAGCAGGTAAGGGCGCTGGTTATGGTAACGCAAAGTCACCGGTTCGATTACCACACGAGGAGGGAGTTAAAGCTAGACAGGGTGTTGAAGCGGTCCGCCACATGATCCCTTACAGTGTAACCAGGGAGCACAAATTAGTTAGGGTCTGAAGAAAAATCGTCAACTAACAATCTCTTTATTTTCATTCATTTCTTTTTTTTTTATCCTACATTCTTGCCACTCGGAGACCGCTTTCAACATGTCCTCATAGGAGATTACACTCCTACCACCAACTTCCTGCAAGCATTTTCTTTTAACCTGCATCCATCACTTCCCTCAACACCTTCATCCTTGCACTCCCACGCCTTTCATTTTACCTCCCCACTTATACCCCTGCACCTCTACTTTCACATTCCTCACACACCTCCAGGCTTACACCCCCAAACCCTTCATTTCCCACTACCCACCATTTACATACTGACAACCCCAGCACCTTTCATTTCCCCTACACCCCCCTGCTTGCAACTCCACAACTTTCATCTGCCCTCACTTTTTCTCTTTTACTTACCAGCGCTCTACAATCTCACCGCAACCAATCTTTATTCACGGTTATCAGCATCATCTTTCCTCTACCACTTTCATCATATTTACATAGAGCATCTGCTTAGGACCATCTTGCTCACTTCATTCATCTGTCTCATTCTGCCGTCTTCCACCCTATTGAACAGCAATTTCGTTACAACTGCTCTGGACTTTGCTAGCATTACCCAACTTTACTTCTTACTTTTTCCACTACCTCCTAACTGAGATTCTCATTAAAGTCACCATGCTAGCAATGGATCTACATAACTATTTAAAGAGCTTGGCCAAGTCACATGTTCCTTCTGTTGGGGATAAATGTATGGAAGAACTGAGATTATTATTATTGATTTATAAAGCGCTAACATATTCCGTGCTGCTGTACAAAGTAAAAAACAAACATGTTATTTGCAAGCTTACAATCTAAAGGAATAGGGGGGAACAAGAGGTGGGTTAACATACAATATGCACACCTAAAGGCTGTGTTTTTTAGGTTATCTAGTAGGAGTACAAGTTGGCCAGAGGTAAAAAGGATTACTGGCCTAAGGTAGAGCGTATGCTTGATGGACAAAGTGAGTTTTGAGGGCAGGTTTAAAGATATCAAAGCTTGGAGAGTGAGGCATGTGTTGTGGCAGGGGATTCCGGAGGAGAGGTGAACATGTGTGAGGCAGGAGTTAAGGTCTGGGGCCCGAGAGATACTGTTGTGTTTTGTGTGCATATACAGTAAGTGGTATTGAAACCCAAATGAGTTGATGAAGTTACCAAGACTGTGCATGTAGATGGAAAGGAGCAATAAGAGTTGGATTTAGCAATAAGAAGATGATTGTCCACTTTAGTAAGGGCTGTTTGTGTAGAGTGGTTAGACCGAAAGCCAGACTGGAAGTGATCAAACAGGGAGATGAAGCAGTGCTAGCAAAGTGGGATGCATGAAAAGTTCCCGTTTGCCCCTCTTAGCTACAAACAGGGAGCTTTAATGCAGCGCTGCAGCCAGCATGCAGACGTGCAGCGGGTGCTGGGTATAGGGATACAAGTATTGTTGATTTGTAAAAAAAAAAAAAAACTTGATTGATTCTTGCCATGTGGTCCCTGTGTTAGCTTTGATACACATGCAAAGGTTGTAGTGAATGTGATGTGTGGGGGCTGTGCAATAAAGAGTGTGAAAGAGAAAGGTTTCTTTAATTCCAGCAGCAAGTGTGCATAGGCTTAAACATTTTTTTCAAAAAATATTTCAAGATTGCCCCCCCCCCCCCCAAAAAAAAAAGTTTTGACAAGGTTGGTACCTGAACCCTGGAAACCACACATGGGAGTCTGGTACCTTAAGTGTTGAGCCAATTTTAAGACCACATGGAGGAGTGTAAAAAAAGAGAGCATTGAGCATGAGGGCCCTAAATTCTTACCTGCACATTGCAGGACTGGTATCTGTCGCTCCGTAATGCTGTTCAAATGGATTGTTCAGGTTCTGTTTGGTAACTTCTCCTGTGGCTCAGCAGGTAAGGGCGCTGGTTATGGTAACGCAAAGTCACCGGTTCGATTACCACACGAGGAGGGAGTTAAAGCTAGACAGGGTGTTGAAGCGGTCCGCCACATGATCCCTTACAGTGTAACCAGGGAGCACAAATTAGTTAGGGTCTGAAGAAAAATCGTCAACTAACAATCTCTTTATTTTCATTCATTTCTTTTTTTTTTATCCTACATTCTTGCCACTCGGAGACCGCTTTCAACATGTCCTCATAGGAGATTACACTCCTACCACCAACTTCCTGCAAGCATTTTCTTTTAACCTGCATCCATCACTTCCCTCAACACCTTCATCCTTGCACTCCCACGCCTTTCATTTTACCTCCCCACTTATACCCCTGCACCTCTACTTTCACATTCCTCACACACCTCCAGGCTTACACCCCCAAACCCTTCATTTCCCACTACCCACCATTTACATACTGACAACCCCAGCACCTTTCATTTCCCCTACACCCCCCTGCTTGCAACTCCACAACTTTCATCTGCCCTCACTTTTTCTCTTTTACTTACCAGCGCTCTACAATCTCACCGCAACCAATCTTTATTCACGGTTATCAGCATCATCTTTCCTCTACCACTTTCATCATATTTACATAGAGCATCTGCTTAGGACCATCTTGCTCACTTCATTCATCTGTCTCATTCTGCCGTCTTCCACCCTATTGAACAGCAATTTCGTTACAACTGCTCTGGACTTTGCTAGCATTACCCAACTTTACTTCTTACTTTTTCCACTACCTCCTAACTGAGATTCTCATTAAAGTCACCATGCTAGCAATGGATCTACATAACTATTTAAAGAGCTTGGCCAAGTCACATGTTCCTTCTGTTGGGGATAAATGTATGGAAGAACTGAGATTATTATTATTGATTTATAAAGCGCTAACATATTCCGTGCTGCTGTACAAAGTAAAAAACAAACATGTTATTTGCAAGCTTACAATCTAAAGGAATAGGGGGGAACAAGAGGTGGGTTAACATACAATATGCACACCTAAAGGCTGTGTTTTTTAGGTTATCTAGTAGGAGTACAAGTTGGCCAGAGGTAAAAAGGATTACTGGCCTAAGGTAGAGCGTATGCTTGATGGACAAAGTGAGTTTTGAGGGCAGGTTTAAAGATATCAAAGCTTGGAGAGTGAGGCATGTGTTGTGGCAGGGGATTCCGGAGGAGAGGTGAACATGTGTGAGGCAGGAGTTAAGGTCTGGGGCCCGAGAGATACTGTTGTGTTTTGTGTGCATATACAGTAAGTGGTATTGAAACCCAAATGAGTTGATAAAGTTACCAAGACTGTGCATGTAGATGGAAAGGAGCAATAAGAGTTGGATTTAGCAATAAGAAGATGATTGTCCACTTTAGTAAGGGCTGTTTGTGTAGAGTGGTTAGACCGAAAGCCAGACTGGAAGTGATCAAACAGGGAGATGAAGCAGTGCTAGCAAAGTGGGATGCATGAAAAGTTCCCGTTTGCCCCTCTTAGCTACAAACAGGGAGCTTTAATGCAGCGCTGCAGCCAGCATGCAGACGTGCAGCGGGTGCTGGGTATAGGGATACAAGTATTGTTGATTTGTAAAAAAAAAAAAGAAAACTTGATTGATTCTTGCCATGTGGTCCCTGTTTCAGCTTTGATACACATGCAAAGGTTGTAGTGAATGTGATGTGTGGGGGCTGTGCAATAAAGAGTGTGAAAGAGAAAGGTTTCTTTAATTCCAGCAGCAAGTGTGCATAGGCTTAAACATTTTTTTCAAAAAATATTTCAAGATTGCCCCCCCCCCCCCAAAAAAAAAGTTTTGACAAGGTTGGTACCTGAACGCTGGAAACCACACATGGGAGTCTGGTACCTTAAGTGTTGAGCCAATTTTAAGACCACATGGAGGAGTGTAAAAAAAGAGAGCATTGAGCATGAGGGCCCTAAATTCTTACCTGCACATTGCAGGACTGGTATCTGTCGCTCCGTAATGCTGTTCAAATGGATTGTTCAGGTTCTGTTTGGTAACTTCTCCTGTGGCTCAGCAGGTAAGGGCGCTGGTTATGGCAACGCAAAGTCACCGGTTCGATTACCACAGGAGGAGGGAGTTAAAGCTAGACAGGGTGTTGAAGCGGTCCGCCACATGATCCCTTACAGTGTAACCAGGGAGCACAAATTAGTTAGGGTCTGAAGAAAAATCGTCAACTAACAATCTCTTTATTTTCATTCATTTCTTTTTTTTTTATCCTACATTCTTGCCACTCGGAGACCGCTTTCAACATGTCCTCATAGGAGATTACACTCCTACCACCAACTTCCTGCAAGCATTTTCTTTTAACCTGCATCCATCACTTCCCTCAACACCTTCATCCTTGCACTCCCACGCCTTTCATTTTACCTCCCCACTTATACCCCTGCACCTCTACTTTCACATTCCTCACACACCTCCAGGCTTACACCCCCAAACCCTTCATTTCCCACTACCCACCATTTACATACTGACAACCCCAGCACCTTTTATTTCCCCTACACCCCCCTGCTTGCAACTCCACAACTTTCATCTGCCCTCACTTTTTCTCTTTTACTTACCAGCGCTCTACAATCTCACCGCAACCAATCTTTATTCACGGTTATCAGCATCATCTTTCCTCTACCACTTTCATCATATTTACATAGAGCATCTGCTTAGGACCATCTTGCTCACTTCATTCATCTGTCTCATTCTGCCGTCTTCCACCCTATTGAACAGCAATTTCGTTACAACTGCTCTGGACTTTGCTAGCATTACCCAACTTTACTTCTTACTTTTTCCACTACCTCCTAACTGAGATTCTCATTAAAGTCACCATGCTAGCAATGGATCTTCATAACTATTTAAAGAGCTTGGCCAAGTCACATGTTCCTTCTGTTGGGAATAAATGGATGGAAGAACTGAGATTATTATTATTGATTTATAAAGCGCTAACATATTCCGTGCTGCTGTACAAAGTAAAAAACAAACATGTTATTTGCAAGCTTACAATCTAAAGGAATAGGGGGGAACAAGAGGTGGGTTAACATACAATATGCACACCTAAAGGCTGTGTTTTTTAGGTTATCTAGTAGGAGTACAAGTTGGCCAGAGGTAAAAAGGATTACTGGCCTAAGGTAGAGCGTATGCTTGATGGACAAAGTGAGTTTTGAGGGCAGGTTTAAAGATATCAAAGCTTGGAGAGTGAGGCATGTGTTGTGGCAGGGGATTCCGGAGGAGAGGTGAACATGTGTGAGGCAGGAGTTAAGGTCTGGGGCCCGAGAGATACTGTTGTGTTTTGTCTTTTGTGTGCATATACAGTAAGTGGTATTGAAACCCAAATGAGTTGATGAAGTTACCAAGACTGTGCATGTAGATGGAAAGGAGCAATAAGAGTTGGATTTAGCAATAAGAAGATGATTGTCCACTTTAGTAAGGGCTGTTTGTGTAGAGTGGTTAGACCGAAAGCCAGACTGGAAGTGATCAAACAGGGAGATGAAGCAGTGCTAGCAAAGTGGGATGCATGAAAAGTTCCCGTTTGCCCCTCTTAGCTACAAACAGGGAGCTTTAATGCAGCGCTGCAGCCAGCATGCAGACGTGCAGCGGGTGCTGGGTATAGGGATACAAGTATTGTTGATTTGTAAAAAAAAAAAAAAAACTTGATTGATTCTTGCCATGTGGTCCCTGTTTCAGCTTTGATACACATGCAAAGGTTGTAGTGAATGTGATGTGTGGGGGCTGTGCAATAAAGAGTGTGAAAGAGAAAGGTTTCTTTAATTCCAGCAGCAAGTGTGCATAGGCTTAAACATTTTTTTCAAAAAATATTTCAAGATTGCCCCCCCCCCCAAAAAAAAAAGTTTTGACAAGGTTGGTACCTGAACCCTGGAAACCACACATGGGAGTCTGGTACCTTAAGTGTTGAGCCAATTTTAAGACCACATGGAGGAGTGTAAAAAAAGAGAGCATTGAGCATGAGGGCCCTAAATTCTTACCTGCACATTGCAGGACTGGTATCTGTCGCTCCGTAATGCTGTTCAAATGGATTGTTCAGGTTCTGTTTGGTAACTTCTCCTGTGGCTCAGCAGGTAAGGGCGCTGGTTATGGTAACGCAAAGTCACCGGTTCGATTACCACAGGAGGAGGGAGTTAAAGCTAGACAGGGTGTTGAAGTGGTCCGCCACATGATCCCTTACAGTGTAACCAGGGAGCACAAATTAGTTAGGGTCTGAAGAAAAATCGTCAACTAACAATCTCTTTATTTTCATTCATTTCTTTTTTTTTTATCCTACATTCTTGCCACTCGGAGACCGCTTTCAACATGTCCTCATAGGAGATTACACTCCTACCACCAACTTCCTGCAAGCATTTTCTTTTAACCTGCATCCATCACTTCCCTCAACACCTTTATCCTTGCACTCCCACGCCTTTCATTTTACCTCCCCACTTATACCCCTGCACATCTACTTTCACATTCCTCACACACCTCCAGGCTTACACCCCCAAACCCTTCATTTCCCACTACCCACCATTTACATACTGACAACCCCAGCACCTTTCATTTCCCCTACACCCCCCTGCTTGCAACTCCACAACTTTCATCTGCCCTCACTTTTTCTCTTTCACTTACCAGCGCTCTACAATCTCACCGCAACCAATCTTTATTCACGGTTATCAGCATCATCTTTCCTCTACCACTTTCATCATATTTACATAGAGCATCTGCTTAGGACCATCTTGCTCACTTCATTCATCTGTCTCATTCTGCCGTCTTCCACCCTATTGAACAGCAATTTCGTTACAACTGCTCTGGACTTTGCTAGCATTACCCAACTTTACTTCTTACTTTTTCCACTACCTCCTAACTGAGATTCTCATTAAAGTCACCATGCTAGCCAGTGGCGTAGCTAAGGAGCTGTGGGCCCCGATGCAAGTTTTACAATGGGGCCCCCCAGGCACTCTATACATAATTGATACGGCGCACCAAAACTTGCCAATGGCAACTACAGTGTCAGAGGTGCAAGAAGAGGATGGGGAAGAGCTTGTTAATGTTTATCTCTACTTAATGTATATATAGAAGTGATTATTATGAGCACAGGACCAATAGAGAGCTAATACTGTAGTTGAGGGAGGGCCCTTCGGGGCCCTTCTGGCCCAAGGGCCCTGATGCGGTCGCTACCGCTGCACCCCCTATTGCTACGCCCCTGATGCTAGCAATGGATCTACATAACTATTTAAAGAGCTTGGCCAAGTCACATGTTCCTTCTGTTGGGGATAAATGTATGGAAGAACTGAGATTATTATTATTGATTTATAAAGTGCTAACATATTCCGTGCTGCTGTACAAAGTAAAAAACAAACATGTTATTTGCAAGCTTACAATCTAAAGGAATAGGGGGGAACAAGAGGTGGGTTAACATACAATATGCACACCTAAAGGCTGTGTTTTTTAGGTTATCTAGTAGGAGTACAAGTTGGCCAGAGGTAAAAAGGATTACTGGCCTAAGGTAGAGCGTATGCTTGATGGACAAAGTGAGTTTTGAGGGCAGGTTTAAAGATATCAAAGCTTGGAGAGTGAGGCATGTGTTGTGGCAGGGGATTCCGGAGGAGAGGTGAACATGTGTGAGGCAGGAGTTAAGGTCTGGGGCCCGAGAGATACTGTTGTGTTTTGTGTGCATATACAGTAAGTGGTATTGAAACCCAAATGAGTTGATGAAGTTACCAAGACTGTGCATGTAGATGGAAAGGAGCAATAAGAGTTGGATTTAGCAATAAGAAGAGGATTGTCCACTTTAGTAAGGGCTGTTTGTGTAGAGTGGTTAGACCGAAAGCCAGACTGGAAGTGATCAAACAGGGAGATGAAGCAGTGCTAGCAAAGTGGGATGCATGAAAAGTTCCCGTTTGCCCCTCTTAGCTACAAACAGGGAGCTTTAATGCAGCGCTGCAGCCAGCATGCAGACGTGCAGCGGGTGCTGGGTATAGGGATACAAGTATTGTTGATTTGTAAAAAAAAAAAAAAAACTTGATTGATTCTTGCCATGTGGTCCCTGTTTCAGCTTTGATACACATGCAAAGGTTGTAGTGAATGTGATGTGTGGGGGCTGTGCAATAAAGAGTGTGAAAGAGAAAGGTTTCTTTAATTCCAGCAGCAAGTGTGCATAGGCTTAAACATTTTTTTCAAAAAATATTTCAAGATTGCCCCCCCCCCCCCCAAAAAAAAAAAAAAAGTTTTGACAAGGTTGGTACCTGAACCCTGGAAACCACACATGGGAGTCTGGTACCTTAAGTGTTGAGCCAATTTTAAGACCACATGGAGGAGTGTAAAAAAAGAGAGCATTGAGCATGAGGGCCCTAAATTCTTACCTGCACATTGCAGGACTGGTATCTGTCGCTCCGTAATGCTGTTCAAATGGATTGTTCAGGTTCTGTTTGGTAACTTCTCCTGTGGCTCAGCAGGTAAGGGCGCTGGTTATGGTAACGCAAAGTCACTGGTTCGATTACCACACGAGGAGGGAGTTAAAGCTAGACAGGGTGTTGAAGCGGTCCGCCACATGATCCCTTACAGTGTAACCAGGGAGCACAAATTAGTTAGGGTCTGAAGAAAAATCGTCAACTAACAATCTCTTTATTTTCATTCATTTCTTTTTTTTTTATCCTACATTCTTGCCACTCGGAGACCGCTTTCAACATGTCCTCATAGGAGATTACACTCCTACCACCAACTTCCTGCAAGCATTTTCTTTTAACCTGCATCCATCACTTCCCTCAACACCTTCATCCTTGCACTCCCACGCCTTTCATTTTACCTCCCCACTTATACCCCTGCACCTCTACTTTCACATTCCTCACACACCTCCAGGCTTACACCCCCAAACCCTTCATTTCCCACTACCCACCATTTACATACTGACAACCCCAGCACCTTTCATTTCCCCTACACCCCCCTGCTTGCAACTCCACAACTTTCATCTGCCCTCACTTTTTCTCTTTTACTTACCAGCGCTCTACAATCTCACCGCAACCAATCTTTATTCACGGTTATCAGCATCATCTTTCCTCTACCACTTTCATCATATTTACATAGAGCATCTGCTTAGGACCATCTTGCTCACTTCATTCATCTGTCTCATTCTGCCGTCTTCCACCCTATTGAACAGCAATTTCGTTACAACTGCTCTGGACTTTGCTAGCATTACCCAACTTTACTTCTTACTTTTTCCACTACCTCCTAACTGAGATTCTCATTAAAGTCACCATGCTAGCAATGGATCTACATAACTATTTAAAGAGCTTGGCCAAGTCACATGTTCCTTCTGTTGGGGATAAATGTATGGAAGAACTGAGATTATTATTATTGATTTATAAAGCGCTAACATATTCCGTGCTGCTGTACAAAGTAAAAAACAAACATGTTATTTGCAAGCTTACAATCTAAAGGAATAGGGGGGAACAAGAGGTGGGTTAACATACAATATGCACACCTAAAGGCTGTGTTTTTTAGGTTATCTAGTAGGAGTACAAGTTGGCCAGAGGTAAAAAGGATTACTGGCCTAAGGTAGAGCGTATGCTTGATGGACAAAGTGAGTTTTGAGGGCAGGTTTAAAGATATCAAAGCTTGGAGAGTGAGGCATGTGTTGTGGCAGGGGATTCCGGAGGAGAGGTGAACATGTGTGAGGCAGGAGTTAAGGTCTGGGGCCCGAGAGATACTGTTGTGTTTTGTGTGCATATACAGTAAGTGGTATTGAAACCCAAATGAGTTGATGAAGTTACCAAGACTGTGCATGTAGATGGAAAGGAGCAATAAGAGTTGGATTTAGCAATAAGAAGATGATTGTCCACTTTAGTAAGGGCTGTTTGTGTAGAGTGGTTAGACCGAAAGCCAGACTGGAAGTGATCAAACAGGGAGATGAAGCAGTGCTAGCAAAGTGGGATGCATGAAAAGTTCCCGTTTGCCCCTCTTAGCTACAAACAGGGAGCTTTAATGCAGCGCTGCAGCCAGCATGCAGACGTGCAGCGGGTGCTGGGTATAGGGATACAAGTATTGTTGATTTGTAAAAAAAAAAAAAAAACTTGATTGATTCTTGCCATGTGGTCCCTGTTTCAGCTTTGATACACATGCAAAGGTTGTAGTGAATGTGATGTGTGGGGGCTGTGCAATAAAGAGTGTGAAAGAGAAAGGTTTCTTTAATTCCAGCAGCAAGTGTGCATAGGCTTAAACATTTTTTTCAAAAAATATTTCAAGATTGCCCCCCCCCCCCCCCAAAAAAAAAAAAAAGTTTTGACAAGGTTGGTACCTGAACCCTGGAAACCACACATGGGAGTCTGGTACCTTAAGTGTTGAGCCAATTTTAAGACCACATGGAGGAGTGTAAAAAAAGAGAGCATTGAGCATGAGGGCCCTAAATTCTTACCTGCACATTGCAGGACTGGTATCTGTCGCTCCGTAATGCTGTTCAAATGGATTGTTCAGGTTCTGTTTGGTAACTTCTCCTGTGGCTCAGCAGGTAAGGGCGCTGGTTATGGTAACGCAAAGTCACCGGTTCGATTACCACACGAGGAGGGAGTTAAAGCTAGACAGGGTGTTGAAGCGGTCCGCCACATGATCCCTTACAGTGTAACCAGGGAGCACAAATTAGTTAGGGTCTGAAGAAAAATCGTCAACTAACAATCTCTTTATTTTCATTCATTTCTTTTTTTTTTATCCTACATTCTTGCCACTCGGAGACCGCTTTCAACATGTCCTCATAGGAGATTACACTCCTACCACCAACTTCCTGCAAGCATTTTCTTTTAACCTGCATCCATCACTTCCCTCAACACCTTCATCCTTGCACTCCCACGCCTTTCATTTTACCTCCCCACTTATACCCCTGCACCTCTACTTTCACATTCCTCACACACCTCCAGGCTTACACCCCCAAACCCTTCATTTCCCACTACCCACCATTTACATACTGACAACCCCAGCACCTTTCATTTCCCCTACACCCCCCTGCTTGCAACTCCACAACTTTCATCTGCCCTCACTTTTTCTCTTTTACTTACCAGCGCTCTACAATCTCACCGCAACCAATCTTTATTCACGGTTATCAGCATCATCTTTCCTCTACCACTTTCATCATATTTACATAGAGCATCTGCTTAGGACCATCTTGCTCACTTCATTCATCTGTCTCATTCTGCCGTCTTCCACCCTATTGAACAGCAATTTCGTTACAACTGCTCTGGACTTTGCTAGCATTACCCAACTTTACTTCTTACTTTTTCCACTACCTCCTAACTGAGATTCTCATTAAAGTCACCATGCTAGCAATGGATCTACATAACTATTTAAAGAGCTTGGCCAAGTCACATGTTCCTTCTGTTGGGGATAAATGTATGGAAGAACTGAGATTATTATTATTGATTTATAAAGCGCTAACATATTCCGTGCTGCTGTACAAAGTAAAAAACAAACATGTTATTTGCAAGCTTACAATCTAAAGGAATAGGGGGGAACAAGAGGTGGGTTAACATACAATATGCACACCTAAAGGCTGTGTTTTTTAGGTTATCTAGTAGGAGTACAAGTTGGCCAGAGGTAAAAAGGATTACTGGCCTAAGGTAGAGCGTATGCTTGATGGACAAAGTGAGTTTTGAGGGCAGGTTTAAAGATATCAAAGCTTGGAGAGTGAGGCATGTGTTGTGGCAGGGGATTCCGGAGGAGAGGTGAACATGTGTGAGGCAGGAGTTAAGGTCTGGGGCCCGAGAGATACTGTTGTGTTTTGTGTGCATATACAGTAAGTGGTATTGAAACCCAAATGAGTTGATGAAGTTACCAAGACTGTGCATGTAGATGGAAAGGAGCAATAAGAGTTGGATTTAGCAATAAGAAGATGATTGTCCACTTTAGTAAGGGCTGTTTGTGTAGAGTGGTTAGACCGAAAGCCAGACTGGAAGTGATCAAACAGGGAGATGAAGCAGTGCTAGCAAAGTGGGATGCATGAAAAGTTCCCGTTTGCCCCTCTTAGCTACAAACAGGGAGCTTTAATGCAGCGCTGCAGCCAGCATGCAGACGTGCAGCGGGTGCTGGGTATAGGGATACAAGTATTGTTGATTTGTAAAAAAAAAAAAAAAACTTGATTGATTCTTGCCATGTGGTCCCTGTTTCAGCTTTGATACACATGCAAAGGTTGTAGTGAATGTGATGTGTGGGGGCTGTGCAATAAAGAGTGTGAAAGAGAAAGGTTTCTTTAATTCCAGCAGCAAGTGTGCATAGGCTTAAACATTTTTTTCAAAAAATATTTCAAGATTGCCCCCCCCCCCCAAAAAAAAAAGTTTTGACAAGGTTGGTACCTGAACCCTGGAAACCACACATGGGAGTCTGGTACCTTAAGTGTTGAGCCAATTTTAAGACCACATGGAGGAGTGTAAAAAAAGAGAGCATTGAGCATGAGGGCCCTAAATTCTTACCTGCACATTGCAGGACTGGTATCTGTCGCTCCGTAATGCTGTTCAAATGGATTGTTCAGGTTCTGTTTGGTAACTTCTCCTGTGGCTCAGCAGGTAAGGGCGCTGGTTATGGTAACGCAAAGTCACCGGTTCGATTACCACAGGAGGAGGGAGTTAAAGCTAGACAGGGTGTTGAAGCGGTCCGCCACATGATCCCTTACAGTGTAACCAGGGAGCACAAATTAGTTAGGGTCTGAAGAAAAATCGTCAACTAACAATCTCTTTATTTTCATTCATTTCTTTTTTTTTTATCCTACATTCTTGCCACTCGGAGACCGCTTTCAACATGTCCTCATAGGAGATTACACTCCTACCACCAACTTCCTGCAAGCATTTTCTTTTAACCTGCATCCATCACTTCCCTCAACACCTTCATCCTTGCACTCCCACGCCTTTCATTTTACCTCCCCACTTATACCCCTGCACCTCTACTTTCACATTCCTCACACACCTCCAGGCTTACACCCCCAAACCCTTCATTTCCCACTACCCACCATTTACATACTGACAACCCCAGCACCTTTTATTTCCCCTACACCCCCCTGCTTGCAACTCCACAACTTTCATCTGCCCTCACTTTTTCTCTTTTACTTACCAGCGCTCTACAATCTCACCGCAACCAATCTTTATTCACGGTTATCAGCATCATCTTTCCTCTACCACTTTCATCATATTTACATAGAGCATCTGCTTAGGACCATCTTGCTCACTTCATTCATCTGTCTCATTCTGCCGTCTTCCACCCTATTGAACAGCAATTTCGTTACAACTGCTCTGGACTTTGCTAGCATTACCCAACTTTACTTCTTACTTTTTCCACTACCTCCTAACTGAGATTCTCATTAAAGTCACCATGCTAGCAATGGATCTTCATAACTATTTAAAGAGCTTGGCCAAGTCACATGTTCCTTCTGTTGGGAATAAATGGATGGAAGAACTGAGATTATTATTATTGATTTATAAAGCGCTAACATATTCCGTGCTGCTGTACAAAGTAAAAAACAAACATGTTATTTGCAAGCTTACAATCTAAAGGAATAGGGGGGAACAAGAGGTGGGTTAACATACAATATGCACACCTAAAGGCTGTGTTTTTTAGGTTATCTAGTAGGAGTACAAGTTGGCCAGAGGTAAAAAGGATTACTGGCCTAAGGTAGAGCGTATGCTTGATGGACAAAGTGAGTTTTGAGGGCAGGTTTAAAGATATCAAAGCTTGGAGAGTGAGGCATGTGTTGTGGCAGGGGATTCCGGAGGAGAGGTGAACATGTGTGAGGCAGGAGTTAAGGTCTGGGGCCCGAGAGATACTGTTGTGTTTTGTCTTTTGTGTGCATATACAGTAAGTGGTATTGAAACCCAAATGAGTTGATGAAGTTACCAAGACTGTGCATGTAGATGGAAAGGAGCAATAAGAGTTGGATTTAGCAATAAGAAGATGATTGTCCACTTTAGTAAGGGCTGTTTGTGTAGAGTGGTTAGACCGAAAGCCAGACTGGAAGTGATCAAACAGGGAGATGAAGCAGTGCTAGCAAAGTGGGATGCATGAAAAGTTCCCGTTTGCCCCTCTTAGCTACAAACAGGGAGCTTTAATGCAGCGCTGCAGCCAGCATGCAGACGTGCAGCGGGTGCTGGGTATAGGGATACAAGTATTGTTGATTTGTAAAAAAAAAAAAAAAACTTGATTGATTCTTGCCATGTGGTCCCTGTTTCAGCTTTGATACACATGCAAAGGTTGTAGTGAATGTGATGTGTGGGGGCTGTGCAATAAAGAGTGTGAAAGAGAAAGGTTTCTTTAATTCCAGCAGCAAGTGTGCATAGGCTTAAACATTTTTTTCAAAAAATATTTCAAGATTGCCCCCCCCCCCCAAAAAAAAAGTTTTGACAAGGTTGGTACCTGAACCCTGGAAACCACACATGGGAGTCTGGTACCTTAAGTGTTGAGCCAATTTTAAGACCACATGGAGGAGTGTAAAAAAAGAGAGCATTGAGCATGAGGGCCCTAAATTCTTACCTGCACATTGCAGGACTGGTATCTGTCGCTCCGTAATGCTGTTCAAATGGATTGTTCAGGTTCTGTTTGGTAACTTCTCCTGTGGCTCAGCAGGTAAGGGCGCTGGTTATGGTAACGCAAAGTCACCGGTTCGATTACCACAGGAGGAGGGAGTTAAAGCTAGACAGGGTGTTGAAGTGGTCCGCCACATGATCCCTTACAGTGTAACCAGGGAGCACAAATTAGTTAGGGTCTGAAGAAAAATCGTCAACTAACAATCTCTTTATTTTCATTCATTTCTTTTTTTTTTATCCTACATTCTTGCCACTCGGAGACCGCTTTCAACATGTCCTCATAGGAGATTACACTCCTACCACCAACTTCCTGCAAGCATTTTCTTTTAACCTGCATCCATCACTTCCCTCAACACCTTTATCCTTGCACTCCCACGCCTTTCATTTTACCTCCCCACTTATACCCCTGCACATCTACTTTCACATTCCTCACACACCTCCAGGCTTACACCCCCAAACCCTTCATTTCCCACTACCCACCATTTACATACTGACAACCCCAGCACCTTTCATTTCCCCTACACCCCCCTGCTTGCAACTCCACAACTTTCATCTGCCCTCACTTTTTCTCTTTCACTTACCAGCGCTCTACAATCTCACCGCAACCAATCTTTATTCACGGTTATCAGCATCATCTTTCCTCTACCACTTTCATCATATTTACATAGAGCATCTGCTTAGGACCATCTTGCTCACTTCATTCATCTGTCTCATTCTGCCGTCTTCCACCCTATTGAACAGCAATTTCGTTACAACTGCTCTGGACTTTGCTAGCATTACCCAACTTTACTTCTTACTTTTTCCACTACCTCCTAACTGAGATTCTCATTAAAGTCACCATGCTAGCCAGTGGCGTAGCTAAGGAGCTGTGGGCCCCGATGCAAGTTTTACAATGGGGCCCCCCAGGCACTCTATACATAATTGATACGGCGCACCAAAACTTGCCAATGGCAACTACAGTGTCAGAGGTGCAAGAAGAGGATGGGGAAGAGCTTGTTAATGTTTATCTCTACTTAATGTATATATAGAAGTGATTATTATGAGCACAGGACCAATAGAGAGCTAATACTGTAGTTGAGGGAGGGCCCTTCGGGGCCCTTCTGGCCCAAGGGCCCTGATGCGGTCGCTACCGCTGCACCCCCTATTGCTACGCCCCTGATGCTAGCAATGGATCTACATAACTATTTAAAGAGCTTGGCCAAGTCACATGTTCCTTCTGTTGGGGATAAATGTATGGAAGAACTGAGATTATTATTATTGATTTATAAAGTGCTAACATATTCCGTGCTGCTGTACAAAGTAAAAAACAAACATGTTATTTGCAAGCTTACAATCTAAAGGAATAGGGGGGAACAAGAGGTGGGTTAACATACAATATGCACACCTAAAGGCTGTGTTTTTTAGGTTATCTAGTAGGAGTACAAGTTGGCCAGAGGTAAAAAGGATTACTGGCCTAAGGTAGAGCGTATGCTTGATGGACAAAGTGAGTTTTGAGGGCAGGTTTAAAGATATCAAAGCTTGGAGAGTGAGGCATGTGTTGTGGCAGGGGATTCCGGAGGAGAGGTGAACATGTGTGAGGCAGGAGTTAAGGTCTGGGGCCCGAGAGATACTGTTGTGTTTTGTGTGCATATACAGTAAGTGGTATTGAAACCCAAATGAGTTGATGAAGTTACCAAGACTGTGCATGTAGATGGAAAGGAGCAATAAGAGTTGGATTTAGCAATAAGAAGATGATTGTCCACTTTAGTAAGGGCTGTTTGTGTAGAGTGGTTAGACCGAAAGCCAGACTGGAAGTGATCAAACAGGGAGATGAAGCAGTGCTAGCAAAGTGGGATGCATGAAAAGTTCCCGTTTGCCCCTCTTAGCTACAAACAGGGAGCTTTAATGCAGCGCTGCAGCCAGCATGCAGACGTGCAGCGGGTGCTGGGTATAGGGATACAAGTATTGTTGATTTGTAAAAAAAAAAAAAAACTTGATTGATTCTTGCCATGTGGTCCCTGTGTTAGCTTTGATACACATGCAAAGGTTGTAGTGAATGTGATGTGTGGGGGCTGTGCAATAAAGAGTGTGAAAGAGAAAGGTTTCTTTAATTCCAGCAGCAAGTGTGCATAGGCTTAAACATTTTTTTCAAAAAATATTTCAAGATTGCCCCCCCCCCCCCCCCAAAAAAAAAAAAGTTTTGACAAGGTTGGTACCTGAACCCTGGAAACCACACATGGGAGTCTGGTACCTTAAGTGTTGAGCCAATTTTAAGACCACATGGAGGAGTGTAAAAAAAGAGAGCATTGAGCATGAGGGCCCTAAATTCTTACCTGCACATTGCAGGACTGGTATCTGTCGCTCCGTAATGCTGTTCAAATGGATTGTTCAGGTTCTGTTTGGTAACTTCTCCTGTGGCTCAGCAGGTAAGGGCGCTGGTTATGGTAACGCAAAGTCACCGGTTCGATTACCACACGAGGAGGGAGTTAAAGCTAGACAGGGTGTTGAAGCGGTCCGCCACATGATCCCTTACAGTGTAACCAGGGAGCACAAATTAGTTAGGGTCTGAAGAAAAATCGTCAACTAACAATCTCTTTATTTTCATTCATTTCTTTTTTTTTTATCCTACATTCTTGCCACTCGGAGACCGCTTTCAACATGTCCTCATAGGAGATTACACTCCTACCACCAACTTCCTGCAAGCATTTTCTTTTAACCTGCATCCATCACTTCCCTCAACACCTTCATCCTTGCACTCCCACGCCTTTCATTTTACCTCCCCACTTATACCCCTGCACCTCTACTTTCACATTCCTCACACACCTCCAGGCTTACACCCCCAAACCCTTCATTTCCCACTACCCACCATTTACATACTGACAACCCCAGCACCTTTCATTTCCCCTACACCCCCCTGCTTGCAACTCCACAACTTTCATCTGCCCTCACTTTTTCTCTTTTACTTACCAGCGCTCTACAATCTCACCGCAACCAATCTTTATTCACGGTTATCAGCATCATCTTTCCTCTACCACTTTCATCATATTTACATAGAGCATCTGCTTAGGACCATCTTGCTCACTTCATTCATCTGTCTCATTCTGCCGTCTTCCACCCTATTGAACAGCAATTTCGTTACAACTGCTCTGGACTTTGCTAGCATTACCCAACTTTACTTCTTACTTTTTCCACTACCTCCTAACTGAGATTCTCATTAAAGTCACCATGCTAGCAATGGATCTACATAACTATTTAAAGAGCTTGGCCAAGTCACATGTTCCTTCTGTTGGGGATAAATGTATGGAAGAACTGAGATTATTATTATTGATTTATAAAGCGCTAACATATTCCGTGCTGCTGTACAAAGTAAAAAACAAACATGTTATTTGCAAGCTTACAATCTAAAGGAATAGGGGGGAACAAGAGGTGGGTTAACATACAATATGCACACCTAAAGGCTGTGTTTTTTAGGTTATCTAGTAGGAGTACAAGTTGGCCAGAGGTAAAAAGGATTACTGGCCTAAGGTAGAGCGTATGCTTGATGGACAAAGTGAGTTTTGAGGGCAGGTTTAAAGATATCAAAGCTTGGAGAGTGAGGCATGTGTTGTGGCAGGGGATTCCGGAGGAGAGGTGAACATGTGTGAGGCAGGAGTTAAGGTCTGGGGCCCGAGAGATACTGTTGTGTTTTGTGTGCATATACAGTAAGTGGTATTGAAACCCAAATGAGTTGATGAAGTTACCAAGACTGTGCATGTAGATGGAAAGGAGCAATAAGAGTTGGATTTAGCAATAAGAAGATGATTGTCCACTTTAGTAAGGGCTGTTTGTGTAGAGTGGTTAGACCGAAAGCCAGACTGGAAGTGATCAAACAGGGAGATGAAGCAGTGCTAGCAAAGTGGGATGCATGAAAAGTTCCCGTTTGCCCCTCTTAGCTACAAACAGGGAGCTTTAATGCAGCGCTGCAGCCAGCATGCAGACGTGCAGCGGGTGCTGGGTATAGGGATACAAGTATTGTTGATTTGTAAAAAAAAAAAAAAAACTTGATTGATTCTTGCCATGTGGTCCCTGTTTCAGCTTTGATACACATGCAAAGGTTGTAGTGAATGTGATGTGTGGGGGCTGTGCAATAAAGAGTGTGAAAGAGAAAGGTTTCTTTAATTCCAGCAGCAAGTGTGCATAGGCTTAAACATTTTTTTCAAAAAATATTTCAAGATTGCCCCCCCCCCCCCCCAAAAAAAAAAAAAAGTTTTGACAAGGTTGGTACCTGAACCCTGGAAACCACACATGGGAGTCTGGTACCTTAAGTGTTGAGCCAATTTTAAGACCACATGGAGGAGTGTAAAAAAAGAGAGCATTGAGCATGAGGGCCCTAAATTCTTACCTGCACATTGCAGGACTGGTATCTGTCGCTCCGTAATGCTGTTCAAATGGATTGTTCAGGTTCTGTTTGGTAACTTCTCCTGTGGCTCAGCAGGTAAGGGCGCTGGTTATGGTAACGCAAAGTCACCGGTTCGATTACCACACGAGGAGGGAGTTAAAGCTAGACAGGGTGTTGAAGCGGTCCGCCACATGATCCCTTACAGTGTAACCAGGGAGCACAAATTAGTTAGGGTCTGAAGAAAAATCGTCAACTAACAATCTCTTTATTTTCATTCATTTCTTTTTTTTTTATCCTACATTCTTGCCACTCGGAGACCGCTTTCAACATGTCCTCATAGGAGATTACACTCCTACCACCAACTTCCTGCAAGCATTTTCTTTTAACCTGCATCCATCACTTCCCTCAACACCTTCATCCTTGCACTCCCACGCCTTTCATTTTACCTCCCCACTTATACCCCTGCACCTCTACTTTCACATTCCTCACACACCTCCAGGCTTACACCCCCAAACCCTTCATTTCCCACTACCCACCATTTACATACTGACAACCCCAGCACCTTTCATTTCCCCTACACCCCCCTGCTTGCAACTCCACAACTTTCATCTGCCCTCACTTTTTCTCTTTTACTTACCAGCGCTCTACAATCTCACCGCAACCAATCTTTATTCACGGTTATCAGCATCATCTTTCCTCTACCACTTTCATCATATTTACATAGAGCATCTGCTTAGGACCATCTTGCTCACTTCATTCATCTGTCTCATTCTGCCGTCTTCCACCCTATTGAACAGCAATTTCGTTACAACTGCTCTGGACTTTGCTAGCATTACCCAACTTTACTTCTTACTTTTTCCACTACCTCCTAACTGAGATTCTCATTAAAGTCACCATGCTAGCAATGGATCTACATAACTATTTAAAGAGCTTGGCCAAGTCACATGTTCCTTCTGTTGGGGATAAATGTATGGAAGAACTGAGATTATTATTATTGATTTATAAAGCGCTAACATATTCCGTGCTGCTGTACAAAGTAAAAAACAAACATGTTATTTGCAAGCTTACAATCTAAAGGAATAGGGGGGAACAAGAGGTGGGTTAACATACAATATGCACACCTAAAGGCTGTGTTTTTTAGGTTATCTAGTAGGAGTACAAGTTGGCCAGAGGTAAAAAGGATTACTGGCCTAAGGTAGAGCGTATGCTTGATGGACAAAGTGAGTTTTGAGGGCAGGTTTAAAGATATCAAAGCTTGGAGAGTGAGGCATGTGTTGTGGCAGGGGATTCCGGAGGAGAGGTGAACATGTGTGAGGCAGGAGTTAAGGTCTGGGGCCCGAGAGATACTGTTGTGTTTTGTGTGCATATACAGTAAGTGGTATTGAAACCCAAATGAGTTGATGAAGTTACCAAGACTGTGCATGTAGATGGAAAGGAGCAATAAGAGTTGGATTTAGCAATAAGAAGATGATTGTCCACTTTAGTAAGGGCTGTTTGTGTAGAGTGGTTAGACCGAAAGCCAGACTGGAAGTGATCAAACAGGGAGATGAAGCAGTGCTAGCAAAGTGGGATGCATGAAAAGTTCCCGTTTGCCCCTCTTAGCTACAAACAGGGAGCTTTAATGCAGCGCTGCAGCCAGCATGCAGACGTGCAGCGGGTGCTGGGTATAGGGATACAAGTATTGTTGATTTGTAAAAAAAAAAAAAAAACTTGATTGATTCTTGCCATGTGGTCCCTGTTTCAGCTTTGATACACATGCAAAGGTTGTAGTGAATGTGATGTGTGGGGGCTGTGCAATAAAGAGTGTGAAAGAGAAAGGTTTCTTTAATTCCAGCAGCAAGTGTGCATAGGCTTAAACATTTTTTTCAAAAAATATTTCAAGATTGCCCCCCCCCCCCCCCAAAAAAAAAAAAAAGTTTTGACAAGGTTGGTACCTGAACCCTGGAAACCACACATGGGAGTCTGGTACCTTAAGTGTTGAGCCAATTTTAAGACCACATGGAGGAGTGTAAAAAAAGAGAGCATTGAGCATGAGGGCCCTAAATTCTTACCTGCACATTGCAGGACTGGTATCTGTCGCTCCGTAATGCTGTTCAAATGGATTGTTCAGGTTCTGTTTGGTAACTTCTCCTGTGGCTCAGCAGGTAAGGGCGCTGGTTATGGTAACGCAAAGTCACCGGTTCGATTACCACACGAGGAGGGAGTTAAAGCTAGACAGGGTGTTGAAGCGGTCCGCCACATGATCCCTTACAGTGTAACCAGGGAGCACAAATTAGTTAGGGTCTGAAGAAAAATCGTCAACTAACAATCTCTTTATTTTCATTCATTTCTTTTTTTTTTATCCTACATTCTTGCCACTCGGAGACCGCTTTCAACATGTCCTCATAGGAGATTACACTCCTACCACCAACTTCCTGCAAGCATTTTCTTTTAACCTGCATCCATCACTTCCCTCAACACCTTCATCCTTGCACTCCCACGCCTTTCATTTTACCTCCCCACTTATACCCCTGCACCTCTACTTTCACATTCCTCACACACCTCCAGGCTTACACCCCCAAACCCTTCATTTCCCACTACCCACCATTTACATACTGACAACCCCAGCACCTTTTATTTCCCCTACACCCCCCTGCTTGCAACTCCACAACTTTCATCTGCCCTCACTTTTTCTCTTTTACTTACCAGCGCTCTACAATCTCACCGCAACCAATCTTTATTCACGGTTATCAGCATCATCTTTCCTCTACCACTTTCATCATATTTACATAGAGCATCTGCTTAGGACCATCTTGCTCACTTCATTCATCTGTCTCATTCTGCCGTCTTCCACCCTATTGAACAGCAATTTCGTTACAACTGCTCTGGACTTTGCTAGCATTACCCAACTTTACTTCTTACTTTTTCCACTACCTCCTAACTGAGATTCTCATTAAAGTCACCATGCTAGCAATGGATCTTCATAACTATTTAAAGAGCTTGGCCAAGTCACATGTTCCTTCTGTTGGGAATAAATGGATGGAAGAACTGAGATTATTATTATTGATTTATAAAGCGCTAACATATTCCGTGCTGCTGTACAAAGTAAAAAACAAACATGTTATTTGCAAGCTTACAATCTAAAGGAATAGGGGGGAACAAGAGGTGGGTTAACATACAATATGCACACCTAAAGGCTGTGTTTTTTAGGTTATCTAGTAGGAGTACAAGTTGGCCAGAGGTAAAAAGGATTACTGGCCTAAGGTAGAGCGTATGCTTGATGGACAAAGTGAGTTTTGAGGGCAGGTTTAAAGATATCAAAGCTTGGAGAGTGAGGCATGTGTTGTGGCAGGGGATTCCGGAGGAGAGGTGAACATGTGTGAGGCAGGAGTTAAGGTCTGGGGCCCGAGAGATACTGTTGTGTTTTGTCTTTTGTGTGCATATACAGTAAGTGGTATTGAAACCCAAATGAGTTGATGAAGTTACCAAGACTGTGCATGTAGATGGAAAGGAGCAATAAGAGTTGGATTTAGCAATAAGAAGATGATTGTCCACTTTAGTAAGGGCTGTTTGTGTAGAGTGGTTAGACCGAAAGCCAGACTGGAAGTGATCAAACAGGGAGATGAAGCAGTGCTAGCAAAGTGGGATGCATGAAAAGTTCCCGTTTGCCCCTCTTAGCTACAAACAGGGAGCTTTAATGCAGCGCTGCAGCCAGCATGCAGACGTGCAGCGGGTGCTGGGTATAGGGATACAAGTATTGTTGATTTGTAAAAAAAAAAAAAAAACTTGATTGATTCTTGCCATGTGGTCCCTGTTTCAGCTTTGATACACATGCAAAGGTTGTAGTGAATGTGATGTGTGGGGGCTGTGCAATAAAGAGTGTGAAAGAGAAAGGTTTCTTTAATTCCAGCAGCAAGTGTGCATAGGCTTAAACATTTTTTTCAAAAAATATTTCAAGATTGCCCCCCCCCCAAAAAAAAAAAGTTTTGACAAGGTTGGTACCTGAACCCTGGAAACCACACATGGGAGTCTGGTACCTTAAGTGTTGAGCCAATTTTAAGACCACATGGAGGAGTGTAAAAAAAGAGAGCATTGAGCATGAGGGCCCTAAATTCTTACCTGCACATTGCAGGACTGGTATCTGTCGCTCCGTAATGCTGTTCAAATGGATTGTTCAGGTTCTGTTTGGTAACTTCTCCTGTGGCTCAGCAGGTAAGGGCGCTGGTTATGGTAACGCAAAGTCACCGGTTCGATTACCACAGGAGGAGGGAGTTAAAGCTAGACAGGTTGTTGAAGCGGTCCGCCACATGATCCCTTACAGTGTAACCAGGGAGCACAAATTAGTTAGGGTCTGAAGAAAAATCGTCAACTAACAATCTCTTTATTTTCATTCATTTCTTTTTTTTTTATCCTACATTCTTGCCACTCGGAGACCGCTTTCAACATGTCCTCATAGGAGATTACACTCCTACCACCAACTTCCTGCAAGCATTTTCTTTTAACCTGCATCCATCACTTCCCTCAACACCTTCATCCTTGCACTCCCACGCCTTTCATTTTACCTCCCCACTTATACCCCTGCACCTCTACTTTCACATTCCTCACACACCTCCAGGCTTACACCCCCAAACCCTTCATTTCCCACTACCCACCATTTACATACTGACAACCCCAGCACCTTTCATTTCCCCTACACCCCCCTGCTTGCAACTCCACAACTTTCATCTGCCCTCACTTTTTCTCTTTTACTTACCAGCGCTCTACAATCTCACCGCAACCAATCTTTATTCACGGTTATCAGCATCATCTTTCCTCTACCACTTTCATCATATTTACATAGAGCATCTGCTTAGGACCATCTTGCTCACTTCATTCATCTGTCTCATTCTGCCGTCTTCCACCCTATTGAACAGCAATTTCGTTACAACTGCTCTGGACTTTGCTAGCATTACCCAACTTTACTTCTTACTTTTTCCACTACCTCCTAACTGAGATTCTCATTAAAGTCACCATGCTAGCAATGGATCTACATAACTATTTAAAGAGCTTGGCCAAGTCACATGTTCCTTCTGTTGGGGATAAATGTATGGAAGAACTGAGATTATTATTATTGATTTATAAAGCGCTAACATATTCCGTGCTGCTGTACAAAGTAAAAAACAAACATGTTATTTGCAAGCTTACAATCTAAAGGAATAGGGGGGAACAAGAGGTGGGTTAACATACAATATGCACACCTAAAGGCTGTGTTTTTTAGGTTATCTAGTAGGAGTACAAGTTGGCCAGAGGTAAAAAGGATTACTGGCCTAAGGTAGAGCGTATGCTTGATGGACAAAGTGAGTTTTGAGGGCAGGTTTAAAGATATCAAAGCTTGGAGAGTGAGGCATGTGTTGTGGCAGGGGATTCCGGAGGAGAGGTGAACATGTGTGAGGCAGGAGTTAAGGTCTGGGGCCCGAGAGATACTGTTGTGTTTTGTGTGCATATACAGTAAGTGGTATTGAAACCCAAATGAGTTGATGAAGTTACCAAGACTGTGCATGTAGATGGAAAGGAGCAATAAGAGTTGGATTTAGCAATAAAAAGATGATTGTCCACTTTAGTAAGGGCTGTTTGTGTAGAGTGGTTAGACCGAAAGCCAGACTGGAAGTGATCAAACAGGGAGATGAAGCAGTGCTAGCAAAGTGGGATGCATGAAAAGTTCCCGTTTGCCCCTCTTAGCTACAAACAGGGAGCTTTAATGCAGCGCTGCAGCCAGCATGCAGACGTGCAGCGGGTGCTGGGTATAGGGATACAAGTATTGTTGATTTGTAAAAAAAAAAAAAAAACTTGATTGATTCTTGCCATGTGGTCCCTGTTTCAGCTTTGATACACATGCAAAGGTTGTAGTGAATGTGATGTGTGGGGGCTGTGCAATAAAGAGTGTGAAAGAGAAAGGTTTCTTTAATTCCAGCAGCAAGTGTGCATAGGCTTAAACATTTTTTTCAAAAAATATTTCAAGATTGCCCCCCCCCCCCCCCCCAAAAAAAAAAAAAGTTTTGACAAGGTTGGTACCTGAACCCTGGAAACCACACATGGGAGTCTGGTACCTTAAGTGTTGAGCCAATTTTAAGACCACATGGAGGAGTGTAAAAAAAGAGAGCATTGAGCATGAGGGCCCTAAATTCTTACCTGCACATTGCAGGACTGGTATCTGTCGCTCCGTAATGCTGTTCAAATGGATTGTTCAGGTTCTGTTTGGTAACTTCTCCTGTGGCTCAGCAGGTAAGGGCGCTGGTTATGGTAACGCAAAGTCACCGGTTCGATTACCACACGAGGAGGGAGTTAAAGCTAGACAGGGTGTTGAAGCGGTCCGCCACATGATCCCTTACAGTGTAACCAGGGAGCACAAATTAGTTAGGGTCTGAAGAAAAATCGTCAACTAACAATCTCTTTATTTTCATTCATTTCTTTTTTTTTTATCCTACATTCTTGCCACTCGGAGACCGCTTTCAACATGTCCTCATAGGAGATTACACTCCTACCACCAACTTCCTGCAAGCATTTTCTTTTAACCTGCATCCATCACTTCCCTCAACACCTTCATCCTTGCACTCCCACGCCTTTCATTTTACCTCCCCACTTATACCCCTGCACCTCTACTTTCACATTCCTCACACACCTCCAGGCTTACACCCCCAAACCCTTCATTTCCCACTACCCACCATTTACATACTGACAACCCCAGCACCTTTCATTTCCCCTACACCCCCCTGCTTGCAACTCCACAACTTTCATCTGCCCTCACTTTTTCTCTTTTACTTACCAGCGCTCTACAATCTCACCGCAACCAATCTTTATTCACGGTTATCAGCATCATCTTTCCTCTACCACTTTCATCATATTTACATAGAGCATCTGCTTAGGACCATCTTGCTCACTTCATTCATCTGTCTCATTCTGCCGTCTTCCACCCTATTGAACAGCAATTTCGTTACAACTGCTCTGGACTTTGCTAGCATTACCCAACTTTACTTCTTACTTTTTCCACTACCTCCTAACTGAGATTCTCATTAAAGTCACCATGCTAGCAATGGATCTACATAACTATTTAAAGAGCTTGGCCAAGTCACATGTTCCTTCTGTTGGGGATAAATGTATGGAAGAACTGAGATTATTATTATTGATTTATAAAGCGCTAACATATTCCGTGCTGCTGTACAAAGTAAAAAACAAACATGTTATTTGCAAGCTTACAATCTAAAGGAATAGGGGGGAACAAGAGGTGGGTTAACATACAATATGCACACCTAAAGGCTGTGTTTTTTAGGTTATCTAGTAGGAGTACAAGTTGGCCAGAGGTAAAAAGGATTACTGGCCTAAGGTAGAGCGTATGCTTGATGGACAAAGTGAGTTTTGAGGGCAGGTTTAAAGATATCAAAGCTTGGAGAGTGAGGCATGTGTTGTGGCAGGGGATTCCGGAGGAGAGGTGAACATGTGTGAGGCAGGAGTTAAGGTCTGGGGCCCGAGAGATACTGTTGTGTTTTGTGTGCATATACAGTAAGTGGTATTGAAACCCAAATGAGTTGATGAAGTTACCAAGACTGTGCATGTAGATGGAAAGGAGCAATAAGAGTTGGATTTAGCAATAAGAAGATGATTGTCCACTTTAGTAAGGGCTGTTTGTGTAGAGTGGTTAGACCGAAAGCCAGACTGGAAGTGATCAAACAGGGAGATGAAGCAGTGCTAGCAAAGTGGGATGCATGAAAAGTTCCCGTTTGCCCCTCTTAGCTACAAACAGGGAGCTTTAATGCAGCGCTGCAGCCAGCATGCAGACGTGCAGCGGGTGCTGGGTATAGGGATACAAGTATTGTTGATTTGTAAAAAAAAAAAAAAAACTTGATTGATTCTTGCCATGTGGTCCCTGTTTCAGCTTTGATACACATGCAAAGGTTGTAGTGAATGTGATGTGTGGGGGCTGTGCAATAAAGAGTGTGAAAGAGAAAGGTTTCTTTAATTCCAGCAGCAAGTGTGCATAGGCTTAAACATTTTTTTCAAAAAATATTTCAAGATTGCCCCCCCCCCCCCCAAAAAAAAAAAAAAGTTTTGACAAGGTTGGTACCTGAACCCTGGAAACCACACATGGGAGTCTGGTACCTTAAGTGTTGAGCCAATTTTAAGACCACATGGAGGAGTGTAAAAAAAGAGAGCATTGAGCATGAGGGCCCTAAATTCTTACCTGCACATTGCAGGACTGGTATCTGTCGCTCCGTAATGCTGTTCAAATGGATTGTTCAGGTTCTGTTTGGTAACTTCTCCTGTGGCTCAGCAGGTAAGGGCGCTGGTTATGGTAACGCAAAGTCACCGGTTCGATTACCACAGGAGGAGGGAGTTAAAGCTAGACAGGGTGTTGAAGCGGTCCGCCACATGATCCCTTACAGTGTAACCAGGGAGCACAAATTAGTTAGGGTCTGAAGAAAAATCGTCAACTAACAATCTCTTTATTTTCATTCATTTCTTTTTTTTTTATCCTACATTCTTGCCACTCGGAGACCGCTTTCAACATGTCCTCATAGGAGATTACACTCCTACCACCAACTTCCTGCAAGCATTTTCTTTTAACCTGCATCCATCACTTCCCTCAACACCTTCATCCTTGCACTCCCACGCCTTTCATTTTACCTCCCCACTTATACCCCTGCACCTCTACTTTCACATTCCTCACACACCTCCAGGCTTACACCCCCAAACCCTTCATTTCCCACTACCCACCATTTACATACTGACAACCCCAGCACCTTTTATTTCCCCTACACCCCCCTGCTTGCAACTCCACAACTTTCATCTGCCCTCACTTTTTCTCTTTTACTTACCAGCGCTCTACAATCTCACCGCAACCAATCTTTATTCACGGTTATCAGCATCATCTTTCCTCTACCACTTTCATCATATTTACATAGAGCATCTGCTTAGGACCATCTTGCTCACTTCATTCATCTGTCTCATTCTGCCGTCTTCCACCCTATTGAACAGCAATTTCGTTACAACTGCTCTGGACTTTGCTAGCATTACCCAACTTTACTTCTTACTTTTTCCACTACCTCCTAACTGAGATTCTCATTAAAGTCACCATGCTAGCAATGGATCTTCATAACTATTTAAAGAGCTTGGCCAAGTCACATGTTCCTTCTGTTGGGAATAAATGGATGGAAGAACTGAGATTATTATTATTGATTTATAAAGCGCTAACATATTCCGTGCTGCTGTACAAAGTAAAAAACAAACATGTTATTTGCAAGCTTACAATCTAAAGGAATAGGGGGGAACAAGAGGTGGGTTAACATACAATATGCACACCTAAAGGCTGTGTTTTTTAGGTTATCTAGTAGGAGTACAAGTTGGCCAGAGGTAAAAAGGATTACTGGCCTAAGGTAGAGCGTATGCTTGATGGACAAAGTGAGTTTTGAGGGCAGGTTTAAAGATATCAAAGCTTGGAGAGTGAGGCATGTGTTGTGGCAGGGGATTCCGGAGGAGAGGTGAACATGTGTGAGGCAGGAGTTAAGGTCTGGGGCCCGAGAGATACTGTTGTGTTTTGTCTTTTGTGTGCATATACAGTAAGTGGTATTGAAACCCAAATGAGTTGATGAAGTTACCAAGACTGTGCATGTAGATGGAAAGGAGCAATAAGAGTTGGATTTAGCAATAAGAAGATGATTGTCCACTTTAGTAAGGGCTGTTTGTGTAGAGTGGTTAGACCGAAAGCCAGACTGGAAGTGATCAAACAGGGAGATGAAGCAGTGCTAGCAAAGTGGGATGCATGAAAAGTTCCCGTTTGCCCCTCTTAGCTACAAACAGGGAGCTTTAATGCAGCGCTGCAGCCAGCATGCAGACGTGCAGCGGGTGCTGGGTATAGGGATACAAGTATTGTTGATTTGTAAAAAAAAAAAAAAAACTTGATTGATTCTTGCCATGTGGTCCCTGTTTCAGCTTTGATACACATGCAAAGGTTGTAGTGAATGTGATGTGTGGGGGCTGTGCAATAAAGAGTGTGAAAGAGAAAGGTTTCTTTAATTCCAGCAGCAAGTGTGCATAGGCTTAAACATTTTTTTCAAAAAATATTTCAAGATTGCCCCCCCCCCCAAAAAAAAAAGTTTTGACAAGGTTGGTACCTGAACCCTGGAAACCACACATGGGAGTCTGGTACCTTAAGTGTTGAGCCAATTTTAAGACCACATGGAGGAGTGTAAAAAAAGAGAGCATTGAGCATGAGGGCCCTAAATTCTTACCTGCACATTGCAGGACTGGTATCTGTCGCTCCGTAATGCTGTTCAAATGGATTGTTCAGGTTCTGTTTGGTAACTTCTCCTGTGGCTCAGCAGGTAAGGGCGCTGGTTATGGTAACGCAAAGTCACCGGTTCGATTACCACAGGAGGAGGGAGTTAAAGCTAGACAGGGTGTTGAAGTGGTCCGCCACATGATCCCTTACAGTGTAACCAGGGAGCACAAATTAGTTAGGGTCTGAAGAAAAATCGTCAACTAACAATCTCTTTATTTTCATTCATTTCTTTTTTTTTTATCCTACATTCTTGCCACTCGGAGACCGCTTTCAACATGTCCTCATAGGAGATTACACTCCTACCACCAACTTCCTGCAAGCATTTTCTTTTAACCTGCATCCATCACTTCCCTCAACACCTTTATCCTTGCACTCCCACGCCTTTCATTTTACCTCCCCACTTATACCCCTGCACATCTACTTTCACATTCCTCACACACCTCCAGGCTTACACCCCCAAACCCTTCATTTCCCACTACCCACCATTTACATACTGACAACCCCAGCACCTTTCATTTCCCCTACACCCCCCTGCTTGCAACTCCACAACTTTCATCTGCCCTCACTTTTTCTCTTTCACTTACCAGCGCTCTACAATCTCACCGCAACCAATCTTTATTCACGGTTATCAGCATCATCTTTCCTCTACCACTTTCATCATATTTACATAGAGCATCTGCTTAGGACCATCTTGCTCACTTCATTCATCTGTCTCATTCTGCCGTCTTCCACCCTATTGAACAGCAATTTCGTTACAACTGCTCTGGACTTTGCTAGCATTACCCAACTTTACTTCTTACTTTTTCCACTACCTCCTAACTGAGATTCTCATTAAAGTCACCATGCTAGCAATGGATCTACATAACTATTTAAAGAGCTTGGCCAAGTCACATGTTCCTTCTGTTGGGGATAAATGTATGGAAGAACTGAGATTATTATTATTGATTTATAAAGCGCTAACATATTCCGTGCTGCTGTACAAAGTAAAAAACAAACATGTTATTTGCAAGCTTACAATCTAAAGGAATAGGGGGGAACAAGAGGTGGGTTAACATACAATATGCACACCTAAAGGCTGTGTTTTTTAGGTTATCTAGTAGGAGTACAAGTTGGCCAGAGGTAAAAAGGATTACTGGCCTAAGGTAGAGCGTATGCTTGATGGACAAAGTGAGTTTTGAGGGCAGGTTTAAAGATATCAAAGCTTGGAGAGTGAGGCATGTGTTGTGGCAGGGGATTCCGGAGGAGAGGTGAACATGTGTGAGGCAGGAGTTAAGGTCTGGGGCCCGAGAGATACTGTTGTGTTTTGTGTGCATATACAGTAAGTGGTATTGAAACCCAAATGAGTTGATGAAGTTACCAAGACTGTGCATGTAGATGGAAAGGAGCAATAAGAGTTGGATTTAGCAATAAGAAGATGATTGTCCACTTTAGTAAGGGCTGTTTGTGTAGAGTGGTTAGACCGAAAGCCAGACTGGAAGTGATCAAACAGGGAGATGAAGCAGTGCTAGCAAAGTGGGATGCATGAAAAGTTCCCGTTTGCCCCTCTTAGCTACAAACAGGGAGCTTTAATGCAGCGCTGCAGCCAGCATGCAGACGTGCAGCGGGTGCTGGGTATAGGGATACAAGTATTGTTGATTTGTAAAAAAAAAAAAAAAACTTGATTGATTCTTGCCATGTGGTCCCTGTTTCAGCTTTGATACACATGCAAAGGTTGTAGTGAATGTGATGTGTGGGGGCTGTGCAATAAAGAGTGTGAAAGAGAAAGGTTTCTTTAATTCCAGCAGCAAGTGTGCATAGGCTTAAACATTTTTTTCAAAAAATATTTCAAGATTGCCCCCCCCCCCCCCCAAAAAAAAAAAAAAGTTTTGACAAGGTTGGTACCTGAACCCTGGAAACCACACATGGGAGTCTGGTACCTTAAGTGTTGAGCCAATTTTAAGACCACATGGAGGAGTGTAAAAAAAGAGAGCATTGAGCATGAGGGCCCTAAATTCTTACCTGCACATTGCAGGACTGGTATCTGTCGCTCCGTAATGCTGTTCAAATGGATTGTTCAGGTTCTGTTTGGTAACTTCTCCTGTGGCTCAGCAGGTAAGGGCGCTGGTTATGGTAACGCAAAGTCACCGGTTCGATTACCACAGGAGGAGGGAGTTAAAGCTAGACAGGGTGTTGAAGCGGTCCGCCACATGATCCCTTACAGTGTAACCAGGGAGCACAAATTAGTTAGGGTCTGAAGAAAAATCGTCAACTAACAATCTCTTTATTTTCATTCATTTCTTTTTTTTTAATCCTACATTCTTGCCACTCGGAGACCGCTTTCAACATGTCCTCATAGGAGATTACACTCCTACCACCAACTTCCTGCAAGCATTTTCTTTTAACCTGCATCCATCACTTCCCTCAACACCTTCATCCTTGCACTCCCACGCCTTTCATTTTACCTCCCCACTTATACCCCTGCACCTCTACTTTCACATTCCTCACACACCTCCAGGCTTACACCCCCAAACCCTTCATTTCCCACTACCCACCATTTACATACTGACAACCCCAGCACCTTTCATTTCCCCTACACCCCCCTGCTTGCAACTCCACAACTTTCATCTGCCCTCACTTTTTCTCTTTCACTTACCAGCGCTCTACAATCTCACCGCAACCAATCTTTTTTCACTGTGTTATCAGCATCATCTTTCCTCTACCACTTTCATCATATTTACATAGAGCATCTGCTTAGGACCATCCTGCTCACTTCATTCATCTGTCTCATTCTGCCGTCTTCCACCCTATTGAACAGCAATTTCGTTACAACTGCTCTGGACTTTGCTAGCATTACCCAACTTTACTTCTTACTTTTTCCACTACCTCCTAACTGAGATTCCCATTAGTCACCATGCTAGCAATGGATCTACATAACTATTTAAAGAGCTTGGCCAAGTCACATGTTCCTTCTGTTGGGGATAAATGTATGGAAGAACTGAGATTATTATTATTGATTTATAAAGCGCTAACATATTCCGTGCTGCTGTACAAAGTAAAAAACAAACATGTTATTTGCAAGCTTACAATCTAAAGGAATAGGGGGGAACAAGAGGTGGGTTAACATACAATATGCACACCTAAAGGCTGTGTTTTTTAGGTTATCTAGTAGGAGTACAAGTTGGCCAGAGGTAAAAAGGATTACTGGCCTAAGGTAGAGCGTATGCTTGATGGACAAAGTGAGTTTTGAGGGCAGGTTTAAAGATATCAAAGCTTGGAGAGTGAGGCATGTGTTGTGGCAGGGGATTCCGGAGGAGAGGTGAACATGTGTGAGGCAGGAGTTAAGGTCTGGGGCCCGAGAGATACTGTTGTGTTTTGTGTGCATATACAGTAAGTGGTATTGAAACCCAAATGAGTTGATGAAGTTACCAAGACTGTGCATGTAGATGGAAAGGAGCAATAAGAGTTGGATTTAGCAATAAGAAGATGATTGTCCACTTTAGTAAGGGCTGTTTGTGTAGAGTGGTTAGACCGAAAGCCAGACTGGAAGTGATCAAACAGGGAGATGAAGCAGTGCTAGCAAAGTGGGATGCATGAAAAGTTCCCGTTTGCCCCTCTTAGCTACAAACAGGGAGCTTTAATGCAGCGCTGCAGCCAGCATGCAGACGTGCAGCGGGTGCTGGGTATAGGGATACAAGTATTGTTGATTTGTAAAAAAAAAAAAAAAAACTTGATTGATTCTTGCCATGTGGTCCCTGTTTCAGCTTTGATACACATGCAAAGGTTGTAGTGAATGTGATGTGTGGGGGCTGTGCAATAAAGAGTGTGAAAGAGAAAGGTTTCTTTAATTCCAGCAGCAAGTGTGCATAGGCTTAAACATTTTTTTCAAAAAATATTTCAAGATTGCCCCCCCCCCCCCCCCCAAAAAAAAAAAAAGTTTTGACAAGGTTGGTACCTGAACCCTGGAAACCACACATGGGAGTCTGGTACCTTAAGTGTTGAGCCAATTTTAAGACCACATGGAGGAGTGTAAAAAAAGAGAGCATTGAGCATGAGGGCCCTAAATTCTTACCTGCACATTGCAGGACTGGTATCTGTCGCTCCGTAATGCTGTTCAAATGGATTGTTCAGGTTCTGTTTGGTAACTTCTCCTGTGGCTCAGCAGGTAAGGGCGCTGGTTATGGTAACGCAAAGTCACCGGTTCGATTACCACACGAGGAGGGAGTTAAAGCTAGACAGGGTGTTGAAGCGGTCCGCCACATGATCCCTTACAGTGTAACCAGGGAGCACAAATTAGTTAGGGTCTGAAGAAAAATCGTCAACTAACAATCTCTTTATTTTCATTCATTTCTTTTTTTTTAATCCTACATTCTTGCCACTCGGAGACCGCTTTCAACATGTCCTCATAGGAGATTACACTCCTACCACCAACTTCCTGCAAGCATTTTCTTTTAACCTGCATCCATCACTTCCCTCAACACCTTCATCCTTGCACTCCCACGCCTTTCATTTTACCTCCCCACTTATACCCCTGCACCTCTACTTTCACATTCCTCACACACCTCCAGGCTTACACCCCCAAACCCTTCATTTCCCACTACCCACCATTTACATACTGACAACCCCAGCACCTTTCATTTCCCCTACACCCCCCTGCTTGCAACTCCACAACTTTCATCTGCCCTCACTTTTTCTCTTTCACTTACCAGCGCTCTACAATCTCACCGCAACCAATCTTTTTTCACTGTGTTATCAGCATCATCTTTCCTCTACCACTTTCATCATATTTACATAGAGCATCTGCTTAGGACCATCCTGCTCACTTCATTCATCTGTCTCATTCTGCCGTCTTCCACCCTATTGAACAGCAATTTCGTTACAACTGCTCTGGACTTTGCTAGCATTACCCAACTTTACTTCTTACTTTTTCCACTACCTCCTAACTGAGATTCCCATTAGTCACCATGCTAGCAATGGATCTACATAACTATTTAAAGAGCTTGGCCAAGTCACATGTTCCTTCTGTTGGGGATAAATGTATGGAAGAACTGAGATTATTATTATTGATTTATAAAGCGCTAACATATTCCGTGCTGCTGTACAAAGTAAAAAACAAACATGTTATTTGCAAGCTTACAATCTAAAGGAATAGGGGGGAACAAGAGGTGGGTTAACATACAATATGCACACCTAAAGGCTGTGTTTTTTAGGTTATCTAGTAGGAGTACAAGTTGGCCAGAGGTAAAAAGGATTACTGGCCTAAGGTAGAGCGTATGCTTGATGGACAAAGTGAGTTTTGAGGGCAGGTTTAAAGATATCAAAGCTTGGAGAGTGAGGCATGTGTTGTGGCAGGGGATTCCGGAGGAGAGGTGAACATGTGTGAGGCAGGAGTTAAGGTCTGGGGCCCGAGAGATACTGTTGTGTTTTGTGTGCATATACAGTAAGTGGTATTGAAACCCAAATGAGTTGATGAAGTTACCAAGACTGTGCATGTAGATGGAAAGGAGCAATAAGAGTTGGATTTAGCAATAAGAAGATGATTGTCCACTTTAGTAAGGGCTGTTTGTGTAGAGTGGTTAGACCGAAAGCCAGACTGGAAGTGATCAAACAGGGAGATGAAGCAGTGCTAGCAAAGTGGGATGCATGAAAAGTTCCCGTTTGCCCCTCTTAGCTACAAACAGGGAGCTTTAATGCAGCGCTGCAGCCAGCATGCAGACGTGCAGCGGGTGCTGGGTATAGGGATACAAGTATTGTTGATTTGTAAAAAAAAAAAAAAAAACTTGATTGATTCTTGCCATGTGGTCCCTGTTTCAGCTTTGATACACATGCAAAGGTTGTAGTGAATGTGATGTGTGGGGGCTGTGCAATAAAGAGTGTGAAAGAGAAAGGTTTCTTTAATTCCAGCAGCAAGTGTGCATAGGCTTAAACATTTTTTTCAAAAAATATTTCAAGATTGCCCCCCCCCCCCCCCCAAAAAAAAAAAAAGTTTTGACAAGGTTGGTACCTGAACCCTGGAAACCACACATGGGAGTCTGGTACCTTAAGTGTTGAGCCAATTTTAAGACCACATGGAGGAGTGTAAAAAAAGAGAGCATTGAGCATGAGGGCCCTAAATTCTTACCTGCACATTGCAGGACTGGTATCTGTCGCTCCGTAATGCTGTTCAAATGGATTGTTCAGGTTCTGTTTGGTAACTTCTCCTGTGGCTCAGCAGGTAAGGGCGCTGGTTATGGTAACGCAAAGTCACCGGTTCGATTACCACACGAGGAGGGAGTTAAAGCTAGACAGGGTGTTGAAGCGGTCCGCCACATGATCCCTTACAGTGTAACCAGGGAGCACAAATTAGTTAGGGTCTGAAGAAAAATCGTCAACTAACAATCTCTTTATTTTCATTCATTTCTTTTTTTTTTATCCTACATTCTTGCCACTCGGAGACCGCTTTCAACATGTCCTCATAGGAGATTACACTCCTACCACCAACTTCCTGCAAGCATTTTCTTTTAACCTGCATCCATCACTTCCCTCAACACCTTCATCCTTGCACTCCCACGCCTTTCATTTTACCTCCCCACTTATACCCCTGCACCTCTACTTTCACATTCCTCACACACCTCCAGGCTTACACCCCCAAACCCTTCATTTCCCACTACCCACCATTTACATACTGACAACCCCAGCACCTTTCATTTCCCCTACACCCCCCTGCTTGCAACTCCACAACTTTCATCTGCCCTCACTTTTTCTCTTTTACTTACCAGCGCTCTACAATCTCACCGCAACCAATCTTTATTCACGGTTATCAGCATCATCTTTCCTCTACCACTTTCATCATATTTACATAGAGCATCTGCTTAGGACCATCTTGCTCACTTCATTCATCTGTCTCATTCTGCCGTCTTCCACCCTATTGAACAGCAATTTCGTTACAACTGCTCTGGACTTTGCTAGCATTACCCAACTTTACTTCTTACTTTTTCCACTACCTCCTAACTGAGATTCTCATTAAAGTCACCATGCTAGCAATGGATCTACATAACTATTTAAAGAGCTTGGCCAAGTCACATGTTCCTTCTGTTGGGGATAAATGTATGGAAGAACTGAGATTATTATTATTGATTTATAAAGCGCTAACATATTCCGTGCTGCTGTACAAAGTAAAAAACAAACATGTTATTTGCAAGCTTACAATCTAAAGGAATAGGGGGGAACAAGAGGTGGGTTAACATACAATATGCACACCTAAAGGCTGTGTTTTTTAGGTTATCTAGTAGGAGTACAAGTTGGCCAGAGGTAAAAAGGATTACTGGCCTAAGGTAGAGCGTATGCTTGATGGACAAAGTGAGTTTTGAGGGCAGGTTTAAAGATATCAAAGCTTGGAGAGTGAGGCATGTGTTGTGGCAGGGGATTCCGGAGGAGAGGTGAACATGTGTGAGGCAGGAGTTAAGGTCTGGGGCCCGAGAGATACTGTTGTGTTTTGTGTGCATATACAGTAAGTGGTATTGAAACCCAAATGAGTTGATAAAGTTACCAAGACTGTGCATGTAGATGGAAAGGAGCAATAAGAGTTGGATTTAGCAATAAGAAGATGATTGTCCACTTTAGTAAGGGCTGTTTGTGTAGAGTGGTTAGACCGAAAGCCAGACTGGAAGTGATCAAACAGGGAGATGAAGCAGTGCTAGCCAAGTGGGATGCATGAAAAGTTCCCGTTTGCCCCTCTTAGCTACAAACAGGGAGCTTTAATGCAGCGCTGCAGCCAGCATGCAGACGTGCAGCGGGTGCTGGGTATAGGGATACAAGTATTGTTGATTTGTAAAAAAAAAAAAAGAAAACTTGATTGATTCTTGCCATGTGGTCCCTGTTTCAGCTTTGATACACATGCAAAGGTTGTAGTGAATGTGATGTGTGGGGGCTGTGCAATAAAGAGTGTGAAAGAGAAAGGTTTCTTTAATTCCAGCAGCAAGTGTGCATAGGCTTAAACATTTTTTTCAAAAAATATTTCAAGATTGCCCCCCCCCCCCCCCCCAAAAAAAAAAAAAGTTTTGACAAGGTTGGTACCTGAACCCTGGAAACCACACATGGGAGTCTGGTACCTTAAGTGTTGAGCCAATTTTAAGACCACATGGAGGAGTGTAAAAAAAGAGAGCATTGAGCATGAGGGCCCTAAATTCTTACCTGCACATTGCAGGACTGGTATCTGTCGCTCCGTAATGCTGTTCAAATGGATTGTTCAGGTTCTGTTTGGTAACTTCTCCTGTGGCTCAGCAGGTAAGGGCGCTGGTTATGGTAACGCAAAGTCACCGGTTCGATTACCACACGAGGAGGGAGTTAAAGCTAGACAGGGTGTTGAAGCGGTCCGCCACATGATCCCTTACAGTGTAACCAGGGAGCACAAATTAGTTAGGGTCTGAAGAAAAATCGTCAACTAACAATCTCTTTATTTTCATTCATTTCTTTTTTTTTTATCCTACATTCTTGCCACTCGGAGACCGCTTTCAACATGTCCTCATAGGAGATTACACTCCTACCACCAACTTCCTGCAAGCATTTTCTTTTAACCTGCATCCATCACTTCCCTCAACACCTTCATCCTTGCACTCCCACGCCTTTCATTTTACCTCCCCACTTATACCCCTGCACCTCTACTTTCACATTCCTCACACACCTCCAGGCTTACACCCCCAAACCCTTCATTTCCCACTACCCACCATTTACATACTGACAACCCCAGCACCTTTCATTTCCCCTACACCCCCCTGCTTGCAACTCCACAACTTTCATCTGCCCTCACTTTTTCTCTTTCACTTACCAGCGCTCTACAATCTCACCGCAACCAATCTTTATTCACGGTTATCAGCATCATCTTTCCTCTACCACTTTCATCATATTTACATAGAGCATCTGCTTAGGACCATCTTGCTCACTTCATTCATCTGTCTCATTCTGCCGTCTTCCACCCTATTGAACAGCAATTTCGTTACAACTGCTCTGGACTTTGCTAGCATTACCCAACTTTACTTCTTACTTTTTCCACTACCTCCTAACTGAGATTCTCATGAAAGTCACCATGCTAGCAATGGATCTACATAACTATTTAAAGAGCTTGGCCAAGTCACATGTTCCTTCTGTTGGGGATAAATGTATGGAAGAACTGAGATTATTATTATTGATTTATAAAGCGCTAACATATTCCGTGCTGCTGTACAAAGTAAAAAACAAACATGTTATTTGCAAGCTTACAATCTAAAGGAATAGGGGGGAACAAGAGGTGGGTTAACATACAATATGCACACCTAAAGGCTGTGTTTTTTAGGTTATCTAGTAGGAGTACAAGTTGGCCAGAGGTAAAAAGGATTACTGGCCTAAGGTAGAGCGTATGCTTGATGGACAAAGTGAGTTTTGAGGGCAGGTTTAAAGATATCAAAGCTTGGAGAGTGAGGCATGTGTTGTGGCAGGGGATTCCGGAGGAGAGGTGAACATGTGTGAGGCAGGAGTTAAGGTCTGGGGCCCGAGAGATACTGTTGTGTTTTGTGTGCATATACAGTAAGTGGTATTGAAACCCAAATGAGTTGATGAAGTTACCAAGACTGTGCATGTAGATGGAAAGGAGCAATAAGAGTTGGATTTAGCAATAAGAAGATGATTGTCCACTTTAGTAAGGGCTGTTTGTGTAGAGTGGTTAGACCGAAAGCCAGACTGGAAGTGATCAAACAGGGAGATGAAGCAGTGCTAGCAAAGTGGGATGCATGAAAAGTTCCCGTTTGCCCCTCTTAGCTACAAACAGGGAGCTTTAATGCAGCGCTGCAGCCAGCATGCAGACGTGCAGCGGGTGCTGGGTATAGGGATACAAGTATTGTTGATTTGTAAAAAAAAAAAAAAAAAAACTTGATTGATTCTTGCCATGTGGTCCCTGTTTCAGCTTTGATACACATGCAAAGGTTGTAGTGAATGTGATGTGTGGGGGCTGTGCAATAAAGAGTGTGAAAGAGAAAGGTTTCTTTAATTCCAGCAGCAAGTGTGCATAGGCTTAAACATTTTTTTCAAAAAATATTTCAAGATTGCCCCCCCCCCCCAAAAAAAAAAAAAAGTTTTGACAAGGTTGGTACCTGAACCCTGGAAACCACACATGGGAGTCTGGTACCTTAAGTGTTGAGCCAATTTTAAGACCACATGGAGGAGTGTAAAAAAAGAGAGCATTGAGCATGAGGGCCCTAAATTCTTACCTGCACATTGCAGGACTGGTATCTGTCGCTCCGTAATGCTGTTCAAATGGATTGTTCAGGTTCTGTTTGGTAACTTCTCCTGTGGCTCAGCAGGTAAGGGCGCTGGTTATGGTAACGCAAAGTCACCGGTTCGATTACCACACGAGGAGGGAGTTAAAGCTAGACAGGGTGTTGAAGCGGTCCGCCACATGATCCCTTACAGTGTAACCAGGGAGCACAAATTAGTTAGGGTCTGAAGAAAAATCGTCAACTAACAATCTCTTTATTTTCATTCATTTCTTTTTTTTTTATCCTACATTCTTGCCACTCGGAGACCGCTTTCAACATGTCCTCATAGGAGATTACACTCCTACCACCAACTTCCTGCAAGCATTTTCTTTTAACCTGCATCCATCACTTCCCTCAACACCTTCATCCTTGCACTCCCACGCCTTTCATTTTACCTCCCCACTTATACCCCTGCACCTCTACTTTCACATTCCTCACACACCTCCAGGCTTACACCCCCAAACCCTTCATTTCCCACTACCCACCATTTACATACTGACAACCCCAGCACCTTTCATTTCCCCTACACCCCCCTGCTTGCAACTCCACAACTTTCATCTGCCCTCACTTTTTCTCTTTCACTTACCAGCGCTCTACAATCTCACCGCAACCAATCTTTATTCACGGTTATCAGCATCATCTTTCCTCTACCACTTTCATCATATTTACATAGAGCATCTGCTTAGGACCATCTTGCTCACTTCATTCATCTGTCTCATTCTGCCGTCTTCCACCCTATTGAACAGCAATTTCGTTACAACTGCTCTGGACTTTGCTAGCATTACCCAACTTTACTTCTTACTTTTTCCACTACCTCCTAACTGAGATTCTCATTAAAGTCACCATGCTAGCAATGGATCTACATAACTATTTAAAGAGCTTGGCCAAGTCACATGTTCCTTCTGTTGGGGATAAATGTATGGAAGAACTGAGATTATTATTATTGATTTATAAAGCGCTAACATATTCCGTGCTGCTGTACAAAGTAAAAAACAAACATGTTATTTGCAAGCTTACAATCTAAAGGAATAGGGGGGAACAAGAGGTGGGTTAACATACAATATGCACACCTAAAGGCTGTGTTTTTTAGGTTATCTAGTAGGAGTACAAGTTGGCCAGAGGTAAAAAGGATTACTGGCCTAAGGTAGAGCGTATGCTTGATGGACAAAGTGAGTTTTGAGGGCAGGTTTAAAGATATCAAAGCTTGGAGAGTGAGGCATGTGTTGTGGCAGGGGATTCCGGAGGAGAGGTGAACATGTGTGAGGCAGGAGTTAAGGTCTGGGGCCCGAGAGATACTGTTGTGTTTTGTGTGCATATACAGTAAGTGGTATTGAAACCCAAATGAGTTGATGAAGTTACCAAGACTGTGCATGTAGATGGAAAGGAGCAATAAGAGTTGGATTTAGCAATAAGAAGATGATTGTCCACTTTAGTAAGGGCTGTTTGTGTAGAGTGGTTAGACCGAAAGCCAGACTGGAAGTGATCAAACAGGGAGATGAAGCAGTGCTAGCCAAGTGGGATGCATGAAAAGTTCCCGTTTGCCCCTCTTAGCTACAAACAGGGAGCTTTAATGCAGCGCTGCAGCCAGCATGCAGACGTGCAGCGGGTGCTGGGTATAGGGATACAAGTATTGTTGATTTGTAAAAAAAAAAAAAGAAAACTTGATTGATTCTTGCCATGTGGTCCCTGTTTCAGCTTTGATACACATGCAAAGGTTGTAGTGAATGTGATGTGTGGGGGCTGTGCAATAAAGAGTGTGAAAGAGAAAGGTTTCTTTAATTCCAGCAGCAAGTGTGCATAGGCTTAAACATTTTTTTCAAAAAATATTTCAAGATTGCCCCCCCCCCCCCCCAAAAAAAAAGTTTTGACAAGGTTGGTACCTGAACCCTGGAAACCACACATGGGAGTCTGGTACCTTAAGTGTTGAGCCAATTTTAAGACCACATGGAGGAGTGTAAAAAAAGAGAGCATTGAGCATGAGGGCCCTAAATTCTTACCTGCACATTGCAGGACTGGTATCTGTCGCTCCGTAATGCTGTTCAAATGGATTGTTCAGGTTCTGTTTGGTAACTTCTCCTGTGGCTCAGCAGGTAAGGGCGCTGGTTATGGTAACGCAAAGTCACCGGTTCGATTACCACAGGAGGAGGGAGTTAAAGCTAGACAGGGTGTTGAAGCGGTCTGCCACATGATCCATTACAGTGTAACCAGGGAGCACAAATTAGTTAGGGTCTGAAGAAAAATCGTCAACTAACAATCTCTTTATTTTCATTCATTTCTTTTTTTTTTATCCTACATTCTTGCCACTCGGAGACCGCTTTCAACATGTCCTCATAGGAGATTACACTCCTACCACCAACTTCCTGCAAGCATTTTCTTTTAACCTGCATCCATCACTTCCCTCAACACCTTCATCCTTGCACTCCCACGCCTTTCATTTTACCTCCCCACTTATACCCCTGCACCTCTACTTTCACATTCCTCACACACCTCCAGGCTTACACCCCCAAACCCTTCATTTCCCACTACCCACAATTTACATACTGACAACCCCAGCACCTTTCATTTCCCCTACACCCCCCTGCTTGCAACTCCACAACTTTCATCTGCCCTCACTTTTTCTCTTTCACTTACCAGCGCTCTACAATCTCACCGCAACCAATCTTTATTCACGGTTATCAGCATCATCTTTCCTCTACCACTTTCATCATATTTACATAGAGCATCTGCTTAGGACCATCTTGCTCACTTCATTCATCTGTCTCATTCTGCCGTCTTCCACCCTATTGAACAGCAATTTCGTTACAACTGCTCTGGACTTTGCTAGCATTACCCAACTTTACTTCTTACTTTTTCCACTACCTCCTAACTGAGATTCTCATTAAAGTCACCATGCTAGCAATGGATCTACATAACTATTTAAAGAGCTTGGCCAAGTCACATGTTCCTTCTGTTGGGGATAAATGTATGGAAGAACTGAGATTATTATTATTGATTTATAAAGCGCTAACATATTCCGTGCTGCTGTACAAAGTAAAAAACAAACATGTTATTTGCAAGCTTACAATCTAAAGGAATAGGGGGGAACAAGAGGTGGGTTAACATACAATATGCACACCTAAAGGCTGTGTTTTTTAGGTTATCTAGTAGGAGTACAAGTTGGCCAGAGGTAAAAAGGATTACTGGCCTAAGGTAGAGCGTATGCTTGATGGACAAAGTGAGTTTTGAGGGCAGGTTTAAAGATATCAAAGCTTGGAGAGTGAGGCATGTGTTGTGGCAGGGGATTCCGGAGGAGAGGTGAACATGTGTGAGGCAGGAGTTAAGGTCTGGGGCCCGAGAGATACTGTTGTGTTTTGTGTGCATATACAGTAAGTGGTATTGAAACCCAAATGAGTTGATGAAGTTACCAAGACTGTGCATGTAGATGGAAAGGAGCAATAAGAGTTGGATTTAGCAATAAGAAGATGATTGTCCACTTTAGTAAGGGCTGTTTGTGTAGAGTGGTTAGACCGAAAGCCAGACTGGAAGTGATCAAACAGGGAGATGAAGCAGTGCTAGCAAAGTGGGATGCATGAAAAGTTCCCGTTTGCCCCTCTTAGCTACAAACAGGGAGCTTTAATGCAGCGCTGCAGCCAGCATGCAGACGTGCAGCGGGTGCTGGGTATAGGGATACAAGTATTGTTGATTTGTAAAAAAAAAAAAAAAAAAACTTGATTGATTCTTGCCATGTGGTCCCTGTGTTAGCTTTGATGCACATGCAAAGGTTGTAGTGAATGTGATGTGTGGGGGCTGTGCAATAAAGATTGTGAAAGAGAAAGGTTTCTTTAATTCCAGCAGCAAGTGTGCACAGGCTTAAACATTTTTTTCAAAAAATATTTCAAGATTGCCCCCCCCCAAAAAAAAAGTTTTGACAAGGTTGGTACCTGAACCCTGGAAACCACACATGGGAGTCTGGTACCTTAAGTGTTGAGCCAATTTTAAGACCACATGGAGGAGTGTAAAAAAAGAGAGCATTGAGCATGAGGGCCCTAAATTCTTACCTGCACATTGCAGGACTGGTATCTGTCGCTCCGTAATGCTGTTCAAATGGATTGTTCAGGTTCTGTTTGGTAACTTCTCCTGTGGCTCAGCAGGTAAGGGCGCTGGTTATGGTAACGCAAAGTCACCGGTTCGATTACCACAGGAGGAGGGAGTTAAAGCTAGACAGGGTGTTGAAGCGGTCCGCCACATGATCCCTTACAGTGTAACCAGGGAGCACAAATTAGTTAGGGTCTGAAGAAAAATCGTCAACTAACAATCTCTTTATTTTCATTCATTTCTTTTTTTTTTTATCCTACATTCTTGCCACTCGGAGACCGCTTTCAACATGTCCTCATAGGAGATTACACTCCTACCACCAACTTCCTGCAAGCATTTTCTTTTAACCTGCATCCATCACTTCCCTCAACACCTTCAACCTTGCACTCCCACGCCTTTCATTTTACCTCCCCACTTATACCCCTGCACCTCTACTTTCACATTCCTCACACACCTCCAGGCTTACACCCCCAAACCCTTCATTTCCCACTACCCACCATTTACATACTGACAACCCCAGCACCTTTCATTTCCCCTACACCCCCCTGCTTGCAACTCCACAACTTTCATCTGCCCTCACTTTTTCTCTTTCACTTACCAGCGCTCTACAATCTCACCGCAACCAATCTTTTTTCACTGTGTTATCAGCATCATCTTTCCTCTACCACTTTCATCATATTTACATAGAGCATCTGCTTAGGACCATCCTGCTCACTTCATTCATCTGTCTCATTCTGCCGTCTTCCACCCTATTGAACAGCAATTTCGTTACAACTGCTCTGGACTTTGCTAGCATTACCCAACTTTACTTCTTACTTTTTCCACTACCTCCTAACTGAGATTCTCATTAAAGTCACCATGCTAGCAATGGATCTTCATAACTATTTAAAGAGCTTGGCCAAGTCACATGTTCCTTCTGTTGGGAATAAATGGATGGAAGAACTGAGATTATTATTATTGATTTATAAAGCGCTAACATATTCCGTGCTGCTGTACAAAGTAAAAAACAAACATGTTATTTGCAAGCTTACAATCTAAAGGAATAGGGGGGAACAAGAGGTGGGTTAACATACAATATGCACACCTAAAGGCTGTGTTTTTTAGGTTATCTAGTAGGAGTACAAGTTGGCCAGAGGTAAAAAGGATTACTGGCCTAAGGTAGAGCGTATGCTTGATGGACAAAGTGAGTTTTGAGGGCAGGTTTAAAGATATCAAAGCTTGGAGAGTGAGGCATGTGTTGTGGCAGGGGATTCCGGAGGAGAGGTGAACATGTGTGAGGCAGGAGTTAAGGTCTGGGGCCCGAGAGATACTGTTGTGTTTTGTGTGCATATACAGTAAGTGGTATTGAAACCCAAATGAGTTGATGAAGTTACCAAGACTGTGCATGTAGATGGAAAGGAGCAATAAGAGTTGGATTTAGCAATAAGAAGAGGATTGTCCACTTTAGTAAGGGCTGTTTGTGTAGAGTGGTTAGACCGAAAGCCAGACTGGAAGTGATCAAACAGGGAGATGAAGCAGTGCTAGCAAAGTGGGATGCATGAAAAGTTCCCGTTTGCCCCTCTTAGCTACAAACAGGGAGCTTTAATGCAGCGCTGCAGCCAGCATGCAGACGTGCAGCGGGTGCTGGGTATAGGGATACAAGTATTGTTGATTTGTAAAAAAAAAAAAAAAACTTGATTGATTCTTGCCATGTGGTCCCTGTTTCAGCTTTGATACACATGCAAAGGTTGTAGTGAATGTGATGTGTGGGGGCTGTGCAATAAAGAGTGTGAAAGAGAAAGGTTTCTTTAATTCCAGCAGCAAGTGTGCATAGGCTTAAACATTTTTTTCAAAAAATATTTCAAGATTGCCCCCCCCCCCAAAAAAAAAAGTTTTGACAAGGTTGGTACCTGAACCCTGGAAACCACACATGGGAGTCTGGTACCTTAAGTGTTGAGCCAATTTTAAGACCACATGGAGGAGTGTAAAAAAAGAGAGCATTGAGCATGAGGGCCCTAAATTCTTACCTGCACATTGCAGGACTGGTATCTGTCGCTCCGTAATGCTGTTCAAATGGATTGTTCAGGTTCTGTTTGGTAACTTCTCCTGTGGCTCAGCAGGTAAGGGCGCTGGTTATGGTAACACAAAGTCACCGGTTCGATTACCACAGGAGGAGGGAGTTAAAGCTAGACAGGGTGTTGAAGCGGTCTGCCACATGATCCCTTACAGTGTAACCAGGGAGCATAAATTAGTTAGGGTCTGAAGAAAAATCGTCAACTAACAATCTCTTTATTTTCATTCATTTCTTTTTTTTTTATCCTACATTCTTGCCACTCGGAGACCGCTTTCAACATGTCCTCATAGGAGATTACACTCCTACCACCAACTTCCTGCAAGCATTTTCTTTTAACCTGCATCCATCACTTCCCTCAACACCTTCATCCTTGCACTCCCACGCCTTTCATTTTACCTCCCCACTTATACCCCTGCACCTCTACTTTCACATTCCTCACACACCTCCAGGCTTACACCCCCAAACCCTTCATTTCCCACTACCCACCATTTACATACTGACAACCCCAGCACCTTTCATTTCCCCTACACCCCCCTGCTTGCAACTCCACAACTTTCATCTGCCCTCACTTTTTCTCTTTCACTTACCAGCGCTCTACAATCTCACCGCAACCAATCTTTATTCACGGTTATCAGCATCATCTTTCCTCTACCACTTTCATCATATTTACATAGAGCATCTGCTTAGGACCATCTTGCTCACTTCATTCATCTGTCTCATTCTGCCGTCTTCCACCCTATTGAACAGCAATTTCGTTACAACTGCTCTGGACTTTGCTAGCATTACCCAACTTTACTTCTTACTTTTTCCACTACCTCCTAACTGAGATTCTCATTAAAGTCACCATGCTAGCAATGGATCTACATAACTATTTAAAGAGCTTGGCCAAGTCACATGTTCCTTCTGTTGGGGATAAATGTATGGAAGAACTGAGATTATTATTATTGATTTATAAAGCGCTAACATATTCCGTGCTGCTGTACAAAGTAAAAAACAAACATGTTATTTGCAAGCTTACAATCTAAAGGAATAGGGGGGAACAAGAGGTGGGTTAACATACAATATGCACACCTAAAGGCTGTGTTTTTTAGGTTATCTAGTAGGAGTACAAGTTGGCCAGAGGTAAAAAGGATTACTGGCCTAAGGTAGAGCGTATGCTTGATGGACAAAGTGAGTTTTGAGGGCAGGTTTAAAGATATCAAAGCTTGGAGAGTGAGGCATGTGTTGTGGCAGGGGATTCCGGAGGAGAGGTGAACATGTGTGAGGCAGGAGTTAAGGTCTGGGGCCCGAGAGATACTGTTGTGTTTTGTGTGCATATACAGTAAGTGGTATTGAAACCCAAATGAGTTGATGAAGTTACCAAGACTGTGCATGTAGATGGAAAGGAGCAATAAGAGTTGGATTTAGCAATAAGAAGATGATTGTCCACTTTAGTAAGGGCTGTTTGTGTAGAGTGGTTAGACCGAAAGCCAGACTGGAAGTGATCAAACAGGGAGATGAAGCAGTGCTAGCAAAGTGGGATGCATGAAAAGTTCCCGTTTGCCCCTCTTGGCTACAAACAGGGAGCTTTAATGCAGCGCTGCAGCCAGCATGCAGACGTGCAGCGGGTGCTGGGTATAGGGATACAAGTATTGTTGATTTGTAAAAAAAAAAAAAAAAAAAACTTGATTGATTCTTGCCATGTGGTCCCTGTGTTAGCTTTGATACACATGCAAAGGTTGTAGTGAATGTGATGTGTGGGGGCTGTGCAATAAAGATTGTGAAAGAGAAAGGTTTCTTTAATTCCAGCAGCAAGTGTGCACAGGCTTAAACATTTTTTTCAAAAAATATTTCAAGATTGCCCCCCCCCCCCCCCCCCAAAAAAAAAGTTTTGACAAGGTTGGTACCTGAACCCTGGAAACCACACATGGGAGTCTGGTACCTTAAGTGTTGAGCCAATTTTAAGGCCACATGGAGGAGTGTAAAAAAAGAGAGCATTGAGCATGAGGGCCCTAAATTCTTACCTGCACATTGCAGGACTGGTATCTGTCGCTCCGTAATGCTGTTCAAATGGATTGTTCAGGTTCTGTTTGGTAACTTCTCCTGTGGCTCAGCAGGTAAGGGCGCTGGTTATGGTAACGCAAAGTCACCGGTTTGATTACCACAGGAGGAGGGTGTTAAAGCTACACAGGGTGTTGAAGCGGTCCGCCACATGATCCCTTACAGTGTAACCAGGGAGCACAAATTAGTTAGGGTCTGAAGAAAAATCGTCAACTAACAATCTCTTTATTTTCATTCATTTCTTTTTTTTTTTTTTTATCCTACAGTCTTGCCACTAGGAGACCGCTTTCAACATGTCCTCATAGGAGATTACACTCCTACCACCAACTTCCTGCAAGCATTTTCTTTTAACCTGCATCCATCACTTCCCTCAACACCTTCATCCTTGCACTCCCACGCCTTTCATTTTACCTCCCCACTTATACCCCTGCACCTCTACTTTCACATTCCTCACACACCTCCAGGCTTACACCCCCAAACCCTTCATTTCCCACTACCCACCATTTACATACTGACAACCCCAGCACCTTTCATTTCCCCTACACCCCCCTGCTTGCAACTCCACAACTTTCATCTGCCCTCACTTTTTCTCTTTCACTTACCAGCGCTCTACAATCTCACCGCAACCAATCTTTATTCACGGTTATCAGCATCATCTTTCCTCTACCACTTTCATCATATTTACATAGAGCATCTGCTTAGGACCATCTTGCTCACTTCATTCATCTGTCTCATTCTGCCGTCTTCCACCCTATTGAACAGCAATTTCGTTACAACTGCTCTGGACTTTGCTAGCATTACCCAACTTTACTTCTTACTTTTTCCACTACCTCCTAACTGAGATTCTCATTAAAGTCATCATGCTAGCAATGGATCTACATAACTATTTAAAGAGCTTGGCCAAGTCACATGTTCCTTCTGTTGGGGATAAATGTATGGAAGAACTGAGATTATTATTATTGATTTATAAAGCGCTAACATATTCCGTGCTGCTGTACAAAGTAAAAAACAAACATGTTATTTGCAAGCTTACAATCTAAAGGAATAGGGGGGAACAAGAGGTGGGTTAACATACAATATGCACACCTAAAGGCTGTGTTTTTTAGGTTATCTAGTAGGAGTACAAGTTGGCCAGAGGTAAAAAGGATTACTGGCCTAAGGTAGAGCGTATGCTTGATGGACAAAGTGAGTTTTGAGGGCAGGTTTAAAGATATCAAAGCTTGGAGAGTGAGGCATGTGTTGTGGCAGGGGATTCCGGAGGAGAGGTGAACATGTGTGAGGCAGGAGTTAAGGTCTGGGGCCCGAGAGATACTGTTGTGTTTTGTGTGCATATACAGTAAGTGGTATTGAAACCCAAATGAGTTGATGAAGTTACCAAGACTGTGCATGTAGATGGAAAGGAGCAATAAGAGTTGGATTTAGCAATAAGAAGATGATTGTCCACTTTAGTAAGGGCTGTTTGTGTAGAGTGGTTAGACCGAAAGCCAGACTGGAAGTGATCAAACAGGGAGATGAAGCAGTGCTAGCAAAGTGGGATGCATGAAAAGTTCCCGTTTGCCCCTCTTAGCTACAAACAGGGAGCTTTAATGCAGCGCTGCAGCCAGCATGCAGACGTGCAGCGGGTGCTGGGTATAGGGATACAAGTATTGTTGATTTGTAAAAAAAAAAAAAAAAAACTTGATTGATTCTTGCCATGTGGTCCCTGTGTTAGCTTTGATACACATGCAAAGGTTGTAGTGAATGTGATGTGTGGGGGCTGTGCAATAAAGATTGTGAAAGAGAAAGGTTTCTTTAATTCCAGCAGCAAGTGTGCACAGGCTTAAACATTTTTTTCAAAAAATATTTCAAGATTGCCCCCCCCCCCCCCCAAAAAAAAAGTTTTGACAAGGTTGGTACCTAAACCCTGGAAACCACACATGGGAGTCTGGTGCCTTAAGTGTTGAGCCAATTTTAAGACCACATGGAGGAGTGTAAAAAAAGAGAGCATTGAGCATGAGGGCCCTAAATTCTTACCTGCACATTGCAGGACTGGTATCTGTCGCTCCGTAATGCTGTTCAAATGGATTGTTCAGGTTCAGTTTGGTAACTTCTCCTGTGGCTCAGCAGGTAAGGGCGCTGGTTATGGTAACGCAAAGTCACCGGTTCGATTACCACAGGAGGAGGGAGTTAAAGCTAGACAGGGTGTTGAAGCAGTCCGCCACATGATCCCTTACAGTGTAACCAGGGAGCACAAATTAGTTAGGGTCTGAAGAAAAATCGTCAACTAACAATCTCTTTATTTTCATTCATTTCTTTTTTTTTTATCCTACATTCTTGCCACTCGGAGACCGCTTTCAACATGTCCTCATAGGAGATTACACTCCTACCACCAACTTCCTGCAAGCATTTTCTTTTAACCTGCATCCATCACTTCCCTCAACACCTTCATCCTTGCACTCCCACGCCTTTCATTTTACCTCCCCACTTATACCCCTGCACCTCTACTTTCACATTCCTCACACACCTCCAGGCTTACACCCCCAAACCCTTCATTTCCCACTACCCACCATTTACATACTGACAACCCCAGCACCTTTCATTTCCCCTACACCCCCCTGCTTGCAACTCCACAACTTTCATCTGCCCTCACTTTTTCTCTTTCACTTACCAGCGCGCTACAATCTCACCGCAACCAATCTTTATTCACGGTTATCAGCATCATCTTTCCTCTACCACTTTCATCATATTTACATAGAGCATCTGCTTAGGACCATCTTGCTCACTTCATTCATCTGTCTCATTCTGCCGTCTTCCACCCTATTGAACAGCAATTTCGTTACAACTGCTCTGGACTTTGCTAGCATTACCCAACTTTACTTCTTACTTTTTCCACTACCTCCTAACTGAGATTCTCATTAAAGTCACCATGCTAGCAATGGATCTACATAACTATTTAAAGAGCTTGGCCAAGTCACATGTTCCTTCTGTTGGGGATAAATGTATGGAAGAACTGAGATTATTATTATTGATTTATAAAGCGCTAACATATTCCGTGCTGCTGTACAAAGTAAAAAACAAACATGTTATTTGCAAGCTTACAATCTAAAGGAATAGGGGGGAACAAGAGGTGGGTTAACATACAATATGCACACCTAAAGGCTGTGTTTTTTAGGTTATCTAGTAGGAGTACAAGTTGGCCAGAGGTAAAAAGGATTACTGGCCTAAGGTAGAGCGTATGCTTGATGGACAAAGTGAGTTTTGAGGGCAGGTTTAAAGATATCAAAGCTTGGAGAGTGAGGCATGTGTTGTGGCAGGGGATTCCGGAGGAGAGGTGAACATGTGTGAGGCAGGAGTTAAGGTCTGGGGCCCGAGAGATACTGTTGTGTTTTGTGTGCATATACAGTAAGTGGTATTGAAACCCAAATGAGTTGATGAAGTTACCAAGACTGTGCATGTAGATGGAAAGGAGCAATAAGAGTTGGATTTAGCAATAAGAAGATGATTGTCCACTTTAGTAAGGGCTGTTTGTGTAGAGTGGTTAGACCGAAAGCCAGACTGGAAGTGATCAAACAGGGAGATGAAGCAGTGCTAGCAAAGTGGGATGCATGAAAAGTTCCCGTTTGCCCCTCTTAGCTACAAACAGGGAGCTTTAATGCAGCGCTGCAGCCAGCATGCAGACGTGCAGCGGGTGCTGGGTATAGGGATACAAGTATTGTTGATTTGTAAAAAAAAAAAAAAAAAACTTGATTGATTCTTGCCATGTGGTCCCTGTGTTAGCTTTGATACACATGCAAAGGTTGTAGTGAATGTGATGTGTGGGGGCTGTGCAATAAAGATTGTGAAAGAGAAAGGTTTCTTTAATTCCAGCAGCAAGTGTGCACAGGCTTAAACATTTTTTTCAAAAAATATTTCAAGATTGCCCCCCGCCCCCCCAAAAAAAAAAGTTTTGACAAGGTTGGTACCTGAACCCTGGAAACCACACATGGGAGTCTGGTACCTTAAGTGTTGAGCCAATTTTAAGACCACATGGAGGAGTGTAAAAAAAGAGAGCATTGAGCATGAGGGCCCTAAATTCTTACCTGCACATTGCAGGACTGGTATCTGTCGCTCCGTAATGCTGTTCAAATGGATTGTTCAGGTTCTGTTTGGTAACTTCTCCTGTGGCTCAGCAGGTAAGGACGCTGGTTATGGTAACGCAAAGTCACCGGTTCGATTACCACAGGAGGAGGGAGTTAAAGCTAGACAGGGTGTTGAAGCGGTCCGCCACATGATCCCTTACAGTGTAACCAGGGAGCACAAATTAGTTAGGGTCTGAAGAAAAATCGTCAACTAACAATCTCTTTATTTTCATTCATTTCTTTTTTTTTTATCCTACATTCTTGCCACTCGGAGACCGCTTTCAACATGTCCTCATAGGAGATTACACTCCTACCACCAACCTCCTGCAAGCATTTTCTTTTAACCTGCATCCATCACTTCCCTCAACACCTTCATCCTTGCACTCCCACGCCTTTCATTTTACCTCCCCACTTATACCCCTGCACCTCTACTTTCACATTCCTCACACACCTCCAGGCTTACACCCCCAAACCCTTCATTTCCCACTACCCACCATTTACATACTGACAACCCCAGCACCTTTCATTTCCCCTACACCCCCCTGCTTGCAACTCCACAACTTTCATCTGCCCTCACTTTTTCTCTTTCACTTACCAGCGCGCTAAAATCTCACCGCAACCAATCTTTATTCACGGTTATCAGCATCATCTTTCCTCTACCACTTTCATCATATTTACATAGAGCATCTGCTTAGGACCATCTTGCTCACTTCATTCATCTGTCTCATTCTGCCGTCTTCCACCCTATTGAACAGCAATTTCGTTACAACTGCTCTGGACTTTGCTAGCATTACCCAACTTTACTTCTTACTTTTTCCACTACCTCCTAACTGAGATTCTCATTAAAGTCACCATGCTAGCAATGGATCTACATAACTATTTAAAGAGCTTGGCCAAGTCACATGTTCCTTCTGTTGGGGATAAATGTATGGAAGAACTGAGATTATTATTATTGATTTATAAAGCGCTAACATATTCCGTGCTGCTGTACAAAGTAAAAAACAAACATGTTATTTGCAAGCTTACAATCTAAAGGAATAGGGGGGAACAAGACGTGGGTTAACATACAATATGCACACCTAAAGGCTGTGTTTTTTAGGTTATCTAGTAGGAGTACAAGTTGGCCAGAGGTAAAAAGGATTACTGGCCTAAGGTAGAGCGTATGCTTGATGGACAAAGTGAGTTTTGAGGGCAGGTTTAAAGATATCAAAGCTTGGAGAGTAAGGCATGTGTTGTGGCAGGGGATTCCGGAGGAGAGGTGAACATGTGTGAGGCAGGAGTTAAGGTCTGGGGCCCGAGAGATACTGTTGTGTTTTGTGTGCATATACAGTAAGTGGTATTGAAACCCAAATGAGTTGATGAAGTTACCAAGACTGTGCATGTAGATGGAAAGGAGCAATAAGAGTTGGATTTAGCAATAAGAAGATGATTGTCCACTTTAGTAAGGGCTGTTTGTGTAGAGTGGTTAGACCGAAAGCCAGACTGGAAGTGATCAAACAGGGAGATGAAGCAGTGCTAGCAAAGTGGGATGCATGAAAAGTTCCCGTTTGCCCCTCTTAGCTACAAACAGGGAGCTTTAATGCAGCGCTGCAGCCAGCATGCAGACGTGCAGCGGGTGCTGGGTATAGGGATACAAGTATTGTTGATTTGTAAAAAAAAAAAAAAAAAACTTGATTGATTCTTGCCATGTGGTCCCTGTTTCAGCTTTGATACACATGCAAAGGTTGTAGTGAATGTGATGTGTGGGGGCTGTGCAATAAAGAGTGTGAAAGAGAAAGGTTTCTTTAATTCCAGCAGCAAGTGTGCATAGGCTTAAACATTTTTTTCAAAAAATATTTCAAGATTGCCCCCCCCCCCCCCCCAAAAAAAAAAAGTTTTGACAAGGTTGGTACCTGAACCCTGGAAACCACACATGGGAGTCTGGTACCTTAAGTGTTGAGCCAATTTTAAGACCACATGGAGGAGTGTAAAAAAAGAGAGCATTGAGCATGAGGGCCCTAAATTCTTACCTGCACATTGCAGGACTGGTATCTGTCGCTCCGTAATGCTGTTCAAATGGATTGTTCAGGTTCTGTTTGGTAACTTCTCCTGTGGCTCAGCAGGTAAGGGCGCTGGTTATGGTAACGCAAAGTCACCGGTTCGATTACCACAGGAGGAGGGAGTTAAAGCTAGACAGGGTGTTGAAGCGGTCCGCCACATGATCCCTTACAGTGTAACCAGGGAGCACAAATTAGTTAGGGTCTGAAGAAAAATCGTCAACTAACAATCTCTTTATTTTCATTCATTTCTTTTTTTTTATCCTACATTCTTGCCACTCGGAGACCGCTTTCAACATGTCCTCATAGGAGATTACACTCCTACCACCAACCTCCTGCAAGCATTTTCTTTTAACCTGCATCCATCACTTCCCTCAACACCTTCATCCTTGCACTCCCACGCCTTTCATTTTACCTCCCCACTTATACCCCTGCACCTCTACTTTCACATTCCTCACACACCTCCAGGCTTACACCCCCAAACCCTTCATTTCCCACTACCCACCATTTACATACTGACAACCCCAGCACCTTTCATTTCCCCTACACCCCCCTGCTTGCAACTCCACAACTTTCATCTGCCCTCACTTTTTCTCTTTCACTTACCAGCGCGCTACAATCTCACCGCAACCAATCTTTATTCACGGTTATCAGCATCATCTTTCCTCTACCACTTTCATCATATTTACATAGAGCATCTGCTTAGGACCATCTTGCTCACTTCATTCATCTGTCTCATTCTGCCGTCTTCCACCCTATTGAACAGCAATTTCGTAACAACTGCTCTGGACTTTGCTAGCATTACCCAACTTTACTTCTTACTTTTTCCACTACCTCCTAACTGAGATTCTCATTAAAGTCACCATGCTAGCAATGGATCTTCATAACTATTTAAAGAGCTTGGCCAAGTCACATGTTCCTTCTGTTGGGAATAAATGGATGGAAGAACTGAGATTATTATTATTGATTTATAAAGCGCTAACATATTCCGTGCTGCTGTACAAAGTAAAAAACAAACATGTTATTTGCAAGCTTACAATCTAAAGGAATAGGGGGGAACAAGAGGTGGGTTAACATACAATATGCACACCTAAAGGCTGTGTTTTTTAGGTTATCTAGTAGGAGTACAAGTTGGCTAGAGGTAAAAAGGATTACTGGCCTAAGGTAGAGCGTATGCTTGATGGACAAAGCGAGTTTTGAGGGCAGGTTTAAAGATATCAAAGCTTGGAGAGTGAGGCATGTGTTGTGGCAGGGGATTCCGGAGGAGAGGTGAACATGTGTGAGGCAGGAGTTAAGGTCTGGGGCCCGAGAGATACTGTTGTGTTTTGTGTGCATATACAGTAAGTGGTATTGAAACCCAAATGAGTTGATGAAGTTACCAAGACTGTGCATGTAGATGGAAAGGAGCAATAAGAGTTGGATTTAGCAATAAGAAGATGATTGTCCACTTTAGTAAGGGCTGTTTGTGTAGAGTGGTTAGACCGAAAGCCAGACTGGAAGTGATCAAACAGGGAGATGAAGCAGTGCTAGCAAAGTGGGATGCATGAAAAGTTCCCGTTTGCCCCTCTTAGCTACAAACAGGGAGCTTTAATGCAGCGCTGCAGCCAGCATGCAGACGTGCAGCGGGTGCTGGGTATAGGGATACAAGTATTGTTGATTTGTAAAAAAAAAAAAAAAACTTGATTGATTCTTGCCATGTGGTCCCTGTTTCAGCTTTGATACACATGCAAAGGTTGTAGTGAATGTGATGTGTGGGGGCTGTGCAATAAAGAGTGTGAAAGAGAAAGGTTTCTTTAATTCCAGCAGCAAGTGTGCATAGGCTTAAACATTTTTTTCAAAAAATATTTCAAGATTGCCCCCCCCCCCCCCCCCAAAAAAAAAAAGTTTTTGACAAGGTTGGTACCTGAACCCTGGAAACCACACATGGGAGTCTGGTACCTTAAGTGTTGAGCCAATTTTAAGACCACATGGAGGAGTGTAAAAAAAGAGAGCATTGAGCATGAGGGCCCTAAATTCTTACCTGCACATTGCAGGACTGGTATCTGTCGCTCCGTAATGCTGTTCAAATGGATTGTTCAGGTTCTGTTTGGTAACTTCTCCTGTGGCTCAGCAGGTAAGGGCGCTGGTTATGGTAACACAAAGTCACTGGTTTGATTACCACAGGAGGAGGGAGTTAAAGCTAGACAGGGTGTTGAAGCGGGCCGCCACATGATCCCTTACAGTGTAACCAGGGAGCACAAATTAGTTAGGGTCTGAAGAAAAATCGTCAACTAACAATCTCTTTATTTTCATTCATTTCTTTTTTTTTTATCCTACATTCTTGCCACTCGGAGACCGCTTTCAACATGTCCTCATAGGAGATTACACTCCTACCACCAACTTCCTGCAAGCATTTTCTTTTAACCTGCATCCATCACTTCCCTCAACACCTTCATCCTTGCACTCCCACGCCTTTCATTTTACCTCCCCACTTATACCCCTGCACCTCTACTTTCACATTCCTCACACACCTCCAGGCTTACACCCCCAAACCCTTCATTTCCCACTACCCACCATTTACATACTGACAACCCCAGCACCTTTCATTTCCCCTACACCACCCTGCTTGCAACTCCACAACTTTCATCTGCCCTCACTTTTTCTCTTTCACAACCAATCTTTATTCACGGTTATCAGCATCATCTTTCCTCTACCACTTTCATCATATTTACATAGAGCATCTGCTTAGGACCATCTTGCTCACTTCATTCATCTGTCTCATTCTGCCGTCTTCCACCCTATTAAACAGCAATTTCGTTACAACTGCTCTGGACTTTGCTAGCATTACCCAACTTTACTTCTTACTTTTTCCACTACCTCCTAACTGAGATTCTCATTAAAGTCACCATGCTAGCAATGGATCTACATAACTATTTAAAGAGCTTGGCCAAGTCACATGTTCCTTCTGTTGGGGATAAATGTATGGAAGAACTGAGATTATTATTATTATTGATTTATAAAGCGCTAACATATTCCGTGCTGCTGTACAAAGTAAAAAACAAACATGTTATTTGCAAGCTTACAATCTAAAGGAATAGGGGGGAACAAGAGGTGGGTTAACATACAATATGCACACCTAAAGGCTGTGTTTTTTAGGTTATCTAGTAGGAGTACAAGTTGGCTAGAGGTAAAAAGGATTACTGGCCTAAGGTAGAGCGTATGCTTGATGGACAAAGCGAGTTTTGAGGGCAGGTTTAAAGATATCAAAGCTTGGAGAGTGAGGCATGTGTTGTGGCAGGGGATTCCGGAGGAGAGGTGAACATGTGTGAGGCAGGAGTTAAGGTCTGGGGCCCGAGAGATACTGTTGTGTTTTGTGTGCATATACAGTAAGTGGTATTGAAACCCAAATGAGTTGATGAAGTTACCAAGACTGTGCATGTAGATGGAAAGGAGCAATAAGAGTTGGATTTAGCAATAAGAAGATGATTGTCCACTTTAGTAAGGGCTGTTTGTGTAGAGTGGTTAGACCGAAAGCCAGACTGGAAGTGATCAAACAGGGAGATGAAGCAGTGCTAGCAAAGTGGGATGCATGAAAAGTTCCCGTTTGCCCCTCTTAGCTACAAACAGGGAGCTTTAATGCAGCGCTGCAGCCAGCATGCAGACGTGCAGAGGGTGCTGGGTATAGGGATACAAGTATTGTTGATTTGTAAAAAAAAAAAAAAACTTGATTGATTCTTGCCATGTGGTCCCTGTTTCAGCTTTGATACACATGCAAAGGTTGTAGTGAATGTGATGTGTGGGGGCTGTGCAATAAAGAGTGTGAAAGAGAAAGGTTTCTTTAATTCCAGCAGCAAGTGTGCATAGGCTTAAACATTTTTTTCAAAAAATATTTCAAGATTGCCCCCCTCCCCCCCCCCCCAAAAAAAAAAAGTTTTTGTCAAGGTTGGTACCTGAACCCTGGAAACCACACATGGGAGTCTGGTACCTTAAGTGTTGAGCCAATTTTAAGACCACATGGAGGAGTGTAAAAAAAGAGAGCATTGAGCATGAGGGCCCTAAATTCTTACCTGCACATTGCAGGACTGGTATCTGTCGCTCCGTAATGCTGTTCAAATGGATTGTTCAGGTTCTGTTTGGTAACTTCTCCTGTGGCTCAGCAGGTAAGGGCGCTGGTTATGGTAACGCAAAGTCACCGGTTCGATTACCACAGGAGGAGGGAGTTAAAGCTAGACAGGGTGTTGAAGCGGTCCGCCACATGATCCCTTACAGTGTAACCAGGGAGCACAAATTAGTTAGGGTCTGAAGAAAAATCGTCAACTAACAATCTCTTTATTTTCATTCATTTCTTTTTTTTTTATCCTACATTCTTGCCACTCGGAGACCGCTTTCAACATGTCCTCATAGGAGATTACACTCCTACCACCAACTTCCTGCAAGCATTTTCTTTTAACCTGCATCCATCACTTCCCTCAACACCTTCATCCTTGCACTCCCACGCCTTTCATTTTACCTCCCCACTTATACCCCTGCACCTCTACTTTCACATTCCTCACACACCTCCAGGCTTACACCCCCAAACCCTTCATTTCCCACTACCCACCATTTACATACTGACAACCCCAGCACCTTTCATTTCCCCTACACCACCCTGCTTGCAACTCCACAACTTTCATCTGCCCTCACTTTTTCTCTTTCACTTACCAGCGCTCTACAATCTCACCGCAACCAATCTTTTTTCACTGTGTTATCAGCATCATCTTTCCTCTACCACTTTCATCATATTTACATAGAGCATCTGCTTAGGACCATCCTGCTCACTTCATTCATCTGTCTCATTCTGCCGTCTTCCACCCTATTGAACAGCAATTTCGTTACAACTGCTCTGGACTTTGCTAGCATTACCCAACTTTACTTCTTACTTTTTCCACTACCTCCTAACTGAGATTCTCATTAAAGTCACCATGCTAGCAATGGATCTTCATAACTATTTAAAGAGCTTGGCCAAGTCACATGTTCCTTCTGTTGGGAATAAATGGATGGAAGAACTGAGATTATTATTATTGATTTATAAAGCGCTAACATATTCCGTGCTGCTGTACAAAGTAAAAAACAAACATGTTATTTGCAAGCTTACAATCTAAAGGAATAGGGGGGAACAAGAGGTGGGTTAACATACAATATGCACACCTAAAGGCTGTGTTTTTTAGGTTATCTAGTAGGAGTACAAGTTGGCCAGAGGTAAAAAGGATTACTGGCCTAATGTAGAGCGTATGCTTGATGGACAAAGTGAGTTTTGAGGGCAGGTTTAAAGATATCAAAGCTTGGAGAGTGAGGCATGTGTTGTGGCAGGGGATTCCGGAGGAGAGGTGAACATGTGTGAGGCAGGAGTTAAGGTCTGGGGCCCGAGAGATACTGTTGTGTTTTGTGTGCATATACAGTAAGTGGTATTGAAACCCAAATGAGTTGATGAAGTTACCAAGACTGTGCATGTAGATGGAAAGGAGCAATAAGAGTTGGATTTAGCAATAAGAAGATGATTGTCCACTTTAGTAAGGGCTGTTTGTGTAGAGTGGTTAGACCGAAAGCCAGACTGGAAGTGATCAAACAGGGAGATGAAGCAGTGCTAGCAAAGTGGGATGCATGAAAAGTTCCCGTTTGCCCCTCTTAGCTACAAACAGGGAGCTTTAATGCAGCGCTGCAGCCAGCATGCAGACGTGCAGCGGGTGCTGGGTATAGGGATACAAGTATTGTTGATTTGTAAAAAAAAAAAAAAAACTTGATCGATTCTTGCCATGTGGTCCCTGTTTCAGCTTTGATACACATGCAAAGGTTGTAGTGAATGTGATGTGTGGGGGCTGTGCAATAAAGAGTGTGAAAGAGAAAGGTTTCTTTAATTCCAGCAGCAAGTGTGCATAGGCTTAAACATTTTTTTCAAAAAATATTTCAAGATTGCCCCCCCCCCCCAAAAAAAAGTTTTGACAAGGTTGGTACCTGAACCCTGGAAACCACACATGGGAGTCTGGTACCTTAAGTGTTGAGCCAATTTTAAGACCACATGGAGGAGTGTAAAAAAAGAGAGCATTGAGCATGAGGGCCCTAAATTCTTACCTGCACATTGCAGGACTGGTATCTGTCGCTCCGTAATGCTGTTCAAATGGATTGTTCAGGTTCTGTTTGGTAACTTCTCCTGTGGCTCAGCAGGTAAGGGCGCTGCTTATGGTAATGCAAAGTCACCGGTTCGATTACCACAGGAGGAGGGAGTTAAAGCTAGACAGGGTGTTGAAGCGGTCCGCCACATGATCCCTTACCGTGTAACCAGGGAGCACAAATTAGTTAGGGTCTGAAGAAAAATCGTCAACTAACAATCTGTTTATTTTCATTCATTTCTTTTTTTTTTTATCCTACATTCTTGCCACTAGGAGACCGCTTTCAACATGTCCTCATAGGAGATTACTTTTTCTCTTTCACTTACCAGCGCTCTACAATCTCACCGCAACCAATCTTTTTTCACTGTGTTATCAGCATCATCTTTCCTCTACCACTTTCATCATATTTACATAGAGCATCTGCTTAGGACCATCTTGCTCACTTCATTCATCTGTCTCATTCTGCCGTCTTCCACCCTATTGAACAGCAATTTCGTTACAACTGCTCTGGACTTTGCTAGCATTACCCAACTTTACTTCTTACTTTTTCCACTACCTCCTAACTGAGATTCTCATTAAAGTCACCATGCTAGCAATGGATCTTCATAACTATGGCTCAGCAGGTAAGGGCACTGGTTATGGTAACGCAAAGTCACCGGTCAGGAGGAGGGGAGTTAAAGCTAGACAGGGTGTTAAAGCGGTCCGCCACATGATCCCTTACCGTGTAACCAGGGAGCACAAATTAGTTAGGGTCTGAAGAAAAATCGTCAACTAACAATCTCTTTATTTTCATTCATTTCTTTTTTTTTTTTATCCTACAGTCTTGCCACTAGGAGACCGCTTTCAACATGTCCTCATAGGAGATTACACTCCTACCACCAACTTCCTGCAAGCATTTTCTTTTAACCTGCATCCATCACTTCCCTCAACACCTTCATCCTTGCACTCCCACGCCTTTCATTTTACCTCCCCACTTATACCCCTGCACCTCTACTTTCACATTCCTCACACACCTCCAGGCTTACACCCCCAAACCCTTCATTTCCCACTACCCACCATTTACATACTGACAACCCCAGCACCTTTCATTTCCCCTACACCCCCCTGCTTGCAACTCCACAACTTTCATCTGCCCTCACTTTTTCTCTTTCACTTACCAGCGCTCTACAATCTCACCGCAACCAATCTTTATTCACGGTTATCAGCATCATCTTTCCTCTACCACTTTCATCATATTTACATAGAGCATCTGCTTAGGACCATCTTGCTCACTTCATTCATCTGTCTCATTCTGCCGTCTTCCACCCTATTGAACAGCAATTTCGTTACAACTGCTCTGGACTTTGCTAGCATTACCCAACTTTACTTCTTACTTTTTCCACTACCTCCTAACTGAGATTCTCATTAAAGTCACCATGCTAGCAATGGATCTACATAACTATTTAAAGAGCTTGGCCAAGTCACATGTTCCTTCTGTTGGGGATAAATGTATGGAAGAACTGAGATTATTATTATTATTGATTTAAAGAGCGCTAACATATTCCGTGCTGCTGTACAAAGTAAAAAACAAACATGTTATTTGCAAGCTTACAATCTAAAGGAATAGGGGGGAACAAGAGGTGGGTTAACATACAATATGCACACCTAAAGGCTGTGTTTTTTAGGTTATCTAGTAGGAGTACAAGTGGGCCAGAGGTAAAAAGGATTACTGGCCTAAGGTAGAGCGTATGCTTGATGGACAAAGTGAGTTTTGAGGGCAGGTTTAAAGATATCAAAGCTTGGAGAGTGAGGCATGTGTTGTGGCAGGGGATTCCGGAGGAGAGGTGAACATGTGTGAGGCAGGAGTTAAGGTCTGGGGCCCGAGAGATACTGTTGTGTTTTGTGTGCGTATACAGTAAGTGGTATTGAAACCCAAATGAGTTGATGAAGTTACCAAGACTGTGCATGTAGATGGAAAGGAGCAATAAGAGTTGGATTTAGCAATAAGAAGATGATTGTCCACTTTAGTAAGGGCTGTTTGTGTAGAGTGGTTAGACCGAAAGCCAGACTGGAAGTGATCAAACAGGGAGATGAAGCAGTGCTAGCAAAGTGGGATGCATGAAAAGTTCCCGTTTGCCCCTCTTAGCTACAAACAGGGAGCTTTAATGCAGCGCTGCAGCCAGCATGCAGACGTGCAGCGGGTGCTGGGTATAGGGATACAAGTATTGTTGATTTGTAAAAAAAAAAAAAACTTGATTGATTCTTGCCATGTGGTCCCTGTGTTAGCTTTGATACACATGCAAAGGTTGCAGTGAATGTGATGTGTGGGGGCTGTGCAATAAAGAGTGTGAAAGAGAAAGGTTTCTTTAATTCCAGCAGCAAGTGTGCACAGGCTTAAACATTTTTTTCAAAAAATATTTCAAGATTGCCCCCCCCCCCAAAAAAAAAAGTTTTTGGGAGGAGTGTAAAAAAAGAGAGCATTGAGCATGAGGGCCCTAAATTCTTACCTGCACATTGCAGGACTGGTATCTGCCGCTCCGTAATGCTGTTCAAATGGATTGTTCAGGTTCTGTTTGGTAACTTCTCCTGTGGCTCAGCAGGTAAGGGCGCTGGTTATGGTAACACAAAGTCACCGGTTTGATTACCATAGGAGGAGGGAGTTAAAGCTAGACAGGGTGTTGAAGCGGTCTGCCACATGATCCCTTACCGCGTAACCAGGGAGCACAAATTAGTTAGGGTCTGAAGAAATATTGTCAACTAACAATCTCTTTATTTTCATTCATTTCTTTTTTTTTTATCCTACATTCTTGCCACTAGGAGACCGCTTTCAACATGTCCTAATAGGAGATTACTTTTTCTCTTTCACTTACCAGCGCTCTACAATCTCACCGCAACCAATCTTTTTTCACTGTGTTATCAGCATCATCTTTCCTCTACCACTTTTATCATATTTACATAGAGCATCTGCTTAGGACCATCTTGCTCACTTCATTCATCTGTCTCATTCTGCCGTCTTCCACCCTATTGAACAGCAATTTCGTTACAACTGCTCTGGACTTTGCTAGCATTACCCAACTTTACTTCTTACTTTTTCCACTACCTCCTAACTGAGATTCTCATTAAAGTCACCATGCTAGCAATGGATCTTCATAACTATGGCTCAGCAGGTAAGGGCACTGGTTATGGTAACGCAAAGTCACCGGTCAGGAGGAGGGGAGTTAAAGCTAGACAGGGTGTTGAAGCGGTCCGCCACATGATCCCTCACCGTGTAACCAGGGAGCACAAATTAGTTAGGGTCTGAAGAAAAATCGTCAACTAACAATCTCTTTATTTTCATTCATTTCTTTTTTTTTTTTAGCCTACAGTCTTGCCACTAGGAGACCGCTTTCAACATGTCCTCATAGGAGATTACACTCCTACCACCAACTTCCTGCAAGCATTTTCTTTTAACCTGCATCCATCACTTCCCTCAACACCTTCATCCTTGCACTCCCACGCCTTTCATTTTACCTCCCCACTTATACCCCTGCACCTCTACTTTCACATTCCTCACACACCTCCAGGCTTACACCCCCAAACCCTTCATTTCCCACTACCCACCATTTACATACTGACAACCCCAGCACCTTTCATTTCCCCTACACCCCCCTGCTTGCAACTCCACAACTTTCATCTGCCCTCACTTTTTCTCTTTCACTTACCAGCGCGCTACAATCTCACCGCAACCAATCTTTTTTCACTGTGTTATCAGCATCATCTTTCCTCTACCACTTTCATCATATTTACATAGAGCATCTGCTTAGGACCATCTTGCTCACTTCATTCATCTGTCTCATTCTGCCGTCTTCCACCCTATTGAACAGCAATTTCGTTACAACTGCTCTGGACTTTGCTAGCATTACCCAACTTTACTTCTTACTTTTTCCACTACCTCCTAACTGAGATTCTCATTAAAGTCACCATGCTAGCAATGGATCTACATAACTATTTAAAGAGCTTGGCCAAGTCACATGTTCCTTCTGTTGGGGATAAATGTATGGAAGAACTGAGATTATTATTATTATTGATTTATAAAGCGCTAACATATTCCGTGCTGCTGTACAAAGTAAAAAACAAACATGTTATTTGCAAGCTTACAATCTAAAGGAATAGGGGGGAACAAGAGGTGGGTTAACATACAATATGCACACCTAAAGGCTGTGTTTTTTAGGTTATCTAGTAGGAGTACCAGTTGGCCAGAGGTAAAAAGGATTACTGGCCTAAGGTAGAGCGTATGCTTGATGGACAAAGTGAGTTTTGAGGGCAGGTTTAAAGATATCAAAGCTTGGAGAGTGAGGCATGTGTTGTGGCAGGGGATTCCGGAGGAGAGGTGAACATGTGTGAGGCAGGAGTTAAGGTCTGGGGCCCGAGAGATACTGTTGTGTTTTGTGTGCGTATACAGTAAGTGGTATTGAAACCCAAATGAGTTGATGAAGTTACCAAGACTGTGCATGTAGATGGAAAGGAGCAATAAGAGTTGGATTTAGCAATAAGAAGATGATTGTCCACTTTAGTAAGGGCTGTTTGTGTAGAGTGGTTAGACCGAAAGCCAGACTGGAAGTGATCAAACAGGGAGATGAAGCAGTGCTAGCAAAGTGGGATGCATGAAAAGTTCCCGTTTGCCCCTCTTAGCTACAAACAGGGAGCTTTAATGCAGCGCTGCAGCCAGCATGCAGACGTGCAGCGGGTGCTGGGTATAGGGATACAAGTATTGTTGATTTGTAAAAAAAAAAAAAACTTGATTGATTCTTGCCATGTGGTCCCTGTGTTAGCTTTGATACACATGCAAAGGTTGCAGTGAATGTGATGTGTGGGGGCTGTGCAATAAAGAGTGTGAAAGAGAAAGGTTTCTTTAATTCCAGCAGCAAGTGTGCACAGGCTTAAACATTTTTTTCAAAAAATATTTCAAGATTGCCCCCCCCCCCAAAAAAAAAAGTTTTTGGGAGGAGTGTAAAAAAAGAGAGCATTGAGCATGAGGGCCCTAAATTCTTACCTGCACATTGCAGGACTGGTATCTGCCGCTCCGTAATGCTGTTCAAATGGATTGTTCAGGTTCTGTTTGGTAACTTCTCCTGTGGCTCAGCAGGTAAGGGCGCTGGTTATGGTAACACAAAGTCACCGGTTTGATTACCATAGGAGGAGGGAGTTAAAGCTAGACAGGGTGTTGAAGCGGTCTGCCACATGATCCCTTACCGCGTAACCAGGGAGCACAAATTAGTTAGGGTCTGAAGAAATATCGTCAACTAACAATCTCTTTATTTTCATTCATTTCTTTTTTTTTTATCCTACATTCTTGCCACTAGGAGACCGCTTTCAACATGTCCTAATAGGAGATTACTTTTTCTCTTTCACTTACCAGCGCTCTACAATCTCACCGCAACCAATCTTTTTTCACTGTGTTATCAGCATCATCTTTCCTCTACCACTTTTATCATATTTACATAGAGCATCTGCTTAGGACCATCTTGCTCACTTCATTCATCTGTCTCATTCTGCCGTCTTCCACCCTATTGAACAGCAATTTCGTTACAACTGCTCTGGACTTTGCTAGCATTACCCAACTTTACTTCTTACTTTTTCCACTACCTCCTAACTGAGATTCTCATTAAAGTCACCATGCTAGCAATGGATCTTCATAACTATGGCTCAGCAGGTAAGGGCACTGGTTATGGTAACGCAAAGTCACCGGTCAGGAGGAGGGGAGTTAAAGCTAGACAGGGTGTTGAAGCGGTCCGCCACATGATCCCTCACCGTGTAACCAGGGAGCACAAATTAGTTAGGGTCTGAAGAAAAATCGTCAACTAACAATCTCTTTATTTTCATTCATTTCTTTTTTTTTTTTTAGCCTACAGTCTTGCCACTAGGAGACCGCTTTCAACATGTCCTCATAGGAGATTACACTCCTACCACCAACTTCCTGCAAGCATTTTCTTTTAACCTGCATCCATCACTTCCCTCAACACCTTCATCCTTGCACTCCCACGCCTTTCATTTTACCTCCCCACTTATACCCCTGCACCTCTACTTTCACATTCCTCACACACCTCCAGGCTTACACCCCCAAACCCTTCATTTCCCACTACCCACCATTTACATACTGACAACCCCAGCACCTTTCATTTCCCCTACACCCCCCTGCTTGCAACTCCACAACTTTCATCTGCCCTCACTTTTTCTCTTTCACTTACCAGCGCGCTACAATCTCACCGCAACCAATCTTTTTTCACTGTGTTATCAGCATCATCTTTCCTCTACCACTTTCATCATATTTACATAGAGCATCTGCTTAGGACCATCTTGCTCACTTCATTCATCTGTCTCATTCTGCCGTCTTCCACCCTATTGAACAGCAATTTCGTTACAACTGCTCTGGACTTTGCTAGCATTACCCAACTTTACTTCTTACTTTTTCCACTACCTCCTAACTGAGATTCTCATTAAAGTCACCATGCTAGCAATGGATCTACATAACTATTTAAAGAGCTTGGCCAAGTCACATGTTCCTTCTGTTGGGGATAAATGTATGGAAGAACTGAGATTATTATTATTATTATTGATTTATAAAGCGCTAACATATTCCGTGCTGCTGTACAAAGTAAAAAACAAACATGTTATTTGCAAGCTTACAATCTAAAGGAATAGGGGGGAACAAGAGGTGGGTTAACATACAATATGCACACCTAAAGGCTGTGTTTTTTAGGTTATCTAGTAGGAGTACCAGTTGGCCAGAGGTAAAAAGGATTACTGGCCTAAGGTAGAGCGTATGCTTGATGGACAAAGTGAGTTTTGAGGGCAGGTTTAAAGATATCAAAGCTTGGAGAGTGAGGCATGTGTTGTGGCAGGGGATTCCGGAGGAGAGGTGAACATGTGTGAGGCAGGAGTTAAGGTCTGGGGCCCGAGAGATACTGTTGTGTTTTGTGTGCGTATACAGTAAGTGGTATTGAAACCCAAATGAGTTGATGAAGTTACCAAGACTGTGCATGTAGATGGAAAGGAGCAATAAGAGTTGGATTTAGCAATAAGAAGATAATTGTCCACTTTAGTAAGGGCTGTTTGTGTAGAGTGGTTAGACCGAAAGCCAGACTGGAAGTGATCAAACAGGGAGATGAAGCAGTGCTAGCAAAGTGGGATGCATGAAAAGTTCCCGTTTGCCCCTCTTAGCTACAAACAGGGAGCTTTAATGCAGCGCTGCAGCCAGCATGCAGACGTGCAGCGGGTGCTGGGTATAGGGATACAAGTATTGTTGATTTGTAAAAAAAAAAAAAAACTTGATTGATTCTTGCCATGTGGTCCCTGTTTCAGCTTTGATACACATGCAAAGGTTGTAGTGAATGTGATGTGTGGGGGCTGTGCAATAAAGAGTGTGAAAGAGAAAGGTTTCTTTAATTCCAGCAGCAAGTGTGCATAGGCTTAAACATTTTTTTCAAAAAATATTTCAAGATTGCCCCCCCCCCAAAAAAAAAAGTTTTGACAAGGTTGGTACCTGAACCCTGGAAACCACACATGGGAGTCTGGTACCTTAAGTGTTGAGCCAATTTTAAGACCACATGGAGGATTGTAAAAAAAGAGAGCATTGAGCATGAGGGCCCTAAATTCTTACCTGCACATTGCAGGACTGGTATCTGTCGCTCCGTAATGCTGTTCAAATGGATTGTTCAGGTCCTGTTTGGTAACTTCTCCTGTGGCTCAGCAGGTAAGGGCGCTGCTTATGGTAATGCAAAGTCACCGGTTCGATTACCACAGGAGGAGGGAGTTAAAGCTAGACAGGGTGTTGAAGCGGTCCGCCACATGATCCCTTACCGTGTAACCAGGGAGCACAAATTAGTTAGGGTCTGAAGAAAAATCGTCAACTAACAATCTGTTTATTTTCATTCATTTCTTTTTTTTTTTATCCTACATTCTTGCCACTAGGAGACCGCTTTCAACATGTCCTCATAGGAGATTACTTTTTCTCTTTCACTTACCAGCGCTCTACAATCTCACCGCAACCAATCTTTTTTCACTGTGTTATCAGCATCATCTTTCCTCTACCACTTTCATCATATTTACATAGAGCATCTGCTTAGGACCATCTTGCTCACTTCATTCATCTGTCTCATTCTGCCGTCTTCCACCCTATTGAACAGCAATTTCGTTACAACTGCTCTGGACTTTGCTAGCATTACCCAACTTTACTTCTTACTTTTTCCACTACCTCCTAACTGAGATTCTCATTAAAGTCACCATGCTAGCAATGGATCTTCATAACTATGGCTCAGCAGGTAAGGGCACTGGTTATGGTAACGCAAAGTCACCGGTCAGGAGGAGGGGAGTTAAAGCTAGACAGGGTGTTGAAGCGGTCCGCCACATGATCCCTTACCGTGTAACCAGGGAGCACAAATTAGTTAGGGTCTGAAGAAAAATCGTCAACTAACAATCTCTTTATTTTCATTCATTTCTTTTTTTTTTTTATCCTACAGTCTTGCCACTAGGAGACCGCTTTCAACATGTCCTCATAGGAGATTACACTCCTACCACCAACTTCCTGCAAGCATTTTCTTTTAACCTGCATCCATCACTTCCCTCAACACCTTCATCCTTGCACTCCCACGCCTTTCATTTTACCTCCCCACTTATACCCCTGCACCTCTACTTTCACATTCCTCACACACCTCCAGGCTTACACCCCCAAACCCTTCATTTCCCACTACCCACCATTTACATACTGACAACCCCAGCACCTTTCATTTCCCCTACACCCCCCTGCTTGCAACTCCACAACTTTCATCTGCCCTCACTTTTTCTCTTTCACTTACCAGCGCTCTACAATCTCACCGCAACCAATCTTTATTCACGGTTATCAGCATCATCTTTCCTCTACCACTTTCATCATATTTACATAGAGCATCTGCTTAGGACCATCTTGCTCACTTCATTCATCTGTCTCATTCTGCCGTCTTCCACCCTATTGAACAGCAATTTCGTTACAACTGCTCTGGACTTTGCTAGCATTACCCAACTTTACTTCTTACTTTTTCCACTACCTCCTAACTGAGATTCTCATTAAAGTCACCATGCTAGCAATGGATCTACATAACTATTTAAAGAGCTTGGCCAAGTCACATGTTCCTTCTGTTGGGGATAAATGTATGGAAGAACTGAGATTATTATTATTATTGATTTAAAGAGCGCTAACATATTCCGTGCTGCTGTACAAAGTAAAAAACAAACATGTTATTTGCAAGCTTACAATCTAAAGGAATAGGGGGGAACAAGAGGTGGGTTAACATACAATATGCACACCTAAAGGCTGTGTTTTTTAGGTTATCTAGTAGGAGTACAAGTGGGCCAGAGGTAAAAAGGATTACTGGCCTAAGGTAGAGCGTATGCTTGATGGACAAAGTGAGTTTTGAGGGCAGGTTTAAAGATATCAAAGCTTGGAGAGTGAGGCATGTGTTGTGGCAGGGGATTCCGGAGGAGAGGTGAACATGTGTGAGGCAGGCGTTGAGGTCTGGGGCCCGAGAGATACTGTTGTGTTTTGTGTGCATATACAGTAAGTGGTATTGAAACCCAAACGAGTTGATGAAGTTACCAAGACTGTGCATGTAGATGGAAAGGAGCAATAAGAGTTGGATTTAGCAATAAGATGATTGTCCACTTTAGTAAGGGCTGTTTGTGTAGAGTGGTTAGACCGAAAGCCAGACTGGAAGTGATCAAACAGGGAGATGAAGCAGTGCTAGCAAAGTGGGATGCATGAAAAGTTCCCGTTTGCCCCTCTTAGCTACAAACAGGGAGCTTTAATGCAGCGCTGCAGCCAGCATGCAGACGTGCAGCGGGTGCTGGGTATAGGGATACAAGTATTGTTGATTTGTAAAAAAAAAACTTGATTGATTCTTGCCATGTGGTCCCTGTGTTAGCTTTGATACACATGCAAAGGTTGTAGTGAATGTGATGTGTGGGGGCTGTGCAATAAAGAGTGTGAAAGAGAAAGGTTTCTTTAATTCCAGCAGCAAGTGTGCACAGGCTTAAACATTTTTTTCAAAAAATATTTCAAGATTGCCCCCCCCCCAAAAAAAAAGTTTTTGACAAGGTTGGTACCTGAACCCAGGAAACCACACATGGGAGTCTGGTACCTTAAGTGTTGAGCCACTTTTAAGACCACACGGAGGAGTGTAAAAAAAGAGAGCATTGAGCATGAGGGCCCTAAATTCTTACCTGCAC